>NC_141598.1:60187736-60531202 GCF_047967505.1 Dipteris shenzhenensis
CCAAAGCTGCATTATCAGAAGCCATTCCATGTAAGGCATGTGGAGGCGCTCAGGGAGACAGCAATGAAGATAGTGATAACAAGGCTTGCCAGGTCGGAGCCACCTGTGAGGGCAGAGGTGGTGAGGTACATGCTCGATGTAGACTCGTACAGGTGGAGCTACAGGAGAAGCAAGGCCAACTGGTATAGGATAAGCAAGGTCTTTGTGGGCTGTGCAGCGGTAATGTCATGGTTCCAGGACATATGCGAATGGAAGAACCCAATCACCACTGTCCTGGTGCACATTCTCTACTTCATCCTTGTCTGGTATCCAGAACTTATTCTGCCCACCTTCTTCCTCTATATGTTCCTCATTGGAGCTTGGCAGTATAGATTCCGCCCCCGTCACCCCCCTCACATGGATGTTGACCTCTCCCTTGCCAATGCTTGTAGCTCCGAAGAGCTTGATGAAGAATTTGATGCCATCCCCACCTCCAAACCCCACGAGACTGTACGTGTTCGCTACGATCGCCTCCGTGCCCTTGCAGGCAGGATCCAGACTGTCCTCAGTGACCTTGCCACCCAACTAGAGCGCTTCCATGCCCTCCTCAATTGGCGTGATCCCCGTGCTACCACCATTTTTATCCTTTTCTGCTTGCTCGCTGCTATAGTCCTCTATGTCACCCCTTTCCGTGTGATCGCTGTTCTGGTTGGTATCTATGTCCTCAGACACCCTCGCTTCCGAGACAACATGCCTCCGGTCCCTATGAATTTCTTCAGGAGGTTGCCTGCACTTTCTGACAGGATGCTGTGATGCAGCTTTTTCTATGTAGTGAACTTCTAATAGCCCACTTGTGCCAGCAAATCAAGGCCTCATGGCTTTTAGAACTTATGGGCTTCATCTTCTCCTTGTGAAGGGCATATTTAATTTGATTGGCACTGCATGCTTTGGTTGCTGGCTGAAGCTATAGTAGTGGCATTGTACAAATTCAATGATAGAAGCTTTTTTTGGGGGGACACGAGAAGAACATTGGATTTTTATGCGTCTTTGAAGTGTAGTGGATTCAAAGGGGGATATTGGCTTACACTAGGTTCTCATGGTAAAAGTAGCTTTAGCCCATTTGCAAGAGGCACTCTCTTAAAAATCTCAAATTTGCACTGCATGCTGGGGTTGCTGGCTGGAGCTATCTTAGTGGAATTGTACGAACTCATTGATGAAGCTTTTTTTGGGTGGAACACGAGAAGAATGTTGGATTTTTACACGTCGTTGAGTAGGGTGGACTCAAAGGGGGATACCAGCTTACAGTAGGTTCTCATGGTAATAGTAACTTTAGCCCATTTGTAAGAGGCACTCTCTTAAAATCTCAATTTTGTAGTGAGGAAAATGCAGAATCCAGGTTTCCAAGAGAGTTCTATTGGCTGAGGGATCCTTTAGAACTCGAAATGTGTGCCTTTCTTCGTTCTTCATGGTGTTCATACTTGTTAAATATCTCTACATATGCACTTGACAGATGACGGCCTTGGACACTTCTTGATGGTAGTGTCTCTAGATATGCACTTGATAGATGACACCTTTGGATGGTTGGAAGGGTAATTGTTGAAACCACAGGCACTTTTACGAGGGAGGTAATTCTTCAGGTCAGAAGCATTTGTTTTGTTCTGGTCTTTCATTTGCTTATTCTTGGGGGGTCTCTTCTGAAAGTCTCTCTCTCTCTCTCTCATTTGCTTATTCTTGGAGGGTCTCTTCTGAAAGTCTCTCTCTCTCTCTCTCTCTCTCTCTCTCTCTCTCTCTCTCCCACTTCCAGGACCCTCGAACCAAGGCTTTTCTCTTCGACTCCTTGGTCCGACTAGCCGGTATGTATGGCAGCCCTTGTTGGGGGCTTGACATGTCAGAGTTAGAGTGGACACGGATGGAGCGCCTGCAGATCCTCATGCTCTCACGGATGATCCGGGGGAAATCGTCTATACCACATCACATCATTCAGGCCGAGTTTGGGATCTCTCCACTCCAGCTAGATGTAGCCTTTCAGACTCTCACATATCTACACCGGGTTAGATCATATGGAGACTGCACATCAGGGAGATAGAGGTTGCCATGGTTGGCTCTCGATTCCTCCATGAGGTTGGCAGCAGAGGGAGACGAGCGATGTTGGTATGCACGGACTCACAGATGGTTAGTGAGACTAGGGTTTCACATCGATAGAATACCTCCTTTTCAATACAGTTTAGATGCCCCTCTGGTATTCCCATCCACCATCCCGATCGAGCTACACACCAACCAGGTCATTCGAGAGGATCTCCTACAGCTACATACCTTTAGGACCTGGTTGGAACCGAGGGAGACTCCAGTGAGATTATTGTCTTCGTATTTCGGAGGAGGGATTCATCACACCATCGGAGTACACTAAGCTTCATATGCCTCACTTACTACGGATCTCCATCGGACAGTTTCAGGTATCATCACACCGCCTTCGCATAGAGCGGTACAGCAGAGGGGATTCCTAGGGAGCATCGCTTATGCATATTGTCAGGAGGTTGAGTCGGACGAGCATTTTATTTTCAAGTGCCCAATGTACTACGAGATCGGAGGTCGCTACCATTGCCTCTTCAGAGATGGCTTCGGGCTCCTTTCTAGATTCCTCGCCTACCCAGATCAGAGATGCCTCGTGGCCTTCATCCACGAGGGGGTTCGACACAGAGAGTACTTACTCAGGTGACGGGGCTTGGTCACATCATTAGACACCTCTCAGAGTAGGATCACAGAGTTCTTCCCATCGAGTGACATTGATCGTCCAGTCTCTAGTCGCAGACGGGACAGAGACCTCGACCCGACGATTGCAGCACGACACACGAGCGAGGGGACACACAGATCACTCTGGGAGATCTCTCGTCATTGTTTGGACCCGGGATACGTCCCATGGGAGTCACGGTGGCTCTGGTCTTGCGCCGAGCCTCATCTAGGAGATCGAGATGCACGGCACTCTTTGACGAGCGCCAGTGTCCCATCATCGTCTATGCACCAGCCAGGGCGACATGACATACGGAGGATTCTGCTCTGCTCTAGTCTTTTTCTTTTCATTGTTACATCCAAATGTATTTGATTATGTATGATCAGACTTAGGATTCAGTACGGGTGATGATGCTCGTTTCAATAGCTCCACCCTTATTGTGATTTGTATCAGGTTTTCTTTCAGTCTCATAGACCCATCGGTCTTTCGAAGACTCTAATAAAATTTCTTTCTTTCTCTCTCTCTCCCCCCCCCCATTTGTGTTCTCCCTCCTTTTTTACCTTTTCAGAATTCTGAGACTGTATCTTGTATTATTATTGTTATTTTTCTCTTCTACTCTTCGTTTTGTTTTAGGTCTCTTACCCCCCTTCTCTTTTTCTCTCTCGGTTCTTCTTTCACTCATTTCACACAAAAAGTAAATTTGTAAGATTGCATATATTCTTGTTGTATGATGGTATACCTTGTTTGATGGGGCTATGTATTAGAACTTGAGTAAGTACTTTATTGACTCAATAATATGCACACCGCATAACAGTGGTATCCAGAGTGAATGTTGACTGGGTCAGGAGGCAACAGTAGGTATTACTTGTTGCAGCAGCCTCGGTAATGCTAAGCTGTGAGTAATAATTGCAACTTGATGATAGCGTGAGGGTAGCAAGTGCACTTATGTTGGATAATGTCAGTATCATAGATAATAGGTTTTGCTTGCAGTAGCCAACAGTGGAATGGACAGATTGCATTACCATTAGATGACACTCACACATGTGTACACAAGTAAATCTAGAACACAGTATAGAGGAATATGCGATTGTGGTGGGGGCGTTCCTGAGTAACACACACTGCATCAAGAGTTTCCAAGGCTTCGAGCCTAGAGCCCTCCACATAAAGTGTTGTGTCATCTACAAACTTTGAGTTCAGTAGCTACTCCTCTTGTCGGAGTGGAAATCTCATCCTTGTGAGGCCCCCAGCTTGAGAGCGCAAAAAGTAACCTAGGACTTTCGCCACAAAAAAGGAACAAGAAAGGGGTGAGGGGGCAGCCCTACAAAAATAAATGGGATAGAGGGAAGGTGTTGCCTATGTGCCCACCAATAAGCATCTGACTATAACTACCTGCATAAGGGGCGAGATGCTTCTGATCGAAAAAGCCTAGTCTCGTTGCATAGTGCCCTCTAGGAAAGGCCACTCCTCCTTGTCAGCCTTCAGCCTTCTCGAAATCCAAGAGCAGGATAGCGAGACACCGGGACTCCTCCTGGGCCCAATTGAGCACCTCCCAAAAAGTGAATATGTTGTCCAATATGCTACGTTCTTAGATGAACCCTGTCTAAGTATCATGGAGCATGTCCACCAGATGTGGCCGTAGACATAGACTCAAGACCTTGGCTAGGATCCTGGAGGTTGTGTCCAATAGGGGTCTTGTCCTCCATTCGGGGAGGTCTGGCTTGTTGCCTCCTTTTGGGATCAAATAAATCCATCTCCTACTCAAGGACTGAGGAAGAAGGCCTATATCGAAGATCTCCTGGAAGATTTGATGGAGGGGAGTACATATGTGCTCCTAGAAGCACCTGAAGAAGGTCGGGGTCAAGCCATCCCTTCCTGGGCACGTTTATAGGGGAGTCCCTGCAGAGCCAATGAAAGCTCCTGATCAGTGAACGACATCTCTAGCTGTTGCTTGCTCATGCTGTGCGATACCCTGATGTGGTTCCAGCAGTCTCCCTAGTGGCAAGCACCTCTAAGATCTCTTAGAGATCTAAATGCATAGTGCCGTCTGAGCCCCTCAGTCGCTCTATAGGTGCATCCCCATCGCAGATCGAGGGCCTACACTCTAGAAGAAATGCCTAGTCATCCGATCACCTTGTTGTACCCAACAGAATTTGGAGGAGTGGTAGGAGAACTTTGTCGGATGTATCTCCATATCCTGGAGGTCCAAACATGCACACTCATATGTCTGCCAGCCACCACTGTGGTCTTGGGTGTTGCTCTTTATGCCGCTCAATGGAGGCCATGTCCCGTCTCAAGGCTCTATCCCATCCTTGTAGAAGTCTGCGATGGCGCAGGCCTGGGACTGAGCTCCTCGCTGCTCCATTGACTCCGCTACTCACGTAGTCCATCCACCCTCTATACTATCAGCCGACTGTCTCCAGATCTCTGTGACCCTCTTATACTTCATGCTCCTGTAGTAGTAAGTCAGGGATGCGGATCCCTTTCTGGGAAAGTCCTCTACCAGGTTGCTCAAGTTGCAAAATCACTGACGAATGATTTGACATCGTGGTTCCACCCTTATGCAGAGCCCAGTATCCCACATAGACCTGGTCCAGCCTCTCTAAAAGACCATCGTGCCTGCATTGACCGAACAAAAAACTAAGGCTACTTGGAAGCCTAGAGAACTCTACCTCTCTCCAAGGGTCTCTCCCGCAAACTGTGAAGATAAATTGTTTCCATGTGCTTCTGTTTGCCACTGGCATCTTTGCAAAGGATGCGCCTCCTTGCTTGTCCTCCAGGTGCTCTAGGTTGTTGAAGTCCACTCTAACAATCCAAGGGTCCACATTTGGAAGACACTCCATCATCTCCAAAAAGTTGGGCGTTGCTGCCTACACAGTCGTGATCCTCCTCCACAACCTCCTACCCATGATCAACTCTCACTGGCCAAAAACATATGTTGTCACTACCTGTGAAGCTGAGATGCAAACTCCCCCACTTCTACATATTGCAGGGGACCACACCTCTAGGCCTCTCCCTGGTAGGAGATGGTGGCGCTGGCAGATGTCTACTTCTAAAAACATATCCTCCTGGATCAGAAGGAAATCCACCGATCTCCCAACATTCCAACTCACTAGTGTCTAGCTCATGGAGGAAGGGCTTGCAGAAACAGAGCTCTCTTGTGAGAAGGAGCCTACGTGGTTGAATCTGATTTCTAGGATTTTGAGGGGGGTTTCGAAGGAGAGTAGTCCGCATCTGTGTGCTGTTGAATCAAGGGCATAACAGGTTCCAATGAGGGCCCACTGCATCAATAAGGACACCTCAATCCCCAATTTTGATGCACTTTGGTGTAAGGACCAATGCGCGACCTATGAGGAATGTATCTCTGGTCTGAGGTGGATGGCACCTATGGCGTAATCTATGCCAAGTCTCTCAAGAGGGAAACCTTGCCAGAAGGTGGCCGAGTTATTGTGGTTGAGCCAAATGTACACTCTTGTGGGCCCATCAACTCCATCATGCTACAAATTTGGTCGTGCATCCTCCGATCAAACAAAGCAGGGGTCCACTTTTGTATTCCAGTTGTAGCAAAGTCAAGCCCCAGAAAGGGAAAGTGCAAGAACCCACCACCCCAATTGATCCCCCTTTGTGGGGTTGCAATATCGTAATCATCAAGTGAGTGCGAGAACCCACCACCCCAATTGAGCCCCCTTTACGGGGTTGCAATATCATAATCGTCATGTCCAGAGCAAGGGGGTATGCATTTGATATCTCCAAGTAGTTCCAGGGACCTATCGTCCAGAAGTCCCTAGGCAAGGGCTTCCTAGGGTGAGGCACTGGTCTTTAGAGTTGAGATGAGTCTTTTAGAGTGGCCTGTTGCTATGACAAGGCTGTATCCTATGGAGGAGAGGTCGACTAGGATTGCACCGAAGAGGCTTGAGAAGAGGGGGGGGCTTTTTCGGACCCTCTCCCAAAGGATTTGGGTCTCAGGTAGGGGCCTGTGCGAGGATGAAGAAGACCTTGCTGGCTTTGCCTCAGTGGGAGGACGAGTGGCCAAAGCAGAAGGGCTGACAACCCGAGGGTGGAGGGTAAGAGTGGCAGTAGGAGGAGAAGCCAGAGGGGGGAGGGGGGAAGAGGGAGAGGGGGAAGGTTGTGGGGGGGGGAACTGGAGTGGGAGGGGTCATGGCCGTCGGGGAGCGAAGGATGAGCTCCCCGAGTATGTTGGGATTGTCCCTGTTGAAGCCCTTTGATCCTACTGTTTGGTCGACTCTTGGAAACCCTGACTTGATGGAGCCGATGGAACTACCTAAGCAACTGTTGTGGTCCCTATCTCTTGTGTAGTGCGATGATTCGCACATGTCACCTCTTCCTGCTTCCCCTGTGGTTAGGGAGGGGCCTATTTCCCTTGGGATGACTAAGGAGTGGCCTCACACTCTGTCCTCCTCTGCTCTCACTGCCTAGATCAACGTCTTCGCTGCTTTAGGGTGTTTTTGTTAGCTTTTTTCCACTTCACCTTGGTCCTTATCTAGGGTGTCTGGGACTCCCTCTGTTGACCTGCCACCTGATGTACTTCTTCTAGGTGAACAGTTTGCTGCTCGGGGCGCAGCTGAGGGGCATCCTAGCTCTACCCTCACCTGCAGCCCCTGGCCATGTGTCCCATCTGGCTTTCACATAAACACTGCCCTTGCAAGCATGAGATCTCAATCCGTTGTCTGAACTCACCACCATCTAGTGTCCTCTAAAAAGTTTTTTGGGAGAGTCTCCGGACACTTTACAATCAATCTGAGCTTGGGGACCTCATCATTTGCTACCATTGAAGCGGCCGTTGGAGGGGGCAGCTCCAACACCATGCCAAAGGCTCCCCCAATGGAGTAGAGAATGGACCTGTACCCTCGGGTATTAGAGTGTCATAGGGAAGCGGGATATGTGATGGGTCAACTCTATATCATCAACCGTGAACCACTACTTGTTCAAAACAAATAAGAGAACAAGGTGGTATGGATCCTATAAACGGCCAATGTGTCTAGGCCCTAGGGCCCTCAGTTGTGCTAACTCATCCAAAAAGTCAATGGAGTTTTAAGCATTCACAAGTGGTATATTCTATCCCCTTTTATCCAAAAGCCAACATGAACTCTTGTCTTACTAAATAGCATGAATTGTAGGAAATCAAGGTAGAACAAGAAATAGACTAATGGGTTTTACAAATCATAAGAAAGTAGAAATAAGTTGGGATTGCGACTACTCAAATGTGTTTAGATGAGAATGATGCTACAATTGGACTATGATGAGTTAGACATACTAATGGTGCTTTGTGGGGGGATGTAATGACTCTACTACTACAAATAGGTAGATTGTTGCTACAAAGAATGATAGGAGAGGGAAGAGGTAGGCCTAAAGGAGAAATGATCTTAGAGAGAAATAACGTACATGTTAATTGCAACTGCATAAGGCCAACTTTAGAAGGTAAGCAAACGTAAAATCCACTCAAATGTGAAAACCCTCCATAGAGGGGCTAAACTTATGACTAATAAGCTAGCTTGAATGTTAAAGACATAAGTTAGAGATAAGGAGGAGTTAGCTATTTCAAATAACAAAAGTACGACACAATAACTAGATTAGTACATAAAGGAAACAAGAGACTAATGTTAGTAATTAGATATCTAATTGATGGAAAACAAGAAAGCATATTCTAAAGGAATAAACTACAATTCGCTACCTAGTGTTGGAGAAGAGACGAACACTCAGATAAAATTGACAGAGAATAAGGATATGCTTCTTTAATGCATGAAGCATATCCTACAAAACTAAATATCAATTAGCTATCTAGTATTGGTGTTGTTAAAATTCATACCTAAATGAATGTACCAACGAAATGTCTCCAAGTGTAGGTTGAGATCACAAAACATGACATATGAGCTAGGAGGTAGGTATTCTCTTGAGCAAATAGCAATACTAACCAACTAATTGTAATTGGATAGGAGGGGAAGAGAATAGTGTGATGGATCCATCTATCTTGTAGCTAGTTGCACGGTCAAAATTTAGACCCAAATATTGCAACCTACTCATTGGTCTATGTCTCCTAGTTGTGCTGGTCTTTGAGCCATCAAAGCTCATGAATTGGCCTTGTTATCAACAATTGATCTTGAGAGCAAAATCTATTGTCATTTGAAAATCGTGACTCATGGCTTTTAGATTTAGCTTGTAGGTTCATGCAACACATTGAGCTTCCATAGCTCATGAAGCAAGCAAGGTAATACTGGCATGGATTCATAATTGCATCCCACACTTTTTTTGCCAATTAATGTTGGTAAAATTTTGGGAAGGAGGCTCAACAATTGAATTCAACAAGATCTTGCCATCATAGTTTTGATGTTGAGACTGTGCATGCCCCTCAATGCCCACCATCACCTTCCAATTATGTGATTGGGTATACCCAAGCCCATTTTGACCTATAGTTCTCTTTGATAATGGTTTTTTACTATTATGTCATGAAAATACAAACTAGCTAGTGGTTATGCCATGTAAAGGGGTTGCATTGCATTGATCTAAGTGGTAGCCATGCATAGTTTTGAGTTATGTGATTGGCTATACCCAAGCCCATTTTGACCTATAGTTCTATTTTATAATGTTTTTTTACTATTATGTCATGAAAGACAAACTAGCTAGTGGTTATGCCGTGTAAAGGGGTAGCATTGCATTGATCTAAGTGGTATCCATGCATAGGTTGTTGTCGAGGCTTCTAGCTGAAAGGCAATGTTTTAGTGAAATAATTGAGTGTGAGAGTTTCATGACGTCTATAAGACTCTTTGAAGGGTCACATTTTTTTTACCTTCCTTTTGTGGTCATATATGCCAATGTTTAAATGTCAAATTTGGCTTCTAGTAATTACAATGTGTTCACTCACTTGTTGGCTAAAATTCATTAATTTGTTCACTCATGTGCCTCTCCTATTCAATAATATTACTCTACGCCTTGCTCCTCCCCTCTACCTTGTTACTCTCTTCCTCCCCTTGCCTTCCATCGTTCTCTCCCCTCATGACTCACGATCAAGGTCCAAAACATGTATGAACCAAATCCCTCCCTTACTCCCTATCTTATCTACCCCAACTTAAAACCATACTCTTATGGACGTAGATCATGTACAAAATCAGACTCACAAAGATTACCTCATCAAGATGCACAAGGAAGGCCACGTTCTGCTTGAATTGTAAATTGTCACCCACCTTCTTAGAAAATACCCTCGCTTTCTATCCCTCTATTGCTCTAAACACAACCTCGGGCTTAAAAGTCAAAGATCTAAAAAGTATTATTTCTTTTTAGTTGCTTTATTGTATTGTTCTAATTTAGCTTTAGTTGATTCAGGAGCCTATTTGACAACTACCTCTTCTACTCTTATTGAACATCAAAAACTTTTGGTTCATTCTATTCCATCTACTCTTATCGTGTTTGGCAATTCCATTACCACATCAAAGTCATCTTTAGAATCCACATTTCCCATTAAGATCTCATAATCCAAGTTTCAAGTCAAAGCAACCATTCTCCCCAAGCGAAGTTTCCATTTGACTATTGGGTTTGATTGACTTCTTTAAACAGAAGCAATCGACAATTATAAGAACAAATGTTTATGGTTAGTTGATTCCAAACTAGTTGACATAGATTGTCTTGAGATCCAACATCAATGACAATTAGCATTTATCATGAAGTTTAATAAGAGACTTAAGTCCAATCACTAGAAGACATTGAGATCCACGACCAAATCAAGGAAATGCTCAAAGATCAAATCATCAAGTGATAGTTGTTGTCAAGAATGGAAGATTCACACCAAACAATCCTGAAGTCTATCTATTGGCAAATTCCACTCAAAGAAGAAGATGCTCCCGTTACTTCGCAAAGATTGATGAAATTTCCCATTCACATATAATTCAAGGAATAGTGTTAATCTACTTGGATGACATTTTAATTCATGCATCACCGATAGAAGAACAATTTGATGTGACGTATTGACAACTACGAGAAACTATAAGTTAATTACTCAAATGAATTCATTTTGAATTTTCGAGTTCCTACTAATTCAAAATACTTCTTGGCATGTGTACATGTAGTTCACATATCATTCTAGACTTAATTATGAACATACTTCTGCAAAAGAGAATATATCCAGCTTTTTCAAAAACATACGAGATTCAAACCGATGCATTAGGTGAAGGACTTGGAGTAGTTGGCTTGCAAACAACAAGATTAGAGTCTACAATGAAGTCCAATTGAATTAGTGATAGTGCAATTGCTCAACAACAAAATCGGAATGTGTGACATAGTTCAACTAGTTCTAAATATATTCACAGAGGTTCGTGGTACCTACTCTCTCATTCAGACTGGCCACAATGCTCACATGATTGATGAGAAAGAAATAGCTAAATGGGTGTTTTATCTTGTAAGGGCTTGATGTCGGAAGCCTATGATTTCACCGTTGACTATCAACCAGTGTTGTCGCAAACACTTTGTCTCAAGCTTACAATCTAGTAGAATTGACAAGTCAAAGCTCTTCTTCCATATAAGGAGGACGACTCTACCCATTCCTATACGTCCTTTATCTTTCTTCCTTATGAGAAGTTGGATTTTATAGTGTCAAGATCCCATTCTCATTTATCATCAAGTCTATGATAATTTGCTTTAACATCACAAGCTTCATTTCGGCGATGAATTTATATCCCTTCATCTATCTACCACCTATATCCCTTCATGTGTCTACAATGACTTATAACCTTCATCTATCTACCAAAGCTTACAATGATGATGTATTCAATGGTCACCTAAGTTACATCAAAGTCTTAACCAAAATCCCTTTGCTCAAGATTTTGGGTTCTCAAGTTTTGGAATAATGCCAGCTCGGCAGGCTGATTTGCATCTACTACATAGGAAAGTTCTGTTTTATATTTACTTATGAGAGGTCAGCTCTTAGATTTTATACAATGGCTTAGCATTGCCCCTTCTCTAGATGGGTAATTAACATGTGTTCTGAGGTTGCATGATTATAACCTCACTGTTTAATTGACGACTCATAGGTCTGGCCAATCTCATGCGTAAGTTTGGAATACAAGACATTTCCCACATCCGTCCAGGTTTGAGGAGAAGCCAGAACAAGCGGGACTTCCCCATGAACAAGAATGTTAAGGCTAACACAAAACTTCAATGTGGTCTTCAGCTTCTGCAAGCTTATTGCAATCACATTCTACAGCAACACAGCCTAGTACACATATTAAGCCTGGACTGACCAGAATCTAGAGTGACTCTGGCTTACAAACCTCAAAACGATCTCAGGTAAATGTGAAATATTGATTCTCCCATTGTAAGCAAAAATTGCCGAGGACACAAACTCTAATTAAGAAACTGCGCAAGAAAATGCAGCTCCCGTTACAGAGAAAATTTGCTTTAAAATTAATTACAAACTTTGGTACTGTCAAAAAATATCAGATCATGATCTGCTACCCCATCTACTTCTAGAAGAGAGAGCCTTCGTTTCCCACAATGGCCGCTTAACTTTATCTTGGAAAAGATCCCTCTCGATGTTTTTCTGAATGGGCTTTACAACAAGCAGATACTGCACCCAGATAACTGCCATGATTAGCTTTTTTTGTTGTATAATACTGAAGAATCTTGATTTAACTTTAAATGCCTTCCAAGCATAGCACTAAAGGGAAAAAAAACTACAAGAATTCCACACGGTCCAAATGACTAATTTACTACGGAATGCAGCCAGGAACAACTCACTCAAAAACTCAGAAAAATTGGAAGTTCAAGCTGCAAACAAACCGTGTGGTGTGACACACATCTAGTTTCATCATTCTTCCACACGGTCCAAATGACTAATTTACTACGGAATGCAGCCAGGAACAACTCACTCAAAAACTCAGAAAAATTGGAAGTTCAAGCTGCAAACAAACCGTGTGGTGTGACACACATCTAGTTTCATCTGCGATGTGCTTCATTATAAGTGGCATGCCATTAATCACAATTACACAAAATATCGGATCCACTCAGAGTGCAATGAAAGTCACGAAACAAAATCCTTAAGTAGTTCAATTGAGGCTGGGTCAGAATCGGAAGAGCATAACAAGGCCATGGTATTTGTGTTGGAATGGTCACCTCCCCATCTGTAAGCCCCCATATGAGGAGAGCATTGGGGGGGTGAGCCTAGGCAGAAAAGACAAGGGTGGGGGCCGCCACATGGGCAGCACCTCACAGGGGAAGGACAGCACATCAGCCTGTCAAAGGCACCTCAAGGGCTGCCTGTACGGGCTGGAACAGGCCCCGAATTATGGCGGACAGGTGGCGCAATTGTACGGCTATAGTATGGCTGCATGGTGGGGGCCTATGGGCAGGCAACAGGCCTGCAAACAGGCCTGCAATAGGTGCAGGAATGGGCAAAGGCAGCAGCCCAAAAAGGGGCTGCCAAAGACCCTTATAAAGGGCTGGTTGGACCAGCCAACCAGGTCAGCCAGCAAGCAGACTGGTTGGCCAGTCTGGTGGCTGGCTGGTCGGTCCATTCAAGGGGGCCTTGTGCCCTATAAAAGGAGGGCCTCCAGCCCTCATTCAGCATCACTTGGAGCAGCCCTCACGACAGCAGACAGGAGCAGCAAAGGGGGAGCCTTAGGCCTACATTCAGGAGGACAAGGTGACCTGGGAGAAGCTGCAGACTGAGCTAGAGTGGCAGCCCACCTAGGCTGGCTTCCGGACAGTAAGGTGGAAGGGATCTAGACAGAGAGTCTACATATGCTCGAGGTGGAGCGCGTGGGCTCAGAGATCTAGAAGTGTCAGGCTTGTAGTAGAAGGACCTTTTGGTATTGTATCCTGTCCTAGTTTCTGGACGGATGGAAATATAAAGTGTTGCTTCTATATTTGTCTCTGAGCATTGTCTATTTACTGGCTTGCACATCTATGCAATAAGTTAAGAAGTTTGTGATTCCACACCCCACACGCACACTGTGTGAGCTCCTGGGCATTACTATCAGTCTTCCGCTGTGTGTACCCTTTGTTGGGTCATTTCTAACAATTTGCTCATTGAATAAATTTAATCTAACAACTAAGCATTCTGCGAAGAAAAAGATTTTCAAAGAATTTGTACCTGTAACAAAACTATAATGGGAATGAATATCTTGCCCCGTCGATTTGGATTTGATCCTTCGATGATTTTCTGATCAATGACAACAGGGGGGGTTTTATTGGTGGCTATCTCCACAATATGTCCTATAAGCTTGGGGAGCCAAACAGTTCCACCTGGAAGAACCTGTTTCACAAAAAACAACACAAAAAGTCACCAGTTGGCATCACAACCAACTCGCATCCCAAGATAACAAAATGCAAAGGAGATCTGTATACAATATTCAGTTTTTGCATAGGGGAAGAACCTTCTCTCCACCATCATTTATGGTACAACGCCCACTATTCTCTATCAGAGCAACAGGAAGCTGTAGGCACATACAATCATTCAGATTCATATTGAGCAACAATATAATGATGAAAGCAGGCTACATGATAGGCGTTAAAACCGCATGTAGACAAAAAGGCTTTAATCTATATCCAAGGTTATATAATGGCGCTGCATCCCTACTCGCTTCATCATTAATTCTGTTATGCTGTCAAAACGGTTAAGGCCATCCACTATTACCAGCTATGCAATAAAAACAAATGTCTATAAAAAGAGCAATGCTTTTGAAACAGTTTTAAGCATAGTTCCGGAATTCTTGCAAAAGAAAAGTTCACCAGCCAAAGAAACCTCTCTCTCTCTCTCTCTCACACACACACACACACACACAATGGAAAGGTACATAATGCATCTCCACCAACACCACAGCTGGTTTCTAGAGTGCAGGAAATGGTCACCACTGAGGTGAAATCAATGAGGCAAGAGATGATTGCTGATGTAAATAGCAAAGTGAACAAATCTTATCTTTACATGAAACTGAAAGAGCGAGAAGCCAGAGAAACTAACAAGCTGATTTTACGCATGGGGGGAATTACCAGATGGCTGTCTTGGCACAGGGGAATACCAGAAGATAGAATAACTGCCTCAAGGAGAAGATATCAAAAGTGGAATGGGATTCAGATACTACCTGGAATGTCCAGCGAAAAGGAAAACGGATACTCTCAGTGACAAGGCAGCAAGGATTAAGATTCTCTGACAAACACACAAGCTGAAGGGCACGAACATAGACATCTGAGAAGCTCATTCTCACTCAGCTCAAGCAAACAGCCACTGAACTTTTCAAAGTGAAAGAAGCTAGGAAAGCAAGAGGATGGATGGCCTATGTAAAGGACAAGCATTGATTAGGGAATTCAAATCTGAGCCCAAAGCTCTCAATCTTAAATTGATGTAATGAAGCTCACACTATGATAATGCTAGAATATAGGTATGCCCTATCATAATTTATGCACTCTCTTAGGAGATGCCTTGTACACTCCCGCTCTCCTCAGAGATGTAGTAATTAGTTCAAGGTATGCTTTTGCATTGCACTTGCTTTCTCTCGTCATCTACCCATTGCTCATTGCTTCAAGCTTAACTAGGAGCATTGATAGTGGAGTTGTAGGAGAGGAATGAGTGAAGAAGTGTGAGTTTTGAAAGGTAAAAGAAGAAGCTTTCATTTTTTGTTGGAAATCATTTAGGATCATTTGAAGCTTGTTGTTGATATTTTTTAGTGTTTTGAACTGATAGGAAGATAGTTTAGAGGATTGCTAAGGTGTGTGTGATAGCAAACTCCAACAAAAAAGAGTGATTTTCCAAGTGGTTTTGGAAGGAGAAACTGTCGTTTTTTGCAAAACACCCCATTTGCTATTCAAATGTTGTTCTTTTTTGTTGTTTTTTTCATTGAGTAGATAGACTAGGTAGTTTAGCATCCCCCTATCACAAGAAAACCTGAACAGAAACTTCAAAATCATCAAAAACCAATTGGCGAAACTGCGAGTTCCTATCCCGTCGACCCGTCGCCATAGTTTGGTATCCCATCGACCCGTCACCTTAGTTCCTATCCCACCGACTGACAAGTGTCATCCACTGAACCCACCTATCAAATTTATGGTATGAGAGGAGGGTTGACCCGGTGCTATGGCTTGCTATCCCTCCGACCGGTGCTATAGCCATATCCTCTGCCCGGTGCCATACTCCGAGTTCGTGCTTTAGCTCTATCCCGCTAGGTCGGTGCCTTAGCTCTATCCCGCAAAGTCGGTGCCTTAGCTCTATCCCACTAGGTCGGTGCCTCATCTCTATCCCCCCGTCCGAAGGGATAGCTCCGGGAACACAAAATCAAGAAAAGTAGGGATATAAGTGTAATCTAGCACCTGAAAGTAGGGACCCCAAGCATCTGGAAATGATAAAATTTGCAAATTTAAAGCCACAAGGGGATGCCGCCCCTTGACCCCGCGTCAAGGTAAACTCTAGAATTGGGGCCTCAACTATGCCAATGAACACATGATCTCGAGATCAAAAAGAGTCCTACAAGCTCACCCTTAGACTGGAGACAGTGCCTCAAATACCATCTTGTCAACCTCCATACCTAGCTTGGCATCCTCAGGGTCAGCAAGCTCAAAAGTTGGTTCTCACCTCTCAAGAACCACCACTATGTGAATTATCCAGCTCGGGAGAGTCCATGAGTCAAGATGGAGACATGGGTGAACCCTCTAAAATGTTACAGCCTCAATGACTCTAAACTCCATCTCGAATGATCTCCACTCTCCTGCCCCATCTACAACAGCCGCTAGATTAAGGGAAACCTTTTCTAATATCATAGAAAGGTTTGGATTGACAGACCCATCAGAATTGCTCAATCCATTTGCTAGGCAGACTTAGCCCAACCACCGATATCACGAGAAATACTCAGCTATCCAAGTCCCATGATACCTACTGGCAATAAATCCCCATCATACCAATTCTTTTATAATAGACAGTCCTATGGGGATGGATTGGGACCCAGATTCTCAGAAGGGTCCCAAATGCTAGAAAAAAGGAGGCAAGGGAGTAACCTCGAACGCCCACAATTAAGGCCCTTAACCTTGGAAGCCCGTATGAGTACTCCTTGGCAACAAAACATGGGAGACATTCCCTACCCAACAACTATCCCTTATAGGCCTATGCCAACAGGGAACATACCACTCCCTAGAGGACCTCCAGTCCAACCTGTTAGGCCCAACCCGACCCAAGTCACGATGCAAATGACTAGTGGGCCTGGATCCTCCCATCCCAAACCTTGTGCCATCAAATCCATGGAACCCTTCATCAGGACCACCAACGTACAGGACAGGGCCCACCGTTCCACAACCTCCCCCTATATCACAAACGATCCTTACGGACGAAGCTATGAGAATCCTAGTGTAAGTGCTAGGAAGGGGGACCGCAACGTCACCTCCAGCTTTTCCAGAAAGGGATACCAACCCCTCAAGGAGCAAGCATATCACAATCTCTAAGCTAATCACCAAGTTTCTAGGACAAGGAGACCATGTCCCCCATGTTGAGAGATTTCAACAAATTTGTGAGACCTTTAGTGATATCGAGGATCTAGACGAGGTCAATGCCTTTGGCTTGAGTCTTAATGGCAAGGCTGGACAATGGTTCAAAGCCTTAAACCCTGAGGAGAAAATAAATTGAGACACGTTGCTTAAATCTTTCACTGTGGGGTTCGCCCCTAGTGGTCCTAAGTGAAGCCCGATCAACTAGCTTTACAAGGTGAGGCAAAAGGAGACTTAGTCCTTAAGAGACTATATTGCCAAGATTAAACACCTGAACGCGCGATGTGAATCCCACGAGAGGAGTGATGCGCAACATCTGCCATGCTTCCTCATAGGGCTAGGGGATGCTAAGCTGCATGATCATCTTTTTGCTATGAATCCTACCTCGTTCGAGCTATGTAGCAAGACGGCGATACTCCTAGGGGATAACATGAGGGAGAAGCCCCAAAAGGATAAATCCTTAGGTTCCTTTGATATGTCCCAAACGACAAAGGATTCAACCTCAGAAGCAATTAAGGATGCAAGCATGATGCCCGAGGTGCTAAACATGGAAGAGTTGGCCATCGATCTATTGAATGAGTTGGGCCAACAACGGAAGGTAAAAATTAAAAGATGCTCCAAGTAACCCCCATCTATTTTCACGAAGAGATAACATATGGTGTGGAGTGTGCAATAGAAACCATCCCACTAATGAGTGCCCTCGTCTTAGAGCCAGGCCAGCACTCTATTATGTTCATTGTGTTTGTTGGGAAAATCACGACACATCCCAATGTCGTTATCCTAGGGGGATTCCACAACCCATGAACCAACAAAGGCCACATCTAACATTGCCTACACTACCCAATCCATCTAATCAGGCAATACAAGGAGCCACATCAGCCAATCAAGGGCAATTTAGGCCTCAAAATATTCCACATCCGCCCGTACTTAGACCTCAACCACTACCACCACGAATTACTTCCCTAAATCAAGTATTGGTCACCGATCCAACGAGTGTCCCCTCAAGGGAACAACGAATCAGCTGGTCACATATACACCAGCATCTAATACACCACCGCCATTGTGCATTGGGTGTGGTGTGGACCATCTTTTTAAGGATTGTTCGATGTGAAGGCCATCTAGGTCCACAAGCCTTAACTTGTTAAGCGTTAAGAGAGGCCAAGTGTCATCAATATCCTTGAATGTAATCACGAGGTTGCAAGCTAAAGCCCTTAGTAAAGAGCTTTGCAAACAAGCCAAAAGGGATAAAGCTAGCACGTCACAGCCTAGGGAGGCAATTTACTTAGCACGAGTAAGTACCAAGGGTGGAGCGAAGATTGGGAAGGGACATAATAAGGTCATTATTCCAAGATGGGTCGGATGAAGACACGGCCTCCCTAGCAACATCATCTTCCTCTAGTGGTACTTTCTCAAACAGTAGCAGCAACAAACACCTGCATGAGGCAAATAAGGGAACGATAAGGGCCTCAGCCCATGGCCAAGCCACAACACCTAAGAGTTGCGGTGAATATCCCAACCCATGGGTGGGGAAACAATGTCTCACCGAGGCGCAAAACTTGGTACGCGAGTGGTAAGAAAAGTTTGTGCAAAGACTCAAGGAAAGCAAGGGAGCTGATATGATCTATCCAAGGCATCGGGCATTCAATAGAATCTCTAAATCCTTGCAAGTGTCCGAAAGAGTGAAAGAGGAAATTACTTCGCGCTCTTCAATGGAAGGATCCACACTAATGCATCGGATATTTGAAGAAGACCCTGCCTTGCAACAACTAAAGGAGGATGACAACATGTATATGGCTTAGAAGAGTCATAATCAATAGGCAGGGAACCTATCACTGGTCCTCGAGACATCGCAGGATTAGCCTCATTCTTGACTACTGAGATCAATCGCAACACTATTACGGGGTAATTCTACTTTATGGAAAGACCTCTCGGATTGGATGAATGGCAAATAGTGACATATACCTAGATGAATCCAGGAACATTCCCAAACTCATCCTCTAAAAACACAACATGGTGCAGTTTCAATCTCATGATAGTCACTCATAAGGTTGAAAACCACAAACTCCATCATGCATAGCAGGGACTAGCTACTATGACATCCCCACTGACGTCATCAACACCCAACAGTGGGTGTAGACCATGGTATAAAAATATGCTCTCACACATACAAATCCACACACCCACACATACTTGAGCATCCATTTATACAAAGTCTTCCTACTGAGTTTCTGTCGGAGGTGAAGGGCAGACTCAGCCATGACGAAGGCTACCACTCCGGAGGGAAGGGCAGACTCAGCCATGACGAAGGCAAATAGTGACACCCCAGTCCACTAATCATGATAATGTTGAATCTCCCAATCAAGCTCAAGACCTTCCAAGGGTGCCAATCAACAAACTGGGCCAATACTTTGGTCTTGAAGACTCTTGGTGTGCTCCTATACCTGAGTTAGAAGACTCACTAAATCTGATGCATGAACTGGCCACAATAGATCTGCCAGGTACGAAGGGATTTCAATTCATGCACCTTGACAATGATAAACCTACTACCATTACACCTTTTTACACCATAAGAGTGGTACTACCTAATCAAGTTGAACTTGCAATTGATAATGTTATTGATCCTGACGAGATAGATATGACTCCATCTCAACTTTGGGTAGAGCTGACATCAACAGGTGCAACATTCTGAATACAGGCCGTGATATATTGGCGAGCAAGCAATAACCTCATTTCCTGGGAAACATTAAAACATCTCGGCCAAGTACTCCTTCAAGTTTGTGATTCTGAAATTCAATCCATAGAGGGTACCTCTATTAGGGTTATTGGTCCTTTAACGTTAAATGTTTCCTTTGAAAATTACACTTTGCCTTGCAAGTTTTTTGTCATTCCTGTAGACACCTTGACAGCAGTTGCAATTCTTGGTAAAAGTTGGATGCAAGACACTTACAAAGGTTGTTTGGTGATGAATCCACCCATCAAGATGTGCTGATCAATACCAACCAGCCCAACATTCAAGCATCAGCGTCAATGTCTACTTCCATCTCTCAACCTCCACAAGAGCCTCACCAGCAAAGAAAACGAAGAAGAAGAGCAACCAAGCAAGTGTGGGTCTCAAAGGATCTACTAGAAGCCCAAGGATACTTTGAAGGTGAATCATACATTTGGGTTCCAACAAAATCTCGACATCAAAAGTCACCGCACTAGAGGCTCAGGGATATTACCTTGGAAACACTCATATTTGGGTACCCAAGGTACTTAGTGCAACAAGAGCACCTCCATCATCTTCCAGCAACAACGACAATGTGCTCAATAAAGAGCAAAAGAAGGAATGGAGGCCTAAGCCTCTAAAATCTTCATCCTCAATAAATGAGAGGGAAACAACTTCGGGCCTATCGATTATGAAAAATCAAGACAAAGATTGGAGAGAAAAACCACAAGAATCTACCTTGAAAAAGGTAGAACCACAAGAACTTGCTCACAGGGACGAGAAAAGCACCACTACAAGAGGATCACACACAAAGATAATCCTCTACCTCCTAACGGGTAGTTACACAAGGACTTGTCTCAAAGAAAAAGACAGTAACATAAGAACCTACTCGACCACTAGTCTACCAAAATGCCTTAAAATTCAGAAGGGAATCTACTTTGGGAGCAACACAAGAACCTTCCTTACTACAAAATTCGGCATCAAGCTTCGTGACAACTACACGTGTCACACCAACCATGCCAGACACAATGGAAGTCACACAAGAACCTTCAATGAGAATATGATGAATTATTTTCACTAGCAACTTTCTCAGAAGCAACTTGGGCTCAATAAAAAAAGATCTCTGAGACATTGCGATCCTACTCCCATTTGACACATAGAACATATATCACTTTAGTACCGTGAGTATCATAAAAGTGGTACATGTGGGAGATAATGTTCAACGGTGCAACTCCGACAACAAGTACACGTGGGGAGTAGATCCACAAGAACCTACTCCTAAAAATGGAGTAGCTGCCAATGGGAAGACAATTGCCCGCCAGCAAGATCTCGATCAATGTCTCAGTGACACTTCTTCCATGTGATTATCAGAAAAATATGAGGACCAAAATAGGGATACAATTCATATTCCTCATGGTGATCTACAAGGTGATGTCCTTCCTAGGTCTATAGAGGTCACAATTGGTCAATGTATCAACACACTGTCATACTAATGCACTCATAGGTACTAAGGCCATTTAGGTGAATAGGAACTCAGTTCCAAGTGCTAAGTGTGTCCCTCAAGAATCAATAAAGATAAAACATGTGGGAGTCCTAGGTGAAAATAGGACTAGGTGAACTAGGCAGCTAGTCCTCTTCAGGTCCTCAGCACAGTACACTCAACAAATCGCATCTACATCATTCCAAGGGCTCCTTGGTCGAGAAAATAAGATAAAAACACTACGGAAAGTCAGTACACCAATCAGCATCAACAACAAATCCCATCAGCAGAGCCAAAACAGAACAGTAAGTAAGCAGGGTCTTGAATTGAGTCCACACATGGAACGACAACTGGTTCTCCACAAGCAGCTCTACATGATGCATTCAACTATAGGGTGAAGGTGATGACACCAACATGGTTTCGTATGAGTTTCTTGTGACCCTCAAAGCTTTTTTGTCACATTCCTTTACTAACACCACCATTAACTATCTAACTCTGAATCATCCTCTTCTTTCTATTTTGCCTTCCTCTTTTTCTTATTACCTCTAGCTTCGAAGCCTTTTGTAGATCCCAGATGCTACAAACCTCTCCAGAGTCCAACCCCTCATTTCAGGAGTTTGTATAATGTATTATCAAATTCCTCTGAATGGATTTGATGACTCAGACAAAGAGCGCTCCAGATTGCATCAAAAGCTTATTGGGCTAACAAACAACTTTAAACAAATGCCACAATGCTGTGTGGACGTGAAATTATTTCCCCCTAAAAATAATTTACGTATGTATATTCATACTGAAGCATAAGCCACCTCAAACTCGCAGAGTGCTGCTCTTTGCTATCTTTCTATAGCACACAGGCCACAGGATACACCCAGCTGCGTCTATAATTGTTGCATGCTACACAAGCCTATGAGTCCTTGCATACACAGTTCTAAATTCTGCCAGCAGCTTAAGGCCTTTCATTGCAGCCCAAGAAACTGTAAGCCTGCTTTAGGACAGGAAATACCATACATAAGCACACAATTTCCCTTCGTACCAAATAACTAACAAGAAAGTTGTAAGACTAGAATATATATCAATGTGTGTGTGTGTGTGTGTGTGTGTGTGTGTGTGTGTGTGTGAGAGAGAGAGAGAGAGAGAGAGAGAGAGGCAAAAGAGACAGATGGAAGAAGGGAGTTTACAAGAGACATTAAAAAAAGCTAAAGAGTAAAAAGAATGAGTAACTAGGAAAAGCAAGCTAGGCTTATGTTTTCATCAGCATCAAGCCAACTAGGTTTCGAAAGATTCCAGAGTCTCTTGGATTCTTTCGAATTATATATGCTGTTCACTTTTATTCTGCAGGCTTCTTTCAGAAACTGCGACCTCACATTGGGAGAGCAGTAAATAATCTCGCAGCACTGTGAGCCCAGATCACAAAGTATCCACCGTTCAGTGCAGAAATTACACTCATCATATTGTGCAGGCTTCTTTCAGAAACTGCAACGTCACATTGGAATAATCTCACAGCACTGTGAGCCCAGATCACAAAGTATCCACCGTTCAGTGCAGGAAATTACACTCATCATACAGAGTAAACGTTTGCCAAGCAGAAGAATTTAAACATGTTCATTATTTGCTGTTTGAAAGACAGTTTTGTATATGCTCCATGCCCTTCCAAAAGGTGCAAGCAGGCGCCAAGCCATCCATCGCAAATACTATGGCCTAAGATTGTATGGACCACCAGGGGTACTAACAGGGTTCATCAAGGTATAGCTGCCTCCAAAGCTTGGGATGTATCTGTACCAGATCCTGTGGTTGGAAGGTGAGAAACAGGTACAACCATCTAGTTTGAATCAGGCCTATGGTTTTAATCATATGGAAAAGCAGGAATGCCAGGCAAGCGACAGCAATAAAGCAAAGATCTGACACAAACAATACGTCAGCCTTCTGCAACTCCTAGCAAAATTTTAATAAGGGCTATTCAAACGAAGATCGCTCATCAAGTCACCTGAGCTTCACTCTTTTTCAATCCTGCCTCCTTTTGGAATGTTTCTCGTAATGTAGCTGACCTTGCTGCAACAAAATCAGGATAGCTGATTCCATCAGGTGGCGAGAACTGGGCATGTGTAAGAGCCACCATACCAATTTTCCAGATTTCGGGCCCAAAGCTTCTGGCAATAGCCCTGATAACTTGTCTGTCAAGACTATCGACACGATACCCATCAAGTCTATCAACGTAAATCATGACGTCCACCGTTTTGTTCAATAAGAACCTGCACAAAACAGATTAATTACAGAAACCAGCATGAGCACCAAGCACAACAACTCTGTATGAAGAATCTAAAAGGCAACATCAACTGCTCAACGCTTGAATTTACTCGCTTCAGAAGCACGGTACTGACCTTCTAATGGTATCCAAGGCGTGATCATTGACAAATAAGCCTTCCACTAAGCCCGGAGTGTCAATTATATTCAGGGTAAACCCTGCTCGTACGCGCGAGTACATCAGCGGCCTCATTGTCTCTGACTGGCACAGGAAATCGAACCCCGAGCAAAAACATTTGATATGAACACAATACGCAGGCGCAACATAATTACTAAAGGCTTCGGGTAAACAATCGTCAATTTCATACTTCAATTTCTTAATTAGAATTGCCTCTCGCGTAGAGCAGAATCTAAAGCGGTCAAACTCGGGTTGTCGTCAACCCACCCGCTAGAGCGCTCTTTCCTCTAGCAGAAATCTGTCTATCGCCTGCAAAGAGTGTGAGCTGCTCGATACGATGGGAAAGGAGTCCACGACAATACCTGAAACGCACTCACAACCGCAACCTTCTCACCGAGCAGAGAGTTAACGGTAGAGCTCTTGCCGACGCCCCCTTTGCCCAAAAGCAGAACCGTAAGGTTGCTGACGTTCTGCAAGGAGGGAGAATCGCGAGAAATCAAATCGAGCAAGCTTTGGAAGGGAAAAGGGGGGGGAGAAAAAGGGGAAACATGAAGGAAACCTGCTGTCTCAATTTGCCGAGAAGGGAGTGCAATGCATTTTGAGTGGCGACAGGGAACTTCTGCAATCCTGTCCACTCACGAGCTTGGCTGGACGCCATAGCTTTCTTCCAACAAGCTCACCTTGAATTCAGGCAATGCACAAAACCACCATCACCGCTTTTTATCCCCTCGTCCAAGACGACGTCGCCTCAATCAAACTATAGCCTCCTCATACAGAAATGTCTTTACCATAATCCACACAATTAGCTGATTAATCAGTTTATTATATTATGACACCGCAGCACCCCTGCCTCACACCATCGCGCCTTCGAGCTGGCGCGCGTGTCCGCCCCCTTGCCTAGCACAGTTGGGAGCTCCACGTGGTTGGAAGCTTGCCCCCCTGGGGGCTGCCCACGTTCGAATCCCTCTTGCATGGCCATGGGCACTTGTGCACCGTGGGGACGGAAGTGCAATGTGGTAGGGTAGCCGTCCTGAATTTCCATAGATTCTGACACACACAGGCTTAAGTTTTTTTGTTTTTGGCCTACCGTAGTTGCAAGTCATAGTTAAGGGTTTTGCAAAGCAAACAAACGAAAAACCTGACATTTACTTTATTTGGCTGAATTTGTATTTTCGTTGGTCAATGTGGGCACGCCATGTTGGGCAATAACCACTACTACGCATAGTAGAACAACAAGTGTCCTCCATTCTTTGGATGCTGCTTGCATGCGCTTTCTTCGTGCTTCAAGTCTCGTTGCTATCTTCATGCATGCAGTTCGCAGTCGAAACTTCATTCCTCTCGCAACAATTGGAGAATAGCAGCAGCTTGATGCCGAGACCACTTCCCTTCAAGATAGCAAGTCGGTAGTAACAATTCAACAAGTGCAACAGCTTGATGGCGTATCCCAAATAGTGCAAGCTGCTTTGCCACCCGAGAGCATGGCGGTAGAACAAACCGAGCCTTTTTCGAAGAACAACAAAGATGACCGCAATGAGCACACACACACACTCCACTCCTCAGCTATCAACAGCAACTGCGCATTGTGCATTCATACGTCTGCTACAAGAATTCTACCTTCGTTGTCATCTGCTGCGAGGTCGATGAGATGAGAGACGATGGAAGGTACTGGTTTCCTACTCAATCTTTCGATTTGTCAGATTGGCTTGACAATTGTTGCTTTTGTGATTGACATCGCTTCCCTTGTCGTAGCAGCAGGGATGCTATTAGCTTGACAATTGTTGCTTTTGCGATTGACATTGCTTCCCTTGTCGTAGCAGCAACAGGGATGCTATCATGCACGCTCGATCTTCCCAACTCCTCTAGTTCTAATCCACTACAGTCGTTGCTTCTACATTCCTTAACGTGGATAGAAATTCTTGCATTGGACGAGTTACATCTCTGCACCAGTGATGCTTGCAGACAGTCGTAGCTTCGCCATGCCTGCAGCACAATTCAACTGCTAAGCTAGAAAATCTCATTGCCTGACCTGCAAATCCCGTGGCGCAGAGCCTCCCAGCGCAACTCTCGTCAACAACCTTTGAAGATCGTCATGCTGAAGCGGGTCGACTATCTAGATTGAGCAAATTAAGGGTGCTCACGATTGGCCGACTTAAAAGAGTGTAGAAAACAACGCATTTGTTGAGGTCACAACAACACAAAGCAACTATAGACGCGCTTGGTAGACGCACAAAATAGCGGGCGCGTCTATAGGCGTTGTTCTAGTAGAGAAATTATGGGTGCGTCTATTAGCGCGGCTAAATGCTCGTCTATTTGCGCGTCAATCACCGCGTTTATTTGCGCGTTAGACCAGAGAAAATACGGGCCCGTCTAACATCCCGTTTATTAACGCGTTTATTTGCGCGTGTATTTGCGCGTTTATTTGCGCGTTTACACTGAGAATCAGACGCGCATTTAGACGCGTAAATAGACGCGCTCCAGAGAATACAAAAAGTGAGATTTTGGTGTACATCATTGCTTTCCAAACATTGCCCATGATTACCAAAGCACATAATTTTTTGCAAGCCCACATATACAAGAATTAAGGGAAATGAGGAGAATGAGACAATATGTAAAATAGTTTTGCTAATATCAATTGTGGGGCTACGGTTCAATCTCATCCTCAATGAGATCAACCCTTGCCAAACTATCTACTTCAAAATCCAAACAAGTGTTTAGATCTACAAATACATTCAACCCACTACTACTTGTGCCACTCATGTGCTCATCGAAATCAAGATCTCCAATGGTAGGCTCGTCCTCACGAGTAATGCCGGCCTCAATATCTATATCTCCTCCTCTCTTGTATCACGGTCATCATCACGTCCATGGCCATGATCATCCTCCATATGCTCCATATTAGTAAATGTACTATACATCACTTTGGAACGTGGCATAATAGGTATGACATGCCACCACCTATTATTATCCACCATTGGTTGATAGACAACCTAATTCAAACACAAATACAATCATGTTACTTTTCTTGCATCAAATATTTAAAAGCGAGTATTTTTATGTGTGCGCACAGTACCTGTTCACATTGTTGCGGTAGTATTAGTGTGTCCTTCCTACTTTGCCAAAACTTTGTGGAGTCAATAGTTACAAAGCCACTTGCATGGCGTTTGATTGTTGCATTAGGGCCTCTTTCCACCACGTCCTTAAACCACTTTACATCCAAAACATACACAAAGAAGCGTCGAAAGTCAAGCATAATGATATCTTGGATTATGCCACAATAATCATCCATGACTCCATTGGCTCCCTCAAAGCTAGCAATGACGCCGCAATCTTGTGTGTTTCTCTTATCATCAATCCGTTGTGTTCGAAAATGCTTGCCCTCACACCATATAGCATTGAACATAGTGCACTACACCAAGAAAAAATCAATTAAATAAGCAATCTAAATTATAAAAAGCTCCTAACTTATGCATAACATTCTATATACCGACCTTGCTCATGCATCCCCTAGCATACTCCCATTCTTCCATTGTGATATGCATCCCCTCGTCTTTCTCTGCTTTCTCCATTTCATCAAGTAGCCAATCCACATGAATATCCTTTGGAAGTGCTCTTAGACGCTGAGGGTATGGCACACGAGATCCGTGGTGTGTACGAAAGAGGGCCCTTTCTTCTTGTCTTCTTGCCTTTGCATCCTCGTATCTTGTCACCCATCTTTTCATCACATCACTATTAAGCACGCAAAAGAGGTTGATACTATTACGCAACTCCGTGTCTATTACTTTGTTGCGTCCTTTTCCTTGAGGCACAATAGAGGTCATCCTTAGGTCTTCATCATCTCTCCATAGTCGTGGGAGAGAGCTATCCACATCAACAAGAAACTCAGAAATATATACAAGTGACTCTTGTACCAACCAACCCTCGGCCATGCTACCTTCGGGTCTTGCATTTTGTCTCACGAAGCCCTTCAAGGTCTTCATGAAGCGCTCGAGGAAGAACAACCATCGTGCATGTATAGTACCGCATATAGCAATCTCATCCACCAAATGCACTATGAGATGTAGTTGGCTTGTGAGAATAGAACGTGGAAATGTCTCCTCCACTAAACAAACCGCCTCCACTGACATAACTCGAGCATTCTCAAGCGTGGTGGGATCTATTTTCTTTGAGCTCACATACCTCACAAGCTCGCCCATCTTGTAAATACAATCTTTCACGTCCTTTGATGCACTACGTGAAATGCTAGTAGGTAGTATGAACTGAACCCGTGAGGAGGTGGTTGATTAGTTGCTTATAGCTATTCACTCACAAATTTGAAAGGAAAAAGATATTATGCATATAAAATACTTACTTGGAGCATCTTGTGCCAATCATGAGATTTCAAGCCATATAATTGCTCTACACCTCTTTTCTTGCTCTTTGTAAAGGCTCCCTTCAAACACCTCATGCATCCAGTGGGAGTACGAATTGTAGTAATAGCGCGCTTCACCGTCGCCATCTCTAGCTTTGATAACATCCATGGTGCACGAGGTAAAAAAACACGCCCATTTGGTCTCTCTTGAGGCCAAGCTTCACGCATCCTCCCTGTGGTACGTAGATCCTCCCTTATGCTTGCCGAATCTCGTGTCCCATTCAAATGCTCCCAAATGGCAGATGCCACATTCTTGAAGATATGCATGGGATCGAGCAGGTGATTGATCTTGAGGTGGGACCAATATGGTAAACGATAAAAGATGGAGTATCTAAACAAAATAAAGTGTTAGCGTGCAATCCTCACTTTCAACCAATATAGCCAATCTTTACTTCCAGCCAATAGTTACAAATCCTTACCGGCTCATGCCAAGTGGTGGAGGAGTCGTGGAACCGTCCCAAATTCTCATCCAATCTCCCGCGGTGAGTGATTGTGGGAGGACTTCATTCCAAGGGGCAACATATCTAGGATGATCAGGTGGGAGAAATCGATGGTGATTCTCATAGATGACCTTATTTAATGCGTCTGCCCGTGAGGCAACTAGCGAAGGACCACAAACAAGACATGCATGGTAACCCGATGTAGTGAGACCTGAAACAATAGATGCAATTAAGAGTGGAAGGTGGGTTTAGGGTGCCACGTCCTTGCCTATTCATAATTAAAAAATGCAATGCTTACCTGAACACTCGCCATAGCCTGGGAAGTCATGCATCGTCCACATCAAGACTGCTTTGCAGTTGAAGTCTCGTGACGAGGGAGACCTGCTCACATCATGCACCTCGATACCTCTCCAAAGTATCTCTAGCTCATCAATCAAAGGCTCCAAATAAACATCAGGGTTTTTGACTTTATGTTTCCCTGGAATTAGAAGGGACAGCATGACATGTCCTTTCTTAATAGCCATAGAGGGTGGAAGATTGTAATTCACCAATACCACTGGCCATACACTGTAAGACGTGCTTTTGAGACCAAATGGGTTCACACCGTCCATACCCAATCCAAGTCTCAAGCTCCTAGGTTCTTCCTTGAAGCTTGGCCATGTGTCTTCAATATGCTTCCACGCAGGAGAGTCCGCGGGAGTTCTCCACTTGCCATCGGTTGATCGATGGGAGGAATGCCATGACATGAGCTCTGCAATAGATTTGCACTTGAACATATGTTGGATGCGAGGGATTATGGGAAAATGTCGCAATACCTTACGAGGCACGTCCAAGGTTTTGAGATCTGCTCTATATCTTGCCTCTCCACAAGTAGGACACTCTCTTGCATCCTTATGTAGTCCACGAAACAAAACGCAATCGTTGACACATGCATGGATGCGCTTGTAATCTAATCCTCCAAGAGAGGTCACATGTTGCCTTGCCATATCTCTTGAGGTCGGTAATTTATTCTCCCTTGGAAGCATTTTACACAATAGCCTGCACGTGAACTGCACGTGAAGACCATAAATGAGGAAAAGCATTCGAGTAATTGACCCACGCGCATAATTCACCATGTTTGCAAAATCGACTTTAAAGCTTACTTGAGTAATGCATTCAAACTTGCATTGCTCCATCCATAGATGGTTTGCAAGTTTAGTAACTCAAGGGAGGCACGTAAAACAGAGAATGTGCACCCCTCAAACAGTGGAGTCGATGCTGCGGTAAAAAGATCATCCTGCTCCATGCTATTATCCCTCCCTTGATGGACATATAAATCCCGCACCATATCATCAAACACCTCCTCCTCCACGGCTTCATGAGGTAATGGTGGAGGGCTACTATCACCATCACTCCATGCATCCGTAACGGTCCCTCCTGAAGATCCCACCTCATATCGCCGACGCTTCGCCTCCTCACGACGGGCATAGGGTAACATGTGCGGGTGTAGCACTGCATCCTGTATCAAATTAAAACGGGATCATTATAACTCAAACATATGAACACCCATAGGTATCTCAATCAACCTTAACTTACAAATCCTTACCCTGTTTACGGTCACATCTCATTCTCCATACTTTGAGATATGATTGAGCGTAATCCTGCGTGCACGATACATGTTTCCTCGACATCGATCACACAGACATTTGATTTTTTGCTCCAACCACATTTCGCGATGGTGGATACGGAGGGATTCATCCTCACTGGAGCTGCTTGTTGAAGATGGAGACATCCTACAAACAAACAACCCACCAAATTTGCTCTTCTTCAAATGCTTAACTTAAAAAACTCTGTGTTGCGTCTATCGCCGCGTCTATCATCGCGTCTAAATGCCCGTCTACTCTGTGTATTTAAACGCGCCTGTAGACGCGCTAATAGACGCGTTTATAAACGCATCTACTCTGTGTATTCAGACGCGACTATAGACGCGCTAATAGACGCGACTATACTCGCGACTTTTAAACCTGCTTTTCGGCGCGCCGCTCGCTTTGCTTTTCTTTTGACTACTTAAACTTCGCGAGCGGCTTTCTTTCTTCTTTATTAGCACTTCTATAGATTCGAAGCTCCCATACACAGTTCCAAGCTTTCACTCAAGACAAAGGGACCGTACCTACACAGCTTGCTTCCAAGCCTAAAGAAGAGGAGGAGTACGAACAAGGAGAAGAAACAAGTTTGGAAAAGAAAGATCCTTCCATACCTTTTTCCAAGTAAGTCCTTTTGAAGTTGTTCTTGCTTGCTTTTTCCAATTTTGTACTTTTTCGCATCCACGAAACGCAGCATCTAGGTATGAGCGACACGTTCTTTTGTCGGGCGAAACGTCCTTTTCGACTTTTGAGTATTCTCGACTGTCGGAGCGCGTGTATAGAGGCATCTGAGGGCGTGTCTAAACGCGCATCTACAGGCGCGTCTATATGCGCGTCTGGGTTGTTGCAGACACACACAGACGCGTATATAGACGCCCAAACAGATGCTCTGTTAAACGGAGTTTTAAACGAATTGTTAGACGTGCTTTTAGACGCGCTTTTTAACGCACTGGTAGACGGATTGATGAACGGACTGTTAGACGCGCTTTTACTTGAATTGTTAAACGCTCTATTAGACGCGTTTATAGACGCGAAGATTAGACGGGTCTATAGACGCGCTCTGACAGAGCCTCTTTTTTTTTTTTCCCCTTTCTTCTCAGCTCCCAAAGTAATAGATTTGTTTATTTTTTTCCAGTTTAACATGTGGGGAGGAAGTGCTTCTAGCTCACCTGATCCGCGTGAATCGATATGGAAGGATTTATATAATATTTTAGGGCACCCTCCTAATCCTGCGGAGTTATACGGGTACATGACAGGTACCCTTAACACTCCCCAGGAGTCGGCACTACAGACTCCGAGCCACCCCACACCGCCTGAGATCACCCCAGCGGAGTCCGCACAGCCGTCTTATGCCCCGTCTTATGCCCCTTCCCCCGTACCGTCTTATGCCCCTTCCCCCATGCCGTCTTATGTCCCTTCTGCCATCCCGTCTTATGCCCCTTCCCCCATGCCTTCAGGAGGTCCTTCTGCCTCAGCGAGCCGTCGACGTACTCCCCAGCCGTCGAGACTCGGTTCTCCAGCTACGAGTGGTCAGCGTAGTCCTGCGCGGTCCCCAGCTACGAGTGGCCAGCGTACGAGCTCGACACGACAGGGTAGCAGGCATAGTAGCAGGGAGAGCGGTGGCAGATGCTGCTTTGGGCCATGTGGCGGTGAGGAGGAGGATGATTCAGATGATTTAGACGTGCCTCTGGGTGATGGTACGATTTATTATGACATCACCCAGACAGGAGGCATCTTGATGGATGCGCGGGGGAAGGACATAATGGCCTTCGTGCGCTCTGTAATTGCTAACAATTACAGAGATTGCTTTATCCACTATAAAGACCACCCAAAGAGGTTGGCTGATGAGACCCTCGCTACTGTTCGCTCTAGGTATCCTAACCCCCCCAATCGCCAGTTCACAGATAAATGGGGGAAGTCAAAGATTGTTACGATACTTAGCAATAAAAGATCTTCCCTTAAGAGGCAGGCACTAGCGGAGCTTGCCAGACTTGAGGCAGGTCAACCTCCAAGGGGCCCGCCCCACACCGCTCAGAAGCGTGAGTGGAAGAAGGCAATGAAGTCAGCGAGGGAGGAGCCCAGTCTGTAGCACGTGGAGGCACAGAGGATCCAGATGGAGGAGTATGGGAGCGCGCATTTTGGAGCAGGGGGTGTTGACTCATGGGAGGCCCAATTTGTAAGTATCGATCTCAAATTATATTGCTTATTTAGTTTATTAGGAGGTTGGTTGTTTCTTTGTACTAATCCCTCCACAAAGTGTATCGCGGTCATGCAGCTTGAGATCGTGGGCAGATACCCTACTCCAGTGGAGACAGCCTACCACCGCCACCATCGCAGAGGAGATACATGGAGGCACTTCTATGATGACGGGTTGATTACTGAGGAGCAGTATACCCGAGCTACTGGACAGGCCCCCCAGGTATTTGAAAGTAATTAAATAATGCCAAAATTATAAGTAAAGATTTGATTTTTCATACATTGATATATGTTGTCCTTTGTTTACAGGGCGCCCCTGCACAAGACGACGAGGAAGACGAGGAAGGAGGTGCAGAAGGCAGCGCAGAAGGGAGCGTGGAAGGCAGCGAGGATTAGTCATAGAAGTAGTGCTACTATTCTTTTTTGTACTTAAAGCCATTGGCTTGGCTTCGTGCCTCTTGTATATAGACTCCTCTTATTTTTTGTACTTGAAGCCACATGACATGGCTTAGCTTCCTTATTTTTTGTACTTGGAGCCACATGACGTGGCTTAGCTTCGTGCTATATGTATATACAAGCACTTTTTGAGCTTTCAATTTTATTGCGTTTTGGAGTTGTAATATTTTATTTGGAATTGTAATTAAAATGCGGTTGGCTGTAAGAATTGAATTACAGAATGTGGATATGGGATTCTTGTAACTATATAGCATACACAACATACACAGTATTCTGTAAAATTAAAAAAAAAAAAAGGCGCGTCTATCAGTGCGTTTAAAAACGCGTTTATATTCGCGTCTGTCTATTCGACTTGCGTCTATACGTGCGTCTATCAAAGCGTTTATAGGCGCGTCTATTTACGCGTGTATGAGCGCGTCTATACGCGCGTAAGTCTGATATATAGACGCGCAATTAGATGCGGGTCTCCTGACGCGCAAATAGATGCGCCCGTAAGTTTTTTATTTAGTTCATGAAACGCGTCTGTGCGCGCGTCTATGGGTGCTTTGTCTTGTTGTGGGTGTCACGACTTGCTGTTCCTCCTCCTATGCTCATGCGTTTTTTAGGGCACGCTTGCATAGTTGTCTATATGCTCCATGCCTAGAAGCGTCTACTATAACAACACCTCCTTCTAGCGTCTACTAGAACAACACCTCCTTCTAGCATTGCCACATTGTAGTATTGCCGGCATCTAGTATTCTAGTTTTGGTTCACATCCTCACGGGTTGCCATATCTTAAGCTGGTCATTCTCTATAAAAGTTTTGATGTTGAGGAGTTCCAGTTGAAAAGCTTGAACGTTGAGGACGTCTGTAAGCATGAATAGCTATGATGAGGAGCAGCAGCTATCAGGAGATTCCATGGAGACCAGCAGTAGCCAATTTGAAAAGGGTATGTGAAATGGAGAAGACGTGTTTCAACCTTCATTTTTCATCTTTCAAGTTTTCGAATTCCTAATTCTTTGAATCTTGATTGGAGATATGATGAGCATAGCGGAATCATGACTTGGTTGCGCCCAAGAAGTCACTTCTCGTTGTCGTGGTACCGTAGTTTCCGTTTTATGCTCCAACAGTTTATGAGTCTAAATATCAACCCAAGTGCTTTGCTAATCAAGTATTAACAAAGAAAAAGACAGCATCGTAGAAAGGAAATCAGAAGCTGATGTTGCTGCCTTGAATGCTCCCACCAATCGTGACACCATAGCTCATGTTCTTCGCACCGATGGCAATGATCGAATGTGTGCATCTACAACTGATTCCTATTGCTGCTCTGCAAGGAGTCTTCTTTCTTCTCATTGTTTCTCCCTTTGCAAATGTTGCAAAAGTGTCTTCTATTGCCATTTTGATACTATGCCATTGCTTTACTTGGCCCGCAATCTGTTCCTCATGCCTTGACCACCTTTTCAGCTTTCCTATCTCACAGCCTCTGTCTGCTTCTCTTGCAAGCCATGGCAAGATGCATGCGAACATTAACACCATAGCCACGATCATTCCATAATAGAGCCAGAGAAGCTAGCTTATGAGGCAAGAAAAGAATAGAAGACAACTTACCCGAAAGATGAAAATGCTAAACCAAAGTCTATGCAAGGTCATGTCGAGGTGCGTGCGGGTTGCAGGGCATTTGCAGGGCGAGGGCAGGTTGCAAGGACTTAATATTCCAAGATTCGATGGACGGTAGGTGTGAAAATTTGAAATTCATTAGAGTAGCAAAATTTTCAGCCGTCGGGTTTCTGGCTATGGTGAAAACAGCTCTCGGCCTCTGGCTATCCTCAATGTATTGCGACATGTTGTTGCTATTCATAATGCTTGCGATCCAAGCGCTACAACATGTTATTGCTATTCATAATTCTTGTAATCCAATGCTGCCATGTGTTAATATCTTTGGTTCTTTCTGCTCCGCATGGCATGGAGTCTACTCATAATTTAGCCCCACATGGCACGGATTCTGCTTATTTGCAGTCTGGTCTATCGCACTCCAATGGCACTCTATCCATGACATGTGGTGATGACTAGAAGGAAATGGTAGATCAGCCAATGCTCAAGCTAATGTGGTGCTACATGCGGTGATGTGCCATTATGAGATCAACTAATTTCCAAACTGTGCTAGACTTTTGGCCAGTACAAGCTTGATGACATGGCAAAACTTGGTAGGGCATCAGGCCAGATGACATGGTGATAGTTGGCAGACTACACGACTAGGCATACCATATGACCTAGCAATGAAGGTGGCAGTCGTGCATCACACATGGCCTATTAACATGTGGAGAGAGAGAGAACACACACACACACACACACACATAGATTTTACAATATATATATATTTTCTAGAGAAATATTTTATATTATATCTTAACAGTTTGCTCCAATTAAGGTAGCCATTCATTTCTATTCCATCAAGGGTGGCTATTAGGGATGCCCCTTGTGGAGTGATCTCAACTATGTGGTAGGGACCCATACCTTCGTACTTGAGCTTACGCTTGGTATTGCAGACACTGTAGAGGAGTGCGAAATCTCCCTCTCCTAGGTCTTTGTTCTTGAGGTTGTATTCGAACTACTTTTTGCATCGGGCCTTCTCCACCTAGAGAGAGTAGGCTGCACGCAACCTTGTCTCTTCTAGCCTTTCAAGATCAACTAGTCGTTCTGCTAATGCATTCTCTGTAAGCCTTTCCTTGACGGTAAGATGAAGGCTAGGCACTACATACTCCATTGGCATCACCACCTCCACCCCGAAGGCTAGGTTGAAGGGGGTAAAGTGCGTGGCCACCTTGTAGGATGTTCTGTAGCTGCTATGAGCTTATGCTCCCAGTCGGTACAACTAGCCTAATTGTACAAGCTATGATCTTACATGAAGTTTTATTGGAGCTCTGAGCCAAACCATTCGCCCTAGGGCATTTGCGGGTGAGGTCACATCGAGGTGTGTGCAGGTTGCAGGGCATTTGCAGAGCGAGGGTAGGTTGCAAGTACTTAATATTCCAAGATTCGATGGACGGTAGGTGTGAAAATTTGAAATTTGTTAGAGTAGCAAAATTTTCAACCGTCGGGTTTTTGGCTATGGTGAAAACAACTCTCAACCTTTGGCTATCCTCAATGTATTGCCACATGTTGTTGCTATTCATAATGCTTGCGAGCCAAGTGGTGCAACATGTTATTGCTATTCATAATTCTTGCGATCCAAGTGCTACCATGTGTTGATATCTTTAGTTATCCCTGCTCCGCATGGCATGGAGTTTGCTCATGTTTTAGCCCCGCACAGCACGGATTTTGCTCATTTGCAGTCTGGTCTATTGCACTCCAATGGCACTCTGTCCTTGACATGTGGTGATGACTAGAAGGAAATGGTAGATCAGCCAATGCTCAGGCTAATATGGTGCTACATGCGGTGATGTGCCATTATGATCAACGAATTTCCAAACTTGGCTAGACTTTGGCCAGTACAAGCTTGATGACATGGCAAGACTTGGTAGGGAATCAAGCCAGATGAATGGTGATAATTGGTAGACTACATGACTTGGCATACCATATGACCTAGCAATGAAGGTGGCATTCATGCATCACACGTGGCCTATTAACATGTGGAGAGAGAGAGAGAGAAAGAGAGAGAGAGAGAGAGAGAGAGAGAGAGACACAAACACACATAGATTTTACAATATATATATCTTTTCTAGAGAAATATCTTATATTATATCTTAACAGTTTGCTCTAGTTAAGGTAGCCATCCATTTCTATTCCATCAAGGGTGGCTATTGGGGACGCCCCTTGTGATCTCAACTACGTGGTAGTAGGGACCCATACCTCGGTGCTTGAGTTTACGCTTGGTATTGCAAACATTGTAGAGGAGTGCCAAATCACTCTCCTAGGTCTTTGTTCTTGAGGTTGTAGTCAAACCACTTTTTGCATCGGGCCTTCTCCACCTAGAGAACGGTAGGCTGCACGCAACCTTGTCTCTTCTAGCCTTTCAAGATCAACTAGTCGTTCTGCCAATGCATTCTCTGTAAGCCTTTCCTTGATGGTAAGGCGAAGGCTAGGCACTACATACTCCATCGGCATCACCACCTCCACCCCGAAGGCTAGGCTGAAGGGGGTACAATGCGTGGCCACCTTGTAGGATGTTCTGTAGCTGCTATGAGCTTATGCTCCGAGTCAGTACGACTAGCCTCTACTATACAAGCTATGATCTTATAGCAAGTTTTATTGGAGCTCTCAACCAAGCCATTTGCCCTAGGGTAGTATGGCATTGACTTCCTATGTATGATCATGAACTCACTAGCTAAGATTGCTATCGTTTCCTTAAGGAAATGAGTTCCTCGGGCACTGACCAACTCTAAGGGAAATCCGAACCGTGTGATAACTTGTTCATATAAGAATTGGGCAGTGGATCTCGCATCTGCCTTCACAGTGGCACTCCCTTCTACCCACTTGGTGAAGTAATTTGTGGTGGCCAAGATGATGTATCTGGGCCTGGTTCCTTTAGTTGCACGACTTATGGGTCCAATAAAATTGATGCCCCATTTCTCAAAGGGCTGATTGGTTAAGTTTCTGGTTAAGGGAATCATGTCCACCTTGTGTGGGATTTGGACACGCTGACAGGGGTCGCATTGCTTGATGAATTCAGCTGCATCTCTAAAGAGAGTCAGCCACCAAAGGCCAGCTTGGAGCACCTTACATGCTGTAACATTAGTGAAAAAATGACCTCCTGCAATTCCTCAGTGGGCTTCTTCGAGCACATCGATGTATTCGTGCTTGCACATGCATCTTCATGGGTGCCATCCTTGCCCATGTTGTATAGTTGACCTACAATTAGTTGATACAGCACTGCATCCTTAATGAGTTTGCGGGCTCTATCCTTCTTAAGAGCTTGGCCAAGGGGTAGGTTGTTGGCCAGGTAATGACCAATCTCGGTAGTGCATTTAGGTATGATGTCAATGAAGAAGAGGGAAGCGTTAGAGAGGTCATCTTTGAATCCCATTGGGGCTTCGCTGTTTGGGATTCTCGACAGGTGGTCAGCTAGGACATGGGTTTTCCCTTTATGTACGGCGACTGTGAAGTCGAACTCCAAGAGGATTAGCATCCACTTGGTGATGCGTCCAGTCATGCATGGCTTGTTGACCAAGTATAACAATGCTTGGTGGTCATGAAGAAGACGAACTTGTTAGCTAGCAACAAGTAGTGCCTGAACTTCTTGACTACATAGGCCAGAGCTTCCCTCTCAGTTGTTGTGTAGTTAACCTTGGCCTCATTTAGTTGGCGGCTCGCAAAGTACATGGGGTAGTCCAGGTTATGCTCCCTTGGTTGGGCTAGCACACACTCAATAGCAAAGTTGGAAGCATCAAAATGGATGTGGAATATTAGATTCCAGTCGGGTGCTCTTAACACTGGTGTAGTGGCTAGGGCTAGTTTGAAGGTTTTGAAGGATTTTTGGCATTCCTCGGTCCACTCAAAGGATACTAGCAGTTTGTATAATGGGCAGGCTATGTTTGCATAGAACAATATGAACCTTCTATAGTAGCCCATGTGGCCAGTAAATGATTGGACTCCCTTGACGTTGGTGGGGGTGGTAATTCCAAGATGAGTTTGATTTTATTCTGGTCCGTAGAGATTCCATTCTGGGACACTATGTGGTCGAGAATTACACCATGTTTGACCCAAAATTGGCACTTAAGAAGGTTCAAGTATATGCAGTATAAGCGGCACTTCTCCAAGACAAGTTTGAGGTATTTTAGGTGAGCATCCCACATCGAGTTCATGCATATGTCATCCAAGAAGACTTCCACAAAGTCTCTCAGGTACTCCTTGAATACCGTGATCATCATCCATTGGAAGGTGGCATGCACATTGGTCAACCCGAATATCATTACTCTAGCCACACACACACCCCACTCGGTTGTGAAGGCTGTTTTATGTTGATCTTGTGGGGTGATAGACACTTGGTTATAACCAGAAAATCTGTCTAGGAAGCTAGAGGCTTCCTTTCCAACTAAACTTTCCAAGACATGTTCTGTGAATGGCAAGGGGTAGTGGTCACATCTAGTGGCAGCGCTAACCTTTTTTAAATCCACACATACTCTAATTTTTCCATTTTACTTTAGGACTATCATGATGGGTGACACCTAGTCCATATGTTGCACTACTTCAGCAGGCATCCCTTTCATATCAGTGTATATCTAGGCCATGCAATCCTTGCATTCTTGTAGGAGAGCTATCAAAGTGTTCTCCTCATTGGTGATGAGATCATCGGTGATGAATACAAGTTGGGGGTCCTGCCCTTCCGGAGCTAGGTTTACCTCCTTGACGGGGGTTGGCCTATTGTATCCTTGGGAGCACCTGTCTTCCTAAGATATCTTGGCCTGAGGGTATAAGATCCTACGATCCTCAATCGGGTAGGCCTTGTAGTGAGCTTGTACTTGTTGTAGGTCTTCCTTTTCTTCAACCTCATCTTCTATTTCTGCAGGAGAAGTGGTCCTTTTGGCCTTGGCCGAGCTTTTGGATAAAGGGAGTTTCGGACCTGAAGGGGGCTCTTTCATTGCACTTATAGAGCCAACGGGGGAGATTATCTTACTCACCGGGGCTCCCCAATTGGAAGAGAACTCATGTTGAGTAGTCGTGGCTCCTACGTATGATAACCAGTGGAGATCTGGTTTGACCCTTATTGATCCTTTGCTCACCTCTCGGGGTTTGAGCATGTTAAACATTCTAAGGGGGACCACCGGGGTGAGACCCTCGAGTCTGGGTGGTGATCTCAAACCCTATTCTCTTCGGGACATCAATGTTGGCTAAGATGTGCATCCAGTTCAGAGAGAATTCCAGCTTGGGAAGAGATACATACCAGAATTCATCAGACTCCTTTTCATCCTCTTTCGTTTCACAATGTTGGAATAGCTTCAGGGATGTGGTCTAGGCAGTTGTGTTGGATTTCGTGGCAAAAAGGTGTCCTAAAAATGGGTGGGCTTTGTAGGTGTGCAAGTCCACTCGCATGATTTGCTCCTTATGCCACAAATAGATGTTATCAATATGCCAGTCGTGTATGGCCCCGGACATTCGTAAGAAGCGTCTACCTAGGGTAGCCTTATATCTCGGCTATCGGGTGAAGTCCATGACTACAAACCTGACGGGGTACGTGAATCCAAATACTTTAATGTTAATTCCAGTAAGGACTCCCAAGGGTTCTGCAGTTCCGCCATCGGCCAACTTCACTACCAGATGGGTTTGCTCAAGTGCAAGTTTTCCCCACTTTACCCAACATTCCTTGGTACAGACACTCACTTCCACCTCCCCATCCAGGATGGCATCAACCTTTTAGTGTTGATAGATTATGGGGATAGCAGCGTTCGTGTTATCACCCTCGAAGTATTGGCCCAGCTTATTGATGGGAACCTTGGGTAAGTTCTGCCCTTTATCCGACGATGATTGGTTGGCCTTAGGGCTGGCAAGGCCTGGGGGCAGGAATGGTCTATTCATCCAATTGGATAGGTCGTGCCAAAGGATGGTATTCCCTCTTAGCAAGGAGGCGATCGGCATTTTTACCTCGGTCGATAGGAAGGCAGCCAACCTGGCACTATCGCAACAGTCTTCGAAACCGTAAAGGTCTTCTTCTTCCTATAGGTTTTGCAATACTGGTCCTCCTGGAACATTTTCTGCATCAAATCTGGAGCCTTTGACTAATCGAAGCTGAAACATTCCTCTTCTTCCACCTTTTCTGGCACCCTAAGCACTTTTGCCCCTCGGTGGCCCATTAGATGGGCTGGATGGATAGTATCCAACCCTCTGTTCGCCTTGAGTCTATGATCGAACTTTTCCTGGCTGTCCCGTACCAAGTTCTGAGCCTCTCTTACGTATTGCTTCTCTAGGACCAAGTCAGGATAGGTTTCCTTATAGGAGGGCGAGGGTTCTGGGCCCTTGCATTGGTTTGTTTACCTCTGAGCTTGAAGGTAGCTCAGGGTCACCCTAGATGGAAGCTCGTTCAGAGGCAAAGGAGGTGGCGAGGGTGGTTGTCTCCTCATTGGAACCGTCCTGGATGAGCACCTAGTTAGACCCATCCCCTACCCTTATGGCTTTCTTTGGGTCAGCGGATGTTGAGGGATCTCAGGGCCTTGCAGTAGGGGCCGTTTATCTTTCCTTGTCAGTTTCCTCATTGCCTTGAGAGCTTCAAATATGGGATTGCTAAAGATTAGGGAAACTCTTTTAAATTGATTGAATTACCATAATCCTCAAAAGAGAGTATGGTAGGGAGGTATTTATAGGAGTTTCTAAAGTGTTCACTATTTGTTCATATATAGATGATGTTCTCTAAAATGAGGGTTATAATGAAAAATAAGTAAGTATATGGTTCCATAAATTAGAAATTAAGAAAGAATTGTATATTCCTTTGAGAAATATACAAACATGGTTGGTGTGAAAAATTATCGCTTGGACTTTTTTGCTCGTAGGTTTTTGCTTAGAAACTGTGTACATCCACACACTGAAGGCCTAACTGATAGAGTTATTTCTGATGGAACCAGGGCTTTATTTGCATTAGCCTTATCCATCATATTGTCACTTATACGGATAGCTACCTTGCAGTATAGATCAAAGGAGGTAGGATTCATCACCATTAGGTGGTCGTGCAGCTTTGGTTCTGCCAATCCACACACTCGAAGACCTAACTGATGGAGTTATTTTTTATGGAACCAGGGCTTTATTTGCATTAGCCTTATCCATCATATTGTCGCTTATACGGATAGCTGCCTTGCTGTATAGATCAAAGGAGGTAGAATTCATCACCATTAGGTGGTCGTGCAGCTTTAGGTCTGCCAATTCGATTAGAAAGCGGGGCAACAGTCATTCGTCGCTCATCTGCTCGTACGATTCACAGCGACGGCCATTGAGGTGCTTGATTCTAGCTATGTAATCCTGAAGGGATTCCTTATCGTTCTGCTTTACCTCATACAACTAGTTAATTGGGATCCATTTATGTCCACTAGGGGCGAACCCCACAATGAAGGCCTTTCTCAGCATCTCTGAGTTGACTTTCTCTTTCGGGGTGAGAGTCCTATACCATTGGCCTGCTTTACTATCCAAGCCGAGACCAAATGCATTAGCCATTTCTAGGTTCCCAGGAGTACCAAAGGCTTCACAAATTTGCCCAAATCGCTCCACGTGGGAGATGGTGCTTGAGGACTTTTTGAGGTGAATACACGGCCCCAACACACCCATTTTGGTGATCATCGTTTTGCAAGAAAATTGGTTCATCAAGTTTGGTTGCTTCATGCGGGATTTGATCATCTCACTCATCGAATTGTGGTTCTAACCCATGACATGAATGCGAACAAGGAAGCAAGGACCTCCGGATCCACTACTAATACTAGCCGAGACAGTCTCTCTCTGCCACAGATGGAGAATTGCATGTGGAGCGAGATGTTCAGCGGACTCCCCAAGATGCTAGTGGGTGCATACTGGGACATGGGGGTGCTGAGTTTGAGCGAGAGTGGCCCATAGGTGAATGCACGGGAGCCATGTTCATCGCCAAACACAATCTGAGTGCAGACGATGCAGTGCATCCCTTTCCATGGGGTCGACATGTGTTAAGTGAGCCATCTTCACCATGCGGCATCTCGTTGGTGGTTCGTGGTCTATTTGTCACCCCACAAGCAATGACAGTAGTTGGGGGGCTAGTACCAAAGGCATCAATCATCCGGATCATTTTGACCAATCTAGTCGCAATGGAGGAAGCTAACGTGAAGTATACCAAATTCCAAGGGAAGACTCGTGATGATCCGGATGCCCACATTCACCAGTTTGATAAAATTTACACTCTCAATGTGCCTGGTGTGGTGGATCCAATGCAGAAGGAGGGAGTCTTTGAGTCCACATTGGAGGTTAAAGTGTCACGTTGGTTGGCGGAGTATGCCTTGGACCACTTCCAGAATTACAATGAAATCAAGGTGACTTTTCTATGATGGTTTCATAAGGAGAAAACAATCCCGTAGACACTAGAGGGTAGACACTAGAGGGGCTGAGGATCTTGAGACAAGGTGATCAAGATGTGGAGGGCTACATGGATTGGTATCACCAACTTTTGCAAACGGTTCCAGTGGTTCAACGACCGGTAGTGGAGGTGTTGAATGAATATTTTATCAATGGCCTAGCCAAGGATGTGTGCAGACTACAGTGGCAACGGTGGACAAGGTTACTTTACCTTGAACGACCTGATCAATCAGGAAATCTTGGTGGGTGAAGCACTACAAGGGGGAACGACAAAGCATAGACGATCATCCAAAAGTAAGGTGAAATCCAAAAAGCAGTTTTCAAGGAAAAAATGAAGGGATAGTGATGAAGAGTTAGATGAGGATAGTTCGGCAAAAAGTTCATTGGAAGAAAGTAGTGATGAATCAAAGGTGGAGGAGGTAAAGAAGCCTAAAAACCCCTCTAAGGGAGGGAAGGAAAGCTCCGGAGTGTCCGCAAGTCACTCAGCGGGACATGCGAATGTAGATATTTGGTGTGTGAAATGCAAGAATCCAGGGCATTCTGCAATGGAGTGCATGATGAATCAGTAGTGGTGTGCAATTTGTCGGACTAACACACACAACGGAGCACTGCAACTACAATGGACATGACCCGTGTGCACAGGGCCAACCTCAATGGCCACAACCACCAGCTACGGAGCCCATAGTGGCATATGTGCAACAAGTTGGTACCACGGAAGTTCGGGAACAACCTCCAGCCAAAAGTGGCGGTGGAGGGTTCACGGTCGTGGATGAGGTGGCAGAGGATGAGGTGGTCCACGAGCAAAGACGTGCTTCTTCTGCCTAGGTGAAGCTCATTGGTGGAATGCGTGCCATAAGGCTTAAGAATGGGATCGCCAGAGCAGGAATGTTAGAAGATGGCAGGGAAGATGCCCAACACATCTATGGTACAAATCATGGAGGAGAACCCAGCCTTCGTACTGGAGGTGAATGTGTTAACTCGATCAGGCAGAGTGATGCGGACCAAAGTCAGGAGGAAACCCACATTACTTCAGTAGCCTATGTAGGAGGTGATGCAATGATAGGTGCTCAATTGGGTCCAGGAAGTGCCCTAACAAAAGATATGCCAATAGCTACTTCGAGAGCAAGGAAAGTCCGCAAAGTCCTATGGTCATGCAAAAACCATGCTACTTAGGAGGTCATATTAGGAGTTCCCAGGGCGATTCCAAAACCAAGCTCCAGAGGAACAACAATGGCATACATGCAGCCCAAATGGGTTCTGGCCTAGACAAACAAAGATGGCATGGAAGACCTTTTGGAGGCACCAATTAAGATCTCATTGGGACAATTTCATAAGAAACTCCTACAAATGCTAACCGGAGTGTCACTGGTACTGGAGGTGGACGTCTTTCATGCCGCATCAGTGCCAATTGTAGTCATACCTCTCACTGACATGCGAATACTAGTTATCTCTGCCGCGAGCATAAATGGATGAATTTTTTCATAGGTACTGGTCGAGGGAGGATCTAGGGTTAACATCATCATCCTGTGGATGTGCAAAGAATTGGACTAGAATGAATGGGAGCTGGCACCATTTTTGGTTCAAATGGCCAATCAATGGTGAGTATGTCCTTTGGGCATGCTACGAGACATGTGCATGGAGGTTCTCAGAATAGACTTTATAGTTTTATTCGTCGTGCTCACTATGGAGGTGCCTTAGCCATAATACGGCTTCCTTTTTGAATGACCTTGGTTGCGGTAGGCAAAGGTCAAGCAGAATTGGGCCCTCAATACACTGTTGGTGAGACAGGGTAGACATAAGGTCCACATGCTAATGGGGTTGGTTAATGTGCTCGAGGGGGTAGTGTGACCAATCATGGTGGAAATAGTGAACATGGTGGATTGCCTAGAGGACGATGAAAGAAGAGGAGTTTCTATGCAACAACCTAGACTTGATGCCATGGGTCACTTCGCTTTTCTATCGTCCGCACCAATCTCAACTTCAGTATTATTTGTTGGATTGAATAAGATCCGGCTTATATGATACAAGAGTATCAGCTTTATGGTCAATGTCATTGAAATTTTGACACAATACTACTAGTCAAAACCAGGGACTGGTCTGGTGTCACTGCACTGCAATTGTAACCTATGGAGGACCTATTGTCTGCAGACTTGGATATGAAAGATGTCCTAGAATAGGAGAGGGAATTTGAGGAGCGAATGATGCGACTAGCACGCTTGCAGGAAGATGCTTTGAAGATGGTGTTCCTAGGCGCCGATGGGAGCTCCAAGCCCATGAAGATCAACACACTCCTAGAAGAGGAATTCAAAAAGAAATTGGTGTCACTGCTGACTGAGTTTGCAGACATGTTTGCATTGGACTATTCCGATATGCAGGGGCTAGGCCCAAAGTTTTACCAACATCGGGTTAACCTGAAGAAGGACATCATGCCTACCAAAATGCACCATTATTGCATGAATTTGCATGTGGCTAAGTAGGTCAAGACAGAACTAGAGAGGCTACTGTAGGTGGGATTCATTGCAAAGATTGAGGATTTGGAGTGGATTTCTCCGGTTGTGATTGTGCCCAAGAAAGACAAGAAGTTGCGAATTTGTGTGGATTACTACAAACTAAATGTAGCTATAGTGCCAGACCCATTTCCACTCTTATATATGGATTCCATGCTAGATGACATGGCAGGGCATGAGGTCTACTCATTTGTGTACGGGTACAGTGGATACAATTAGATTTGAATGGTGCTAGAGGACCAGCCAAAGACTACTTTCATTATGGCCTGGGGGGTATACGTGTGCACGGTCATGTGGTTTGGATTGCGGAATGCACCGACAACGTGCCAGCATGCTATATAGGAGACCTTCAAGGAATATTTAATAAATTTTATGAGAATCTTTCTAGATGACCTCAACATGTTCGGAACTAAAGCCAATCACTTGTGGCTATGCTTTCAATGTTGCAGAAAAGTGTCTTTCATCCTGCATCCAATGAAGCATGAATTTGTGATCCAAAGTGGCCACCTGTTGGGGCATGTGATCAGCATTGAAGGAATAGCGGTGGACCCTAATAAGGTGGCAAAAATCATGCAGGTGCTAGCACCATCTAACCCAAAAGAATCCTTGCGATTCTTGGGACAGACATGATGGCATGGTCGCCACCTCTGATTCTTGGCTCACATTATCTCAATAGGGATCAATAGAAACGATTAGCACTCAGAAGCTCCGGATTTGAAGTAGCAGTTGGTCAACTCTACGGCAGACACTTGACAGATGTTTTGCTCTAGTGTGTATGCCACGCGAGCAAGAAGCAATGCTCACAGAGGCACATTGCAGAGTGGCAAGTGGTCACTTTGTAGGAGCAATTACGACCAAGAAGGTGTTGCAAGCAGGGTTGTGGTGGGCTGACATTACAAAAGGTTGCCCACCATTTGGCATTGTGGTGCGACCTATGCCAATGGCTGGGATAGCCTTAGGACTGGATGCTGTGATGCAACCAGTGCTTCCTTTGGGCCCTTTCCAAAAGTGAGGATTGGAATTCATGGGTCCCTTCAAGCTTGTGGTGGCTGCACAAACCGAGAATTGCTATGTGCTAGCGGCCACAAATTATTGCACCAAGTGGGTGGAAGCTTGGGCATTGCGGGACAACACCGCATGCTCCATAGCCAAGTGTTTATACAAGGATGTGTTCTATCGGTTCGGCTGTCCGATTGAGTTGGTGAGTGACAAAGGGAAGCATTTTGTGGCGCAAGTGGTGAAGGAAATGATGACTTTCTACATGGTCATTCACAGAAAATCCTCGTCTTACTACCTGCAAGCAAATGGCCAAGTGAAGTCTTCCAATAAGCAATTTAAGTAGATACCACGTTACTGTGGTGAATAGTCATTGCATGGATTGGGATGATAAGCTCCTTTCCGCACTGTGGGCATACTGCACATCATTCAAAGTCACCATCAGCCTAACACCATTCAAGTTAGCATTTGGGGTAGAGGCCATTACACTAGTGGAATATGTTGTGCCAAGCCTCTGCATTGCGGTTGTGGACAGGCTACTTCTGCAAGAGTCCATGGAATTTCGACTTGACGTTCTAGAGTAGTTGGAGGAAGAGAGAATGGAGAGCTTTTACTTGATCCAAATAGTCCAAGATCAAAGCAAGAGATGAGTAGACCTGGCATTGAATAAGAAACTCAACATACAAGGCTGTGTCATTTGCAAACTTTGAGTCAAGTAGCTCCTCCTCCTATCTAATTGGGAGCCTCAACCCTGTGAGACCGCCACTTGTGATCTCAAGTAGTAGCCCAAAGCCTCTACCACCCACAACCAAGAAGAGGAAGGGAGCAAGTGGGCAGCCCTGGCGGACCGAGCGAGAGAGAGGAAAGGCCTCGCCTATGTGTCCTCCGATAAGCATCTGACTAGAGCTCCCTACATATAGCACTGAAGCTCCTCTGACCCATCGATTTGAGAAACCCAATCTCCTCATACTGCCCTCTAGGAAAGACCACTCCACCCTGTCGTAGGCCTTCTCAAAGTCCAAGAGAAGGATGGCCAGTGGCTATGAATCCTCCTTGGACCACCAATCCACTACCTCCCAAAATGTGAAGATGTTGTCCAGGTTGCTGTGCTCCTGGACAAACCCAGTCTACGTGTCATGGATGATGTCAGTAAGATGGGGCCGTAGCCGCAAACTCAAGACCTTGGCAAGGATCTTATATGCAGTATCAAGCAGAGTGATTAGCCTCCATTGTTGGATGTTTGACCTATCTCCTCCTTTTGAGATCAAAAAAATCCACCCCTTGCTCAAGGACTAAGGGAGAAGGCCTGTATCAAAAGTCTTCTAGCAAGCTAAATGGAAAGGGATGGAGATAATCTCCCAGAAGTTCTAGAAGAAGGCCAGAGTCAACAAGCCATCCTCACTCGAGCACTTTTGGGTCAGGAGAGCCTTGAGGGCTTCCCATAGCTCCTCATCTGTGAAAGGCTCCTCAAGTCTGCCACATAAGGCCTGCGAGCCTATTGTCGGAATGTGATCCCAAACTAGCTCTCAAGCCACAAGATCAACTGGGGTCATCCTCTATGTCTGAAAGAGCTAGTTATAAAAACCCATGGTCATGTATAGAATCTCTTGTGGGTCAGTGTGCATGATGCCCTGTGAGTCTCAGAGACGTTGTAGCTGTGTGCCTGTTGATCGGGGCCCAGTAGTCTAAAAGAACTGTGTCAGCCTATCCCCCCTGCTGCACCCATCGGGCCTAGGACGAGTGATATGAGAACTCAGCCCACTGTAGCTTCATGTTTAGAACCTCGAGACCAACGCTCTTGAATCTATCACTAAGCCATTGAAAAATTGGGTCCTGCTCCTTGAGCCTCTCGATGGAGGCAAGGTCTCTCTCCTCAAAGCCTGCTCATGCTCCTAAAGGGTTCTCCTCTGCCTGAGGGCATGAGCTTGTAGCTCCTCACTGTTCCTTTGAGTCACATCAGCCACCCACACAGCCCAACCCTCAACGATGCCATCTTTGATTACTCCCAAATCCCTGCCATGACCTGCTGAATCTCCTTGTCCTATAGGAGGTCCTCTGGAATGCAGACCCCCTTCTGTGGAGACTATTGACTCTGTGCCAACATGAACTTATGTGGAAAGAGAATGTGATACAACTTTATGTTACAACTTTGTGATACAACTTTGTGTTACAACTTTGTGTTACAACTTTGTGATACAACTTTATGTTACAACTTTGTGTTACAACTTCTACATGTAGAAAGAGAATGTGTTACAATTTTGTGTTACAACTTTGTGTTATAACTTTGTGATACAACTTTGTGTTACAACTTTGTGATACAACTTTGTGTCCATGCTTCCTTGCACTCCATGTCCAAAAGCATGTCCTAACCTTGCAACCCATCCTCTCCCTCTCCTCCTCCCTCCTCCTCCTCCTCCTCTCTCGTCCTCCTCCCTCCTCCTCCTCCCTCCTCTCTCTTCTTTTCCCCATGCTCTTACACCTTCTTCCTCTCCCACTCCTATGCTCCCCCTAAACCCTTTGTTCCTCAACCCTTAAAACTCCATGATCTACGAGGGAGACGAGTTCTCCACCATGTACTCTACCCTGAACCTTGGAACCTCCTTCTGAACCTTGGATCCTCCTTCTAACCCTGGACTCCTTCTAAACCTTGGAACTCCTTCTAAACCCTGGAACCTCCTTTTGAACCCTGGAACCTCCTTCTAACCCTAGAACCTCCTTCTAACCCTTAAACTCCTCCTAAACCCTACAACCTCCAATGAAGGCGAAAGCCTTCATTACCTCAACAAAGATGATTTCCATTCCTTTTACACATGCATGCACTTTGTTTGCTTATCACACTTAAGCCTACGTCTCTCACTGGAACACGACTCGAGGTCCTAAGCTACACGTATACTACAATCGACAACTCTAGTATATTTGTAGGTGACAAAAAGCATCGGAACCCTGCATATTGAGAGAACCAAACTCTTCCTATGAAAGCAGTAGGAAAGAGCCAACATTTGGCGCCACTGCTGGGGAGACTAGCGTCTCAAGTAAACGAGTAAACATATGTAGGTATGTGTAAAAAGCAAACTACTTCAAACTTTCATGAACATAACACTCAAGGGCAAGGAGAGTAAAAAAATTTTCCCATTTCTAGCCAACCATATCTACCCCAAGCATCAACCTTGGGTTACTATCTTAAGAAATTTCTTTTATTTCTTAAATAGAAGCCACATGATAAACAATCAGGCTAGATAGTGGACACGAATACGTAGAGATTGCAATTTCGATCATTTCACCTTTTTGTAGAAAAGCAAATCGAGCTATCCATAAAGAGTTATGGCTCGAGAAGAGTTTAGGGTTAAACCCTAAACCTAAACTCAAATCCTATAAAAACCAACTCCACCCCCTCATTCTTCATCTTTCACATTTTGCCTCCATTCTCTTCTTCATTCCGAGCCCTACGCAAGACACTCCTCCCTCTCCATCGACCACCACCTTACTCCCATCCTCACATTGTAAGTGACTTCGAGCCCATCTCACAGCGATAACCCAGCCATCCACCCACCGTCCATTGTTCCACAACAATCTTGTTACATCGAGAAAGACTTGGAGAGCGTTTAGGTGACCACCTCTCCCTCCCTTTTGATTTCTGTCTGTCAAGTTTTTTATTTGCTCTCTTTTTTTTTCCCCTCCCATTTCCACCACTCCCCTCCATCTCCATCTCCCCCTCCCCCTTCCCCCTCCATTTCCACCACCCCCTCCCCCCTCCATCTCCATTTCCACCTCCCTCTCCCCCTCCCCCTCCATATCCACCACCCCCTCCCCCTCTATCTCCATTTTCACCTCCCCCTCCTCCTCCCCCCTCCATCTCCATTTCCACCTCCCCCTCCCCCTCCCCTCCATCTCCACCTCCCCCTCCCCCTCCACCTCCCCCTCCCCCCTCCCCCTCCATATCCACCACCCCCTCCCCCTCCCCCCTCCATTTCCACCACCTCCTCGCCCCTCCATTTCCATTTCCACCACCCCATCCCCCTCCTCCCTCCATTTCCACCACCCCCTCCCCCTCCCCCCTCCATCTCCACCACCCCCTCCCCCTCCCCCCTCCATCTCCACCTCCCGCTCCCCCTTCCCCCCTCCCCCTCCCCCTCCCCCCTCCATCTCCACCTCCCCCTCCCCCCTCCATCTCCACCTCCCCCTCCCCCTCCCCCTTCCCCCTCCATTTCGGCCTCCCCCTCCCCCTCCCCCCTCCATCTCCATCTCCACCACCCCCCCCTTTTCCCCCTCCCCCCTCACCCCCCCTCTCTCTCTCTCCCCCTTACCCCCCCTCTCTCTACCATCCCCCTCCCGCTTCTCTCTTCCCCCCCTCTCTCTACCACTCCCCCCCCTCTTCCTACAACCCCCCTCCCCCTCTCCCCTCTCCACCCTCCCCCTTACCCCCCCTCTCTCTACCATCCCCCTCCTGCTTCTCTCTTTCCCCCCTCTCTCTACCACTCCCCCCCTCCCCCCCCTCTTCCTACCACCCCCTCCCCCTCTCCCCTCTCCACCCTCCCCCCCACCCCCCGTCGCCCCACGACGGCACCCCGTAGAGCCGCCCGTAGTACAGCGGTGCTCGCCTTGCCAGTGGCTGAGCTGCAACGGCGATGCTTGTCGGCCCACCTGTGTAGCACCGCCCCGCAGTGACGCTACCCGCTACCCCATCCCCCTCCCCTCTCACCCTACCCGACACCCCCACCCGCCACCCCCTCTCTGCCCCCTCTCCTCTCACCCCTCGCCTGTCGCCCCGCCCCCCCTTTTCTCTCACCCCCCACCCTCCTCTCCCCTCACCCCCAGCCCCCCTCTCCTCTCACCCCCTGCCCTCACCCCCCGCCCGCTGCCACACTGCCCTGCTTCTCGCCTGCGCCCCGCCCCCCGCTCCCCTCCCCTCTTCCCCCTGTTCCCCTCCCCTCTAGATAAAACCCCCTCCCCCCCCAACCGTCCTGGACGCCCCCCCCCTAGGTTAGTTAATCTAACTAGATCAACTTGGTTTCAACCCCTCAGTTGGACTTAAAGTCCATTCACATCACCCTTAGGACACCCCCCCCCCAAAAAACCGACATTTTGCCCCTACTTTACCCCCTTATAGCTCATCTGTTTGAGACCCAAACTGAACCCTGTTTGAACCCAGATTTCACAAATGGAAACACCACACTACGCTAACCATTTGCACACCATTTCAGCATCCCTAGCACTTGCTCATTTGCACCCCCGTGTGGGTCCCATTTTGCACAAATTCGCTCATATCTTCATGTCGTAACCTTCGATTAACGATCCGTTTGCACCAGCACATTTTCCTACACACGTAGGACAATCTTAGGCACTTTATTAACACGACGGCCACTACAGAAACTAACACCACTCTACCCCTCCCAACAACACTACATCCATACCCGCACTTGTGGCAGAGACACCCTTGCCAAATCTCGCCCAATCTGCATGCAGCTATGTTCCAGCCAATGCCTTTGACTCCAACGCTTACCACATCAGCATATAACTCCACTGCAACCACCGCCCCTGCCAATCCTCTACCCCGAATCCCCCCCTGAGATTCAACAACTCCCTTTAACTCCTTCACGCCCCAACATGGCTAGACACCGTCATAACCATGATGGGGATATCGAGGTCGATGCAGAGGCTGACAATTTCTTCAATCGAAGAAATAACAACAATCAAGGCCAATGCCCCTTGGGAAAACTAGAACTTCCCAAATATAATGGTAGGGGAGACCTAGCCCGATTCCTCCGGCATTTTGATGTCGCATGTCGCGCAGATGGAGATCAATCCCATGAAACCAAGGTGGCTTGGTTTCCCATGGCCTTAACTGATGAAGCATCTGAATGGTACCTAGACCTTCTCATGGAAGAATGCACCACATGGGACCTACTTCAAACAGAATTCAAACGACGCTTTCAAACGGAGAGGCTACAAGATGATCCCGCTTTCCAACTTAGCAAGATCGAACAAGGCCGGAGAGAAGATGTACGCATGTACCTGGATAAGATGAAACGATTAATCACCAAATGTGACCCATGCCTAGATGCAAAGTACCTCATAGCATGGTTTATTGTAGGACTCAGAAAGAAAATCCGAAAGGATATGAAAAAGATAAGTAGCTATGAAATGTTTAATGCTGCTCATGCGGCAGCCATTGACATCGAGGATGGCATGACAGACTCAGACACGAGCAGTGATGATGGCAAATCTAGTATCCGAGATAAGCACTCCAAGAAAGGCAAATCTAAGTCCATTGCCAAAACATCAAATAAAGATTGCCTAGAGGCCATGACCTTGAAGCTGAAAGAAGATATGATGCAGGCCATGGATCAAAAACTTCACTTGTCTCAGCCACCAACTCAAACATATCCACAACAAGAAAATGTCTGGTGTCCACACTGCATGGCAAATCATATAGCAAATGAGTGCTCGGTCCTCAGAGCTAGGATCACTGCACAAGCAAATCCCTTGCCACGGTTGTGGTGCCATATCTCATCGTCGGCAGCCATGATGAGAACAGTTGCATCTTCAACATGCGCAACAACATGCCTCGACCTCAACAATACCAAGTGGCACCCATACTAGTATCAGCACTTGCACAAGTGCCGCCAGCTCTAAGGCTAAATCCTGTTCCTATTCGGATACAAGTCACATAGCTACTCAAGAATCTGAATCCATGACCATATCCAAGAGCACCAAACCCAGCTCCTCATGTAGTACCAATACATCAATTACAAGCCGAGGAAGTAGACTCATTATTTGAGTATGAAGTAGAGTACCTAGTGTACTATGTAGAAGGTGCAGAGGGTCTAATACCAGTTTATGCAAATCAAGTACGGCCCAACACATTTCGAGCACCAATCAAGTGCTACGGTTGTGGAGAAAATTACCGGATCACAGAATGCCCTCATCATGGTAGCCTAGCTACTTTCCAACCACTCTGCAGAGATTGTGGCATAGGACATGCGTGCATGGATTGTCCCATGAAAAATAAGATCCCAGAACAAACAGAGGTTAAGCCTGACATCCCTATCAGCATCATTGGGGTGGACCATCAAAGTCTAGGTCCAGTAAGTGTAAAGTCACAACTTGTCAATGTAATTACACACCAACAGAAAGAGGCCACCAAGGACCCTAACATTCCAATCCACCCAAAGCGACTTCTGAAAAAGAAAGCACAAGTGTCTCCACCTCCGCCAAGCAATGAGCAACTGAGCTCATCCACATCAACTCCTGAGCCTCAAATAAAAGAAGCTCCATACCCGAATGCAGAGGTGGAGAAGGCTCGTTTTCAGGCACTTCAACAATGGGTCCAAAATGAACAAGCTCAATTTGAGGCTGAGAAACAAGCTCAAGACCCAATCCATGACTTGGCCCCACAAAGTATTGATATTGTACTTGAGCCTATACTCCAACATCAAACTCCACAACAAAATGTACCGCCACATCAACTTGAAGGAGCCGCACTCTCTAGCATCCTGAGTTGCCCTGTGTCAATTCCCATTGGAATCCTCTTACAAAATTGTCCCAATCTTTGGGAGAGTTTCAAAGGATGGATTGAACTCGCAAATCCCCCTCCACCTATGAACGACATTGAAGGTATCCCTGTGTGGATGGGTGAGAGAGATGACATACGCAACATTACTGTGCCTTTGATCCACAAGGCATATAATGAAGTCCAAGCCATAGTGGATGGTGGAGCAGGTGTAAATGTCCTATCCAAAGAGCTCTATGAAGAACGGTGTTTCCCACCAATGCAAAAGGCTAATTTTAACATACGCCTTGCCAATGATTCATGGGCTAAACCCTTAGGGATAGTGAATGGTGTGTCTATAAAGATCATAGGAGTCCACTTTTCCCTTCAATTCACAATCTTAGATCTCCCCAAAAAATCCTATCAATTCTTACTGACATCCTTGGTTACGGGAAGCATTAGTCCTCCATGACTGGGGAATTGATAGATTGACAATCCCGAATCGAGAGACTGTAGTCAAGGTGAATGTGGGGATAGGAGCTATTAAACCAATTGTGCTTAGAGCATTGGATGACACATCTTCCATGACAATCTCAAGCAAATCAACTCCCCTGCAACAACATGCCATAGCGGGTGACTCATAAAGCAATGTTAATAACTGGATACAAACATTGGCAACCATCAACAACTGTCATTCATATGACCCCATCTTCTCACAGATTGATGCTAAGGTGTTACAGGTCGATCCTCCACTGACACATGAAGAACCTCTTATGTTGGGAACTGTGGGGTAACTTTTCCACTGGTAAGGTGTTTCCAAGTAAGGGTTCATTTGCTGTGCATACTCCTTCCAGTCCCTCAAGGGACCATTTAAGAGGCGGTGGTTCTGATTTTGAGGGAGTTGACTTTGCAAGGTACAATTCAACAATCCTTGTTTGGACTCGTTCGAATTCATTGAAGTGCTCGGCCTTGGATTTTTTGCGATTTCCTCCTTCAACTTTCTTGCGGGATCTTTTGCTGTTATTCAACTGCGGAGGTTCAACTTTTGGGAGCTCGACTACCATTAGGGCATGCAGAATGGCTAAGTCATTATCAAAGATTTGATCTTCAATTTCAGCATTTGCAGCCTCTGTTTCAAGGTCCCAAGGAAAATCTGAGTCATCATCAGTATTGGTACCTTCTTCAGGTTCATTATCCCATTCAAGGTTAGCCATAAAGAATGGCATCTCTATAAATATAAGCCACATGTGCGATCAAGAGACTTCAGAAAAAGAAAGTCAAGAAGAGCCTAACAAATTAATAAATGCAACTATGCCAACCAGTACACATGACACATGTCAGGCTAGTTCAACCCCATCAGAGGCCGATCTTCGTGAAGTGCCAGAATACTTCAAGAATTATACAAGTGGCAGTGTGCCAATAGCAATGCCAAGACCACTCAGAGAATCTGAAGTTCAAGAAACTGATAGCATTGGTGAAACTCCAATCTATGAGGGACCGGAAAAAACACACACAATAAACCTCGCGCTTGAAGGGGAGGAAGAAAAATTGGTCTTCATTGGAAAATAGCTTCATCAAGAAGATGATACCAAACTCAAAGATCTCCTAATGGAATACCGTGATTGCCTAGCATGGTCATACAAAGAGATGAAAGGAATTTCACCAGAAGTGGTAGTACACACGATACCTATAAGGGAAGGTGCTCACCCTAAGGTATGTGGACCTTATCATACAAATCCTAAATATGGCACCATGGTTTATGATGAGCTAGAAAAAACTACCAGATGCCGGATTCATCTACGAGATAGAGCACACTGATTGGGTTTCACCCATTATCATTGTGCCTAAATGCAACAAGAAGCTCAGAATATGCATAAACTTAAAAAATGTGAATGCTGCCACGATTAGGGATCACTATCCCCTACCCTTAACAGAAACAGTGTTGGAAAAATTAGTAGGATCCGAAATATATAGCTTCTTGGATGGCTTCAGTGGCTATAACCAAGTGCAAATTGCTCCTCAAAACCAATCAAAAACAACATTTGCTATAGAATGGGGTATTTTTGCATATAGAGTCATGCCATTCGACCTTTGTAATGCCTCAGCCACATTTCAGCATGTCATGTTCACAACTTTCAAGTCATTTTTGAAGAAGGTTTTACAGGTGTTCTTGGATGATTTGTGCATCCATTCAAACAAACAGGACCACTTAAAATGTCTTGAAGAAGTACTAATCAAATGCAGGGAGTATAGCATCTCCCTAAATCCAACAAAATGCCACTTCATGGTCACCCACAGAGTTGTTTTGGGACACATCGTCTCTCAACATGGGATTGCAACTGACATGGACAAAATCAAAATCATCATGGAATTGCCTCCTCCTACAAATTCCAAAGGTGTACAGGTCTTTATGGGACATGCCAGCTATTATAGAAGATTTATATTGTGGTATGCCATGATAGCTAGACCACTTTACAAATTATTAGTGGAGTTCTTATGGACCGAAGAGTGCGACCAAGCCTTTGAGCTTTTAAAGTGGCGCCTAATCACAGCACCCATCCTTATATCTCCCAATTGGGATATTGATTTTCATGTTTATACTGATGGATCCAAGTATGCAATTGGAAGTGTGCTTTGTCAACCTGGTGAACATAAGAAAGACTACACCTTCTACTTCGCCAGTCGACAACTCAATGATGTAGAGATCAACTATACAACTATAGAAAGAGAAGCCCTAGCAATGGTGTATAGTGTAAAGAAATTTCGGCACTATCTATTGGCAAATGATTTTGTCTTCTACACTAACCATCAAGCATTGCTTTATCTTGTGAACCATCCGTGTACAACAGGCATAATAACCAGATGGCTACTCTTGCTTGAAGAATTCAACTTCAAAATAGTGGTCCGCAAAGGTGCCCAACACTACACTGCTGATCACATGTCTTGGGTCAAGTCAGGAGAAGAAGCCACTGGAGTAGAAGATGACTTACCAGATGCCACACTATTTCAAATCGATGCTAGGGTGGTGTGGAGATATCATTGGGTACTTGATGGCCAGAAGACCACCCCCTGACATGAAAGCAGTAGATGCTAGAAAATTGATTCTAAAGGCTGCACCCTATCAACTCATTGCAAGACAACTGTACAAGATGTGGGCAAGGACTAGATATTAAGAAGATGTGTAATGCCTCATGAGATCATGCCAATCCTGAGTGAGGTCCATGAAGGCATTGTAGGAGGACACTTCCATGGGGAAGCCACAACAAGAAAAGTTCTCCTCATAGGCTACTGGTGGCCAACACTATGGGCAGATGCCTATGAATATGTAAAAGGCTGTGATGTATGCTATCACAACACAAAGATTTCAATCCCCTAACACCAATTTTTACACAAAAACCATTTGAAAAATGGGGAATTGACTATGTGGGTTCCATACGTCCAGCAGCAAAAGGAACACAGGCACGCTACATCATTGTGGCCACTGATTACTTTACAAAATGGGCTGAAGCTAAAGTAGTTAGAAAGGCAGATGCCAGAAGCATAGCAAGATTCTTATACGAAAATGTGATCACCCAATTTGGATGCCCCGTTGAAATTGTATCGGATAGAGGCACACATTTTGTCAATGAGGTAATCCAAGAACTCTTGTCTGGCTTCATGGTAATCCATAGAAAAAGCACACCCTACTACCCCCAAGGGAATGGACTAGCAGAATCCACCAACAAAATAATATGCAGTATCCTCACCAAGGTAGTAGAACCACAGCGTTCTAATTGGGCAGAGAAACTAAATGCTGCCTTATGGGCATACAGAACCACATTCAAGGTCAGTATAGGGAAACACCTTTTCAATTTTTGTACGGCCTTGAAGTTGTGGTCCCACTCAAATTTGTAATACCAAGTCTACGCATCATAGTACAAGAATGCATGGGTGACCATGAATCCTTGAAAGAAAGGCTCTATCAGTTGGAGAAGCATACAGAGACAAGACTAGTCACCTACCATGCCATGACAACAGAAAAATGTAGAAGAAAGGCATGGTTTGATAGAAATCTGAAAGCTAAAGACGTCAAGGAAGGCGACTTAGTCCTGTTATACAATGCCAAAGTACACAAGGGGAAAATGAAGTATCTAGGTCAAGGACTGTATCGAGTACGAAAGATGAACCCCATCGGAGCTATGTTGTTAGAAACATTGGATGGAGTCCAATTCAACACAACAGTAAACGGGAGCCGACTGAAGCACTGCTACATCAACACGCAAGCCATCCCTGGCAAAAATGAAGATTTGGGAAACCAAGTCTTCCTTAGTTAGGATTAGATTGTATCACAAGCACTCACTTGCATATGCACGTTTTTGCACATATAGTTTGCACTAGATTGTTACATGCACACTCACTGGCATATGCACGTTTTTGCACATTTAGGAAGACCTAATCAATTTCGTATTAGGGATGTTTGAGTCTTAATTTCCCTATCAAATCCCACAAATAAGCATATAGTTAGACACATCACATGCACTCACATGATTTTGCATAGGCACATAATAGATTGCATAAAAAATAGTATCACACACTTTCATTCCATACTCTCAAAGCATGCAATGAATTCACAAGCAGGACAAGAAGCTATGCAAAAACTCAAGATGAATTGGCAAAAGAGTTTGTAGCCTCCGCAACGAGACCCCCGGCAAACATCACAGCCGTCTCCTATATGCAAAAATATCGAACTTGCATACTAATTATCTACAAGCTCAATGATACAGGTGCAATCGCATCCAACATGTATGCAAGATAGCAAGAAATGCTAGCCTCAACAACGAGGCCCTCGCCAAAGCTCTTCCCAAGAAGATTCAATGGCAGAGTCTGCAACCTTAGCAACGAGATCCCCTCTAAAATTCACAGTTGTCTACCCCTTCTTAAGAGGAGATAAGCTTCTTGACTATAGACTACAAATTGTATGGTGCAAAAGCATTACAGCAGGAATGACTCGCATGCCATAAGCTAAACAGCCACTAGATTATGCACATGGTATCCCAACTCTAAAATCAAAATAAGCCATAACCTGAGGACGGGTAATAAAATGGTTCCGAGAGTATGTTGACTCTATGCCAACATGAACTTATGTAGAAAGTGCAAAAGATGAAGAGCTCGACTTGGCCCTAACAAAGCTTAAAGATGACCTCACCACAAGCGAATCCCTAGTCCAAACTCTCATGGACCAGGTCGACAAGGCAGAATTTGGCCTGCAAACCACATTGGAGCAAAAGGTGCAGGCAAAGGCGCAGTATGCCAAAACACAGGAACACCAAGAACGACAAATCCAATCTCTACAAAATCTTTTGGCACAAGAACGGGCACTTACTGTGTCCCTCCAAGAAGAGAACAAACGACAGTGCACTCTCGGCCAATTAGAAGAGTCAAATTTGGAAGACTGGGAGCAACAAGAGTTTTAGATGTACAAGGAGGTCTCCGCACAACTCGCCACCTACATGCTCGCACCACGCACCATCCCCCAAACACTCCAAATGCACTTTGACACACTCCGTGCACAAAACCTCATCTTCCACCTAGACCTCACAGCTCCACTTCCTCCTAATGCCCTCCAAACCATCCTCTGCCATAACCCCGACCACTACCGCCCCATCCTAGCCATGTCATTTTTTGTTAGATCTCCAACCCACTTCTCTCTCTGTCCTCTGCCCCTCCGACCTCTAGAGTCTATCCGCCCATCCTATCCTTCTCAATTTCTAGGTCTTGTGCCACATCATCATGGAGTCCCTTAATTATCCAATAGATGATGAAGTGATGCAAATCGCAAAGCCCGAGGAACTCACGCCGTGGATCTGCACCCCCAAAAGTCTGCAAGCAGACATTAATTGGATGTAGACCTACAGCCAAGCCTCCACAATCCAATCTCAAGGGCACCTTGTGACATTCCAGTCCACCACCTACAACCCCCTCAGCATAATAATCCTCTTCAATAGGGTGCTATAAGCTCTCCAACACTCACTTGAGTCCTTAGTGAGCAATTTTGAAATAATTCATGTAGCATACCTCGAGGAATTCACCGAGGAAGAAGGCCAAGAAGCCATCACCCTCTTTAATTCTATCGCCCCTCTTGTTGAAATTCCACCACCACCTCCTCTAGATCTCGCCCAACCCACTCAACAAGCCACCCAACCTCCCCTCCCTCGGACAACACTACCCGAGCATTCTTGTAATGCCTCTAGCACCACCACCGCATAACACGGGACCTCCTCATCCATCTCCTCTATAGCTCCAGTCGACCTTCTTGACGAGGCCTTCAACATGTTGCTCAAAGCAGCCAATTTTGTGTAGGCAGCCAAAGCGACAACACCAATAGGCACAACAGAGCCAAAACCCATGCCCATTATAGATGACAAAGCTCCACCAACTCCTCCTGCCTCCCCCCCTAAAGATGTCCAATGGCACCCTGACTTGCATTCATTTCAAGAGTTGCTAGATAGTGCACTTATGCATAATTGGAAGCGCCACTTGAGGGCTCCCACCTCCATCTATATGAAGTCCTAGAGGTGCGCCCCCTCACATAATTCATTACCCAGTCCTTTGATGACTAGCAATGCGTGCATCCAAAGCACATAAGAGGAGGATACAATCTCGCTCTCGATGCTCCAGTTCCAACGACCAATGCAGAGGCCGGTCTTCAGCCACGATGGCACCTCCCCTTCTTGTAAGTTGGAGAAATAGCAGTGTGATCCACCAAAGTGCTCAATTGATTGATCATAGCTCTCATTCATAGCATGAAATATTGGATCGATTCTCCTTTCTTCAATTTTGATCCATTGAGCTTGGTGTGAACATCTTCCTCATTTAACGTCTTGATAGAACCATCTCAAGAAGGATTTTGATGTGTCGACAATCCATAAGTGTCTAATGGGGAGTTGGTTGAACCACCTTTGTGTTGTCCTCACTAATGTGCAAGTAAAGTGGTTCATCTACTCGTCCTTGATTGTGACTCCATTAATGGTGCAAACTCAAAGGTTTTTCCACCTTGAGACTTCTTGTGCACATTCTTTCTAAGTCCTTGTGCTCTAGTTGCTTGGGCATTGCCCTCCAATTTCTTGGTAGGCACATGAAGCCTATTTGGAACCATCATCATTGGCATATAGACATAGATTGAAAAATACTCCCACAATGTCGTAGACATAATTCCATATGAGACGTACATAACAACTCAAAAGAATGTCACTCTACTTTAGCATCATGATGAAATTTCTTATGAAATTGGAACCTCAGCAAAGAAATCAAAATGGTATTGAGTCCCATACTGCTCAAAGAGCAAACAGTGGTGTGCAAGTAAACTTCAGCAACCATATGTATGTTACTATCCCATAGGGAGTATGTACATTATCTATTTCTTTTCCACCAATGATACGTGGACTTGTTGACACAAAAGTATTCAATACGTGTGTGTGTGTGTTTCATGGCCCAAAATTCTTAACTTTCTAGATTTTGGGTTTGTGGTGAACCTTCAATTTGGGCTTCACCTTGCCTCTGATTGCACGTGTCTGCACTTGTGGTCATGTCCATTCCTTGACCCTAGGCTTCTCCTACCTTCCTTTGGTCTAGTGCATCATTCTTAGCTGAATGCGTGTCTAGACTCAAGGTTCTTTTTGGATTCCTACAGTCGACTATGTTGCTCATGTTCATACACATTCCTTCTTTTGTGTTCCTTTGGTCTGGAAGTTTGCTCATGATTAGATGTGCATCTAGACTTGAGGCTTGACAACTTATTGCTTCTAGATGGCCTTGATCGTAGCTTATCTCGTACATCACTTCCTCATTGAAGTGTGCATGACTCTATTCTTGTCTTCATCTCGCTTCTTTTGGGCTTGCATGTCACTTTCGGTCAGAGGCACATCTTTTGGCTTTTTAATGGCCTTGCTCATAGCTTGGCTCAAGCCATGTCTCTTCATGGAAGTAGCCAAAATCCTTTCTTTTCAAAGACAACTCCTCGGGGTCTACATCAAGTTGTGGTCCTAAGGTTCCTCGACGTGCCTTGATCAGAAGATAGGGATTGGTTCACTTTGGTTCTTAACGTAGAAGCTGGATGATGCATCTCTTCTAGTTGGTCCAAATCTTCTTATGCCTTGTGCTCTCTACTATTGGATGCAACCCTCTTTTCCCATTCTTTGCCTCATGTTATCCATTCCTGATTCTGAGTTCATCTCTGGTCTTTGCTCAGCTTGATTCTGCCAACTCCTTCCACCACTACAAAGGTGCTCCTCTCACTTAGCAGTATATGTTTGTAACGGTTCAGTCATGTCTTATGGCTTCAAGTATTCTGCAAATGGTTTGCTCATGCTCTTTTATCAAAACACCCATAGATGTGTAGGTTCCAAAGAAGCCACAACTCTTTCTTTGACAATCACAGCACTCACTTGTAGTAGTTTATCACTCCAAGCAATTTTCATAGGATCTTGAGAAGCCACAAATCTTCCTTTACACACGTAGCACTCACTTGTAGTAGTGTATCACTCCAAGTAGTTGTCATAGCTTGTTCCTTGTTAGCATATACTCTTGTGTGCTTAGTGGCTATGCACACAGTGAATGTGCATTCATGGCTAGGACTTCTAATGCTCATTCCACTCAGAATCTTCCACTATTTTATAGCATGACCCATCGTGATCACCAAATGTTGATGGCTTTTTTCCATATCTTCTTGGTTGACTAACACTCTTATGCTTGGGTACGTGTCACCTTCTAAGATGCTTTCTTTTGCAATCCTAAGTAGATGGTCTAGCATTATGCTACTATCTGGATAGTCCACTTTCTCTTGCAATCCTAAGTAGTTGAAACAAGAAGTCGAGCAATAGGGCTAGCTGTAATGTGGACAAATCATATAAAGATACACAGAATGAAGATGCAATGGTAGAGCCAAGAAAGTCTATTAAATGTAGAGTCGTATTAAGAAGCGGGCTCAAGGACCAAATATAAGTAGTCAAAGCTACGTAGTGAGTGATGTCTATAAACTACTCAGTGGTGCAATGGTGTGAGATACAAATGAAGCACTCTTTAGCTCTCACTCTCATTTGGGCTCCAGGTCCACCCCCTCCTTTGTCATTGTGATGCCTTAATTAAAGGAGGTGTGTCGCTTCTTGATCAATTGGATGTTGTTGTCCATTTTCCCTTCTTGATCTTCTTACCCACATTTATACTGCCTATTTATGACTTGTGCCACTACACTTGCCTAACCATCACCTAGTTCTTGGCTTGCCTCAACCACATTCCAAGTGTCCTCATCATTGCCAAGAGTCAACATAATTGAAGGGGTTGAACTTTCGATGCTAGATTTGAGAAGAGTACTAACTACTCGTCTTACTACAATGGTTGAACTCATGATGTTGCTAGATCTAGCTCAACATAGTATATTGCTAACCAACCAAAGAGGCTTGTTTGTTTGTATAAAATGTAATTGAATTGCAATGATACAATAAAATTCTCTTGAATGATGAAATTATTTTCAATAAGTGTTTCTTTTAATATGTTAACTTATGTCAATGTGTTGCTGAGTTTTATATTGATGTATTATATAATGTGGATGACTAAAGATTGTGCCTTGTAATATATTTCATGTGACAAAATGATTGAGATTTTCATAGCCATGAATACAATATGGTTTAGTATATGCATGGGTATGCACATCAAAGGGGCTAAGGGCAACATTCTTTATAGGGTATATGTGCGTTAAAAGAGCTACAAGCAATGCTTTAGGTGAGCAATCATTACTAGCATAGGTTGTTTTTCTTGTTGAGTTAAAATTTTAAAGGAAGGGATATTTGAAAATATTTTAATTGATTTTTACATGTTGTATTATGATTATCTTACATTGTAGAAAAGTAAGCACAGTGTTTCTTACTAGGAAACACAATAAGCGTTGCTCTTGTGCAAAGTTTTACTCTCTTGGACATGAAGAGGGTGAGGGTACGTGTAGCATTGGGAAGAAAGGACATTAGGAGAGTAAGGGTAGTACATGCAAAGTCTTATAAGATTGGACATGGAAGAGGGTAAGGGTAGTACTAGGGATGGAGGGGATGAGGAGAGTCAATGATGGAGGAGAATAGAAAATTGCCCTATGATTGATGATAATCATGTGAAAAAGAGGCCCTAGTAGCAAAGTCTTGTTGTATGTATGGGATTTTGACCAATGCACACACAATCCTATGGGATTCTGACCAATGCACACACAATCCACATAGTGGGCATGGTAAGAGTATGCAGGACCTGTAGGCAAGCCATGCATACTCGTAATTTTTATATGGATAACATATGATTAAATTCTCCTATGTGAGCTACAGGCTATAGATCTTATAATCTTGAATTGTTTTGTCATAGTAGAAAATTCTTGCTTAATGAAAATAATTATGACATTGTACAAAAAAAATAATGTAGTAAATACATTTTGAAATGTCATTGTATTAACGAGAGCCATGAGACTATGGATTAACCTATATGTGTACCTTTGTATTTTTTGCTAGAATACACTGGAATATGATCATCTAGGATTTTTGGAACACCCTTAGTACTTCATCAATATCATTGACTTCAATTATTGATTGGTTTCCAAGCCTTCTTTCTCCACTATTTTTACCAATACCTAACTCAACATTAATAGGCAAACTTCTACTATTTATAGGATTAAAGGTATTGTTGGAATCATCAACATTAATTGTTTCTTTTTGGAATTCCTTTGGAAATATATATCAGTGTGAGGATCTATTATGTGTGGAACTTTATTTTGAAAGAAGATGTTCCTAACATCATTTGAAGTCACAAGTGTTGGATTGCAAATGGAACACCATAGAGCTTCAATTTTCTCCAGTTCCAAACACTAGTCCTAAGGGAAAAATATTTCATTAGGGAAAAAGGGAACTCATTTTGGGGCCCTGTAAGAAATTCACTATTTTTTGATTTATTTCTCTCCTAAAAGACCTCAAAAATAGTAAATTATGGAAACGTGGCTCAGAACTATCAGTAAGGACTACAGAACTGTCAATTCAAAAAGGAATAAGATAATCTTTTGTCTGACTAACACGATTTTGCATTAAATATCTCCTTAGATTTTTTTTTGTTTACCAAAGATTCCGCATCTCTTTTGCCGACGTGTGCAGGCCTTTCATAAAGAGTCCATCATTGAACTTGGTGATTGCAAGTTTTCAAAATATTCACATGGATACCGCCACACTTCCACGATTCATGTTACAAAACGACTATGAGATTGAAAAACAAACTTCGCAACCTCAGAAGCACAAAAAATGGCCGATACTAGTGAGTCACTATCTCAGAAGAAGCGATTACACCATCTTCACATCGACTTAGAAGAACAATATGCTCCAGCACAAAAAAGATGAAAGGATACGGTGCTGAATGCTCAACAGCGGGAAAATATGAGAAGAGAAGGGCTTCAACATATTGACTTATGGTGCGATGGAAGCATATATCCAAAATGTCAAGTAAAAAACTCTACACCTCCATTTGTCAATCCCACCACATTACTGAGGTTTGCCGGCGATGGACAAAATGGACTTCTTGGTTATATTTCAGCGCAGTCTGCATTTGCGGAAACGTATAAAATGATGTACCTACAAGAAAAGGGGGCCAAGATGCAGGAGATAGCCATTCGTGCAAAATTGGAGCAGCAGTTGCAGAATGAAATTGAGGAGCATTCAAAGAGTAAAAAAGAGTTGACAAGAGCAAGAAAGAAGAGAACCGTGCTTGGAGACAGACTACGTAGCAGGAAGATTAAAAACATTGCAAATTTGAAGGCTGGGACTGGTGGATGCAAGCAACGAATTCAGGAAGCAAGGTTAGATTGAAATTTATCATTTTGTATACTCAAAAAGGCTCTCTTCCAGACTATATCTATTTCGTTGATTGTCGCAAAACAAGAATGGAGGTGCTGAATGATATAGGCATATTGTGTTGTTACTACAGGAAATTATTGGAGCCTGCAAAAGAAAATATGGACCCGAACCTTCTTCTTGTCAAATGAATGAAAGGATTGCTTTCTTGCAGTGTAGCAAAAGGTTTGATTGAGGAAAAAAAATACAAAACAGTCAAACGCAATGTTGTAGAGGACTTTGTATCCAATAATCAAGTTGATGGCACTATAATCCAAGAGGCTCTTGATGTTAGTGGAGTTAGTAGGAAGGGATATAGTTCGATTTTCCATGCAATATCCTCAACTTTGAAAGATCAAAGGATTAAACGAGTTTTACTGCCAAATCCAGCAACCGTGTGGAGGATAAGAGGTCATTTGAATGAAAGTATAGATGAATTTATTGGGCAATATATCCATATTGAAGAAATATTTCATGGTGTTAAAGGAACCACTGTGTATGATCCTTGGAACAATATATTTTTAGATTTGCAACAACTTCAAAAAAGAATGGTCGAGTTTTATGGAATAACATTTGAGGAGTGCAAAGGCATTTTGAAATTTGTTATCAAACTGGATGAGTGTGAGGTTGTAAAGGAAAAGAAAATGGAAAGAGTTACTATTACAATGATGAATGGAGCAATTGATACATCATCGACTGAAGCGAGTTCGAAGTATTTTAGTGTGCAGTCAGAGAAACACATATGGTGGTTAGGCTCGTTCCAAGTATGATCATTTTTTGTTTTATACTTGATTTTGGTCATTGTTTTCAAATCTATTATAGTAATACTTTTGTTTTCTATAATCTGGTAGGTGAAGACCGAAGACCATGAAACACTAGATTGGGTGTTTCACCACACGAAAATACCAAGAATAATCAAAAGACAAGTGCAAGGCGAGAATCTCCATGTTGCAGGAAAAGGTGATTTTCAAGTAGAGTGGCACATGGCTGGGGATCTTAAAACACTTAAGTGCATGTATAACATTAGTAAAGGAGGCAACTCAAAGTCTCCTTGTCTTTACTGCAAAGAATCAGCTCAAGTAATGGATTCAAAATGGTGGAAGAGAGCACCTAATAGAGATAAAGTTGACCCTGACTTCAAGGCCATTCTGGACATTCCACTATGTAATGTTCACATCTGCACATTGCATGGTCTATGTCGAATTATTGAGAAATTGGTATTTTTATATATTGGATTTGCTTGGAAACTCCGTCCCGAAAAAAATAGAAAGGATGCTCTTCAAGCATTGGAAAAAGTGTTATCCGATATAGGTCTGCATAGAGGAGATGTTCAAATCACAAAGGATTTTAAAAAGTCTACCAATGGCAAGGAGGTACCAATCAAGCCCTCTATTGGTGGTGTTAAGGCAAGAAGATTCTTGTCTCGACCCAAACACAGTAAGCAAGTAAGGCAAGGTAGAACAGTTTCAAAGATTAATTATGGATTGTGGAAGCAAGTCCATAATGTTGTGAAAGATCATGAGGCAGATGGGGAAGCACGAAATAGGAAGGCAGAGGTGTGGAGGTCTCTTGATCAACTCTTCATGTTCTGTGACAAAGTAACATGGACAAAGAGTGATTACAAGAACTTTGAGGAGGTAATTAAACATTTTGGGAAGTCAATGAAAGACGCGTGGACAGCCTGCAATATAACTCACTACATGGTAAGGTTCTATCTTTTTCTTTTACTTAAGTGTGATCCTCTTTTTTTTATTACTTACTATGCATTCTTATGTCTTACAGCATATCATATACAACCACCTTCCCTATTTTGTCAAAAAGTATGGATGCCCAGCTATTTGGTCTACCCAAGGCATGGAGAAGTCTCACTACATGGCACGTAATGCATTTTTTAGACACACACAACACTATAGAGGGAGTCAGAAGGCAAATAGTCTGAAGGAAGTCTTCCAATGGTTTTACCGAGGCATACTACAGAGGCTGCATGCTAAAAGAAAAGTTGCTAGCTCCAAAATCAAGCTTGCTTTTCTTCTAGCCCAAAAGCAAAGACGAAGACAAGCTCTAGACAATTCAATTGCAGCAGAGAGACATAGACAATGGAGGGAATCAAAGATATTTAGAAACCATAAATGGACAAGTAAACATGAATAGGACTCATTTGTAACTTATTGGTGTTATGTCCACATGTTTTCAAACTCATTCAATAGAAATTCTTTTAGTGGAACAAGTGACTCTTGGTGTTATGCATGAAAAGTATTTCTTTTGTGAAACATATGATCTAAACTTAATACAATTTGTTCACAATTTCAATATATTTTTTGTTTAATATTTAACGACACCACTCTATGTAAATGTACAAATCATTTCATCATCAACTTATTAATCATTTATACAAGATCATACCAGATATCAAAGACTTTGTACAAATCAGTTCAAATTTAATATAATGTTTGTGCTATATTTGATGACTAAATCCTATTTCTCCCAGAGCCTGCCGATCGGAACTCTCTTTTTGATCTTGATTGGAGTCTTTTTCTTCTTTATTGGCTTGATGTCGACTGTCTGTTTATTGCTTGTCTGGGAGGGGTATCCTTTTCTTCAGCTCTCTCCACCTGTTCCTCTTCTTGGACTGTGTGGCCTGATGCAATCATGGGTGGCTCTCGAAACCTTATGAGCTGGTGTTTTCCATAGCCCTCCAGATATTTGGGCTCCTTAACACCACATGCTAATGCATAAGAAGTGTAAGACAAAAAGTAAGCGGCCCTAGAGGCCTGCTTATTCACATAATCTCCAAATATATCTATGGCAGACAACCTCTCTATCAAAATGATCTTTTCCTTTTGCCATGAAAGAACATGTCCACCTAAAGCCCTGGACAAACATTTTAAGAAGTAAACAATGGCTTCTCCATTGTTGCTCAACTGCCTATGGTAAATCAAGATCTTGGCACTGCTTAGATCATGAATATAATGAGATAGGCTTGACATTTTGCGAAACCCAACCTGTCTACTTCCACTTGATCTCTGGAGGAATGTGTCATCCTCAATTTGTAGCTACCACATATCAAAAGATTGGAGTGAGACAATTTACAAAAACAAAGTTAAGCAGAAGTCAAAGTATTTGATTTGAAGTACCTTCTCATTTTCATTAGCAACAAGCAGTTCATCTTTCCAAAGATTTATCCCTCTCCCCTCTTGTCCAGCCTCTTCTTTAGGCTTTTCTGTGTATAGTGCTGAGAGATTCATAGCTCCTTGTGTGAGTTGGAAGGCAGCTTCATCTGGCTCTTGGAACTTTTCAGCCTCTTTGAAACAAAATGTAAGGGCCTCTACAAAATCAAAAATTGTTTCCAAAGCCAGTAGTGAGTGGTCATCCTCTATGCCAACCTCCTTGTCAAGCCTTGAAGCCTGGGCAATAAGGGAAATGGCATAGTCCTCCCTCAAATTGAACATACACTCTATATTATGGAGGAAAACATAATCCTTTCCACCAATCAAGACACCTGGAAGCATGGGCACTCCATAGTTGCTGCTCTGAACATAAAAATCTTCAACTGGCTCTGCTCCCCTCAGAGTTTTTATCCTCAGTTGAACAAGGTCAAGAGCAGCCACTTGCAGCCCCTCATCCTGAAGGTTGATATCTTCTTCTTGCTCTGCCATTTCTGTGACCAAAAAAACATCCTCCTTTTCCTCTGCTTCAGATGTGTCTTCTTCTTCTATTTCCTGCCCTTGTTCATCCAAAGACTCCTGACTGAAGACAATGTACATAAGAAATGCCATGGTTTCCTCCAGCACTCTACACTTTCTGGTGTGCAAAGTATAGTTGAATTTATATTGATCAGGTAGGCTGTCAAATCTTCTGTTCACATGGTACCTTAGCCTGTCATTGGAGATAATATGATTTATATGCACAAAAACCTTTTCTCCTTCCACAATTCTTCCTACCTCTGTCAGTTCTTTGAAGGTATCCCAATAGTCTGAAAGAAAATCTTTGTGCTGCTCCAGTACAGAGCTCATTGTGAACTCCATGTTGAAAATACTGTGGTATATATGGAAGTTACTCTGAGCCTTGCATTTGTGAAGAAACTCAAATAGGAGCAAGTCTGGAGAATTGATTTTCATGTTTATACTGATGGATCCAAGTATGCAATTGGAAGTGTGCTTTGTCAACCTGGTGAACATAAGAAAGACTACACCTTCTACTTCGCCAGTCGACAACTCAATGATGTAGAGATCAACTATACAACTATAGAAAGAGAAGCCCTAGCAATGGTGTATAGTGTAAAGAAATTTCGGCACTATCTATTGGCAAATGATTTTGTCTTCTACACTAACCATCAAGCATTGCTTTATCTTGTGAACCATCCGTGTACAACAGGCATAATAACCAGATGGCTACTCTTGCTTGAAGAATTCAACTTCAAAATAGTGGTCCGCAAAGGTGCCCAACACTACACTACTGATCACATGTCTTGGGTCAAGTCAGGAGAAGAAGCCACTGGAGTAGAAGATGACTTACCAGATGCCACACTATTTCAAATCGATGCAGTTCTAGGGTGGTGTGGAGATATCATTGGGTACTTGATGGCCAGAAGACCACCCCCTGACATGAAAGCAGTAGATGCTAGAAAATTGATTCTAAAGGCTGCACCCTATCAACTCATTGCAGGACAACTGTACAAGATGTGGGCAAGGACTAGATATTAAGAAGATGTGTAATGCCTCATGAGATCATGCCAATCCTGAGTGAAGTCCATGAAGGCATTGTAGGAGGACACTTCCATGGGGAAGCCACAACAAGAAAAGTTCTCCTCATAGGCTACTGGTGGCCAACACTATGGGCAGATGCCTATGAATATGTAAAAGGCTGTGATGTATGCTATCACAACACAAAGATTTCAATCCCCTAACACCAATTTTTACACAAAAACCATTTGAAAAATGGGGAATTGACTATGTGGGTTCCATACGTCCAGCAGCAAAAGGAACACAGGCACGCTACATCATTGTGGCCACTGATTACTTTACAAAATGGGCTGAAGCTAAAGTAGTTAGAAAGGCAGATGCCAGAAGCATAGCAAGATTCTTATACGAAAATGTGATCACCCAATTTGGATGCCCCGTTGAAATTGTATCGGATAGAGGCACACATTTTGTCAATGAGGTAATCCAAGAACTCTTGTCTGGCTTCATGGTAATCCATAGAAAAAGCACACCCTACTACCCCCAAGGGAATGGACTAGCAGAATCCACCAACAAAATAATATGCAGTATCCTCACCAAGGTAGTAGAACCACAGCGTTCTAATTGGGCAGAGAAACTAAATGCTGCCTTATGGGCATACAGAACCACATTCAAGGTCAGTATAGGGAAACACCTTTTCAATTTTTGTACGGCCTTGAAGTTGTGGTCCCACTCAAATTTGTAATACCAAGTCTACGCATCATAGTACAAGAATGCATGGGTGACCATGAATCCTTGAAAGAAAGGCTCTATCAGTTGGAGAAGCATACAGAGACAAGACTAGTCACCTACCATGCCATGACAACAGAAAAATGTAGAAGAAAGGCATGGTTTGATAGAAATCTGAAAGCTAAAGACGTCAAGGAAGGCGACTTAGTCCTGTTATACAATGCCAAAGTACACAAGGGGAAAATGAAGTATCTAGGTCAAGGACTGTATCGAGTACGAAAGATGAACCCCATCGGAGCTATGTTGTTAGAAACATTGGATGGAGTCCAATTCAACACAACAGTAAACGGGAGCCGACTGAAGCACTGCTACATCAACACGCAAGCCATCCCTGGCAAAAATGAAGATTTGGGAAACCAAGTCTTCCTTAGTTAGGATTAGATTGTATCACAAGCACTCACTTGCATATGCACGTTTTTGCACATATAGTTTGCACTAGATTGTTACATGCACACTCACTGGCATATGCACGTTTTTGCACATTTAGGAAGACCTAATCAATTTCGTATTAGGGATGTTTGAGTCTTAATTTCCCTATCAAATCCCACAAATAAGCATATAGTTAGACACATCACATGCACTCACATGATTTTGCATAGGCACATAATAGATTGCATAAAAAATAGTATCACACACTTTCATTCCATACTCTCAAAGCATGCAATGAATTCACAAGCAGGACAAGAAGCTATGCAAAAACTCAAGATGAATTGGCAAAAGAGTTTGTAGCCTCCGCAACGAGACCCCCGGCAAACATCACAGCCGTCTCCTATATGCAAAAATATCGAACTTGCATACTAATTATCTACAAGCTCAATGATACAGGTGCAATCGCATCCAACATGTATGCAAGATAGCAAGAAATGCTAGCCTCAACAACGAGGCCCTCGCCAAAGCTCTTCCCAAGAAGATTCAATGGCAGAGTCTGCAACCTTAGCAACGAGATCCCCTCTAAAATTCACAGTTGTCTACCCCTTCTTAAGAGGAGATAAGCTTCTTGACTATAGACTACAAATTGTATGGTGCAAAAGCATTACAGCAGGAATGACTCGCATGCCATAAGCTAAACAGCCACTAGATTATGCACATGGTATCCCAACTCTAAAATCAAAATAAGCCATAACCTGAGGACGGGTAATAAAATGGTTCCGAGAGTATGTTGACTCTGTGCCAACATGAACTTATGTAGAAAGTGCAAAAGATGAAGAGCTCGACTTGGCCCTAACAAAGCTTAAAGATGACCTCACCACAAGCGAATCCCTAGTCCAAACTCTCATGGACCAGGTCGACAAGGCAGAATTTGGCCTGCAAACCACATTGGAGCAAAAGGTGCAGGCAAAGGCGCAGTATGCCAAAACACAGGAACACCAAGAACGACAAATCCAATCTCTACAAAATCTTTTGGCACAAGAACGGGCACTTACTGTGTCCCTCCAAGAAGAGAACAAACGACAGTGCACTCTCGGCCAATTAGAAGAGTCAAATTTGGAAGACTGGGAGCAACAAGAGTTTTAGATGTACAAGGAGGTCTCCGCACAACTCGCCACCTACATGCTCGCACCACGCACCATCCCCCAAACACTCCAAATGCACTTTGACACACTCCGTGCACAAAACCTCATCTTCCACCTAGACCTCACAGCTCCACTTCCTCCTAATGCCCTCCAAACCATCCTCTGCCATAACCCCGACCACTACCGCCCCATCCTAGCCATGTCATTTTTTGTTAGATCTCCAACCCACTTCTCTCTCTGTCCTCTGCCCCTCCGACCTCTAGAGTCTATCCGCCCATCCTATCCTTCTCAATTTCTAGGTCTTGTGCCACATCATCATGGAGTCCCTTAATTATCCAATAGATGATGAAGTGATGCAAATCGCAAAGCCCGAGGAACTCACGCCGTGGATCTGCACCCCCAAAAGTCTGCAAGCAGACATTAATTGGATGTAGACCTACAGCCAAGCCTCCACAATCCAATCTCAAGGGCACCTTGTGACATTCCAGTCCACCACCTACAACCCCCTCAGCATAATAATCCTCTTCAATAGGGTGCTATAAGCTCTCCAACACTCACTTGAGTCCTTAGTGAGCAATTTTGAAATAATTCATGTAGCATACCTCGAGGAATTCACCGAGGAAGAAGGCCAAGAAGCCATCACCCTCTTTAATTCTATCGCCCCTCTTGTTGAAATTCCACCACCACCTCCTCTAGATCTCGCCCAACCCACTCAACAAGCCACCCAACCTCCCCTCCCTCGGACAACACTACCCGAGCATTCTTGTAATGCCTCTAGCACCACCACCGCATAACACGGGACCTCCTCATCCATCTCCTCTATAGCTCCAGTCGACCTTCTTGACGAGGCCTTCAACATGTTGCTCAAAGCAGCCAATTTTGTGTAGGCAGCCAAAGCGACAACACCAATAGGCACAACAGAGCCAAAACCCATGCCCATTATAGATGACAAAGCTCCACCAACTCCTCCTGCCTCCCCCCCTAAAGATGTCCAATGGCACCCTGACTTGCATTCATTTCAAGAGTTGCTAGATAGTGCACTTATGCATAATTGGAAGTGCCACTTGAGGGCTCCCACCTCCATCTATATGAAGTCCTAGAGGTGCGCCCCCTCACATAATTCATTACCCAGTCCTTTGATGACTAGCAATGCGTGCATCCAAAGCACATAAGAGGAGGATACAATCTCGCTCTCGATGCTCCAGTTCCAACGACCAATGCAGAGGCCGGTCTTCAGCCACGATGGCACCTCCCCTTCTTGTAAGTTGGAGAAATTTTGGCGATAGTACCGTAGTGCCCATGTTGATTGCCGCATCCACCCCCTGTATATGCCCATGGAACAACGATGGACTTGGGCCGAATTCAGAGAACTCCAACAAAAGGACCCCAATATGTTGCACAACATTCCAAAGTACAACTTTCCCAAAGAGATGACTCGGGAAGGATTTTGCTTCCGCATCTAGTCATTCAATGACATGTATGGCTCAGTTCTCGATCCGGCCATCGTAGCAGTGGTCCACTTCAACTGTCGCCTCCTCTTACTCCATCTCCCTACCCACAGTCGCCCCATTGACAATCGCTTACACAATCTGACCACAGATTGTCTTCAATCCTGACATCAATCCTATGCAATTCCAAGATCTCTGCCTCTACCTCCGCATCCACAATCTCCACGGACACCACATCTGCATGTACGAGGATATGCATGCCACCTATTTTTGGAAGTATCGCTCGTACTTCACTCGGCTCACTCCACGATAGGTGGACAGCTATGCAATCCTACAGACGGTTCTAACCACAACCCTCCTCTAGTGCGACTGGGCCGATCATCAATAGGAAGGGGGCATGTCAACATCCATAGAGTATAGTCGTCGAATGCAGGGTAATCGGCAGTGATTAGAGGTGATTAGGCTTCATGATTTATTTCAACGAAAATAGCCATGGAAGGAGTACATCACAAGCTCAGGGAGTTTGAGCCCCAAATACCCCAAGGCCAATGATTCGAGGCAACATGCACAGATTGTAGGTTCCAGCTAACACCCCAAGGCCAAAGATTGCAGGCAACGTGCATAGATGGAATGTTTTCGTTACTACCGAGTTATAGGTTCCAGCTGCCACATCGTATGTTCCAGCTGTGCAAGCTGCAGTTAAGTTTCTCGCAGAAGTTAAGCCTCGCCACTCCATTGTAAGAAATGTGCACAGATGGAATGTTCCCACTGTCAAGTTATAGGTTCCAATTGCCACATTGTATGTTCCAGCTACAGGCTGTGGTTAAATATCTCATGAAAGTTAAGCCTCGCCACTCCAGGTTTTGAGCCTCATGCATGGGGTTTGAACCACAAATGGCTTGAGGGCGCTCAGGGAGTTTAAGCCCCAAACAGCCTATGCCTTGGAGGCACAAGGCTAACACAAGTGCTATTTAGGACCTAGTTAGGAACACCTCCTAACGCTAGGCTTCTCTCAAGCGCTCTTATATGGTTAACAAAAGTGCTATCGCCACTAGTGGGGAGAGATGGAAAGAATAGCAATATGCCTTGGCACCCTATGGGCCCAAAAGCCTTTTATTGTAAAGAGAGGGAGAGTGCTAAAAGGAAAAGTGTTGGCCCTCCCTTCAAAAGGTGTCTTGTATAAAAGGCCAAAGGTTTGACTTTGGTCTTCATTGTTGTTTGCACAAGTTTGAATACAAGCTCCCTCTTCTCTTCCAAGAGAGTGTTTTGGGTGTTCCCTTGTTTCCATTATAGTGCCCTTGTGTTTGCCACTCCATCCCCCTTCACTCTCCTCTTCCCTTCTCCTTCTCCCTCCTGTCTCCCCTCTATTCTCTCTTCTCCCCCTTCCCTCTTTCTCTTGTGGAAACACATTGCAACAATCTGAAGGCCACATCCCTAAATCACCTCCCCCCCCACTCCCCCCCCCCCCCAAAAAAAAAGAAATGCACCCGTGCTTCCCTACATTTCTTGAATACTTTTTTGAGGTAGGTGAGAAAATTGGTTTCTATTGTGTGAACATAAAAAACATCTAAGTAAATAGCAAGGAACTTGGTTGGATACTCCTTGAATGTTTCTATCATGAACCATTGAAAGGTTGATGGTGCATTCCTCAAGCCAAAGGGAATGACTTTGCACAAATATGCACCCCACTCAGTTATGAAAGCCATTTCATGTTGACCTTCCAATGCCAAAGAAATTTGATTATACCCATCTATGAACAAGTACATCTTGTGGCCCGCTACATGGGTCCATGGTACTATCAATGAAGGGAATGGGGAATGGGTCCAGTACGGTTTGGACATTGAGCTTCCTATACTCCACACATACTCGAAGCTTTCCATTTTTCTTTGGGATTACCACAATTAGAAAGAGCCAATTACTCCTATCGAGATTGCAAGGATGAACCCTTCTCCGATTAGTTGGTCAAGCTAAGACTTCACTACTAGAGTTCACCCTATACCTTTTTCGGCACACTAGCTTGGTGTCTGGTACCAAGGGAATCCTATGTCGGCAGACCTTAGGAGGTACACTAGACAACTCAATTCAGCTCCACACAAAGAGATCCTTAAAGCTTGTGAATAAGGCTTTGATATTATTCAATTGGGATATCATCACATTATGGTTTACCTTCACCATCTTAGGTTCTTCTTCAGTGCCCAAGTTTACTTCTTGTGTTGGCTCAAGCACCAAGTTCTATGTCTCAAGATGATTGAACGTCATTTTGTGCTTAGAAGCTCACTTTCTCATATGATATCTTTGTAGTTTTACTCAAGGTAAAGGCTCACTGTGTAGTGGACTCTTTTGATTATGATTAATACACCAAAGCTCATTCCTTGAGGATCCATTCATACTAAAAAAGGAGATGGCATCAAGTTTTTGAGCTTGAGTCTTTTCGTCAAACTCTCAAAATGGATGTTTATTCTTGATCCTCCATCTACAATGATACCTTGATCATTTTGTTTCTTTATTTGATCATGATGATAGGATCTGCTTGAGATCTGCTTCATCTACCACCAGGGTATATATTACCAGAATGGTGACCAATGAGTTGATGACATGTTTGCTCTTATTTTGAGTGGGTGTGAATTGCCCTATGACGATTTCTTGGCAATAAGGGGGCAATTGCTATAGTTAATTCACCATTAAGCTAATCTCCATATCTTGGAATCTTTCCCATGCATTTGCTGAGGAGTTGTTTATTGTTCTTCATTGGGTTTCTTGTAACCAAGGAACGTGGTTCCATGTTTGTACCACTAAATGGCCAAGCGCACATCATTTTTTCATCAAGCAGTGTGATCCACCAAAGTGCTCAATTGATTGATCATAGCTCTCATTCATAGCATGAAATATTGGATCGATTCTCCTTTCTTCAATTTTGATCCATTGAGCTTGGTGTGAACATCTTCCTCATTTAACGTCTTGATAGAACCATCTCAAGAAGGATTTTGATGTGTCGACAATCCATAAGTGTCTAATGGGGAGTTGGTTGAACCACCTTTGTGTTGTCCTCACTAATGTGCAAGTAAAGTGGTTCATCTACTCGTCCTTGATTGTGACTCCATTAATGGTGCAAACTCAAAGGTTTTTCCACCTTGAGACTTCTTGTGCACATTCTTTCTAAGTCCTTGTGCTCTAGTTGCTTGGGCATTGCCCTCCAATTTCTTGGTAGGCACATGAAGCCTATTTGGAACCATCATCATTGGCATATAGACATAGATTGAAAAATACTCCCACAATGTCGTAGACATAATTCCATATGAGACGTACATAACAACTCAAAAGAATGTCACTCTACTTTAGCATCATGATGAAATTTCTTATGAAATTGGAACCTCAGCAAAGAAATCAAAATGGTATTGAGTCCCATACTGCTCAAAGAGCAAACAGTGGTGTGCAAGTAAACTTCAGCAACCATATGTATGTTACTATCCCATAGGGAGTATGTACATTATCTATTTCTTTTCCACCAATGATACGTGGACTTGTTGACACAAAAGTATTCAATACGTGTGTGTGTGTGTTTCATGGCCCAAAATTCTTAACTTTCTAGATTTTGGGTTTGTGGTGAACCTTCAATTTGGGCTTCACCTTGCCTCTGATTGCACGTGTCTGCACTTGTGGTCATGTCCATTCCTTGACCCTAGGCTTCTCCTACCTTCCTTTGGTCTAGTGCATCATTCTTAGCTGAATGCGTGTCTAGACTCAAGGTTCTTTTTGGATTCCTACAGTCGACTATGTTGCTCATGTTCATACACATTCCTTCTTTTGTGTTCCTTTGGTCTGGAAGTTTGCTCATGATTAGATGTGCATCTAGACTTGAGGCTTGACAACTTATTGCTTCTAGATGGCCTTGATCGTAGCTTATCTCGTACATCACTTCCTCATTGAAGTGTGCATGACTCTATTCTTGTCTTCATCTCGCTTCTTTTGGGCTTGCATGTCACTTTCGGTCAGAGGCACATCTTTTGGCTTTTTAATGGCCTTGCTCATAGCTTGGCTCAAGCCATGTCTCTTCATGGAAGTAGCCAAAATCCTTTCTTTTCAAAGACAACTCCTCGGGGTCTACATCAAGTTGTGGTCCTAAGGTTCCTCGACGTGCCTTGATCAGAAGATAGGGATTGGTTCACTTTGGTTCTTAACGTAGAAGCTGGATGATGCATCTCTTCTAGTTGGTCCAAATCTTCTTATGCCTTGTGCTCTCTACTATTGGATGCAACCCTCTTTTCCCATTCTTTGCCTCATGTTATCCATTCCTGATTCTGAGTTCATCTCTGGTCTTTGCTCAGCTTGATTCTGCCAACTCCTTCCACCACTACAAAGGTGCTCCTCTCACTTAGCAGTATATGTTTGTAACGGTTCAGTCATGTCTTATGGCTTCAAGTATTCTGCAAATGGTTTGCTCATGCTCTTTTATCAAAACACCCATAGATGTGTAGGTTCCAAAGAAGCCACAACTCTTTCTTTGACAATCACAGCACTCACTTGTAGTAGTTTATCACTCCAAGCAATTTTCATAGGATCTTGAGAAGCCACAAATCTTCCTTTACACACGTAGCACTCACTTGTAGTAGTGTATCACTCCAAGTAGTTGTCATAGCTTGTTCCTTGTTAGCATATACTCTTGTGTGCTTAGTGGCTATGCACACAGTGAATGTGCATTCATGGCTAGGACTTCTAATGCTCATTCCACTCAGAATCTTCCACTATTTTATAGCATGACCCATCGTGATCACCAAATGTTGATGGCTTTTTTCCATATCTTCTTGGTTGACTAACACTCTTATGCTTGGGTACGTGTCACCTTCTAAGATGCTTTCTTTTGCAATCCTAAGTAGATGGTCTAGCATTATGCTACTATCTGGATAGTCCACTTTCTCTTGCAATCCTAAGTAGTTGAAACAAGAAGTCGAGCAATAGGGCTAGCTGTAATGTGGACAAATCATATAAAGATACACAGAATGAAGATGCAATGGTAGAGCCAAGAAAGTCTATTAAATGTAGAGTCGTATTAAGAAGCGGGCTCAAGGACCAAATATAAGTAGTCAAAGCTACGTAGTGAGTGATGTCTATAAACTACTCAGTGGTGCAATGGTGTGAGATACAAATGAAGCACTCTTTAGCTCTCACTCTCATTTGGGCTCCAGGTCCACCCCCTCCTTTGTCATTGTGATGCCTTAATTAAAGGAGGTGTGTCGCTTCTTGATCAATTGGATGTTGTTGTCCATTTTCCCTTCTTGATCTTCTTACCCACATTTATACTGCCTATTTATGACTTGTGCCACTACACTTGCCTAACCATCACCTAGTTCTTGGCTTGCCTCAACCACATTCCAAGTGTCCTCATCATTGCCAAGAGTCAACATAATTGAAGGGGTTGAACTTTCGATGCTAGATTTGAGAAGAGTACTAACTACTCGTCTTACTACAATGGTTGAACTCATGATGTTGCTAGATCTAGCTCAACATAGTATATTGCTAACCAACCAAAGAGGCTTGTTTGTTTGTATAAAATGTAATTGAATTGCAATGATACAATAAAATTCTCTTGAATGATGAAATTATTTTCAATAAGTGTTTCTTTTAATATGTTAACTTATGTCAATGTGTTGCTGAGTTTTATATTGATGTATTATATAATGTGGATGACTAAAGATTGTGCCTTGTAATATATTTCATGTGACAAAATGATTGAGATTTTCATAGCCATGAATACAATATGGTTTAGTATATGCATGGGTATGCACATCAAAGGGGCTAAGGGCAACATTCTTTATAGGGTATATGTGCGTTAAAAGAGCTACAAGCAATGCTTTAGGTGAGCAATCATTACTAGCATAGGTTGTTTTTCTTGTTGAGTTAAAATTTTAAAGGAAGGGATATTTGAAAATATTTTAATTGATTTTTACATGTTGTATTATGATTATCTTACATTGTAGAAAAGTAAGCACAGTGTTTCTTACTAGGAAACACAATAAGCGTTGCTCTTGTGCAAAGTTTTACTCTCTTGGACATGAAGAGGGTGAGGGTACGTGTAGCATTGGGAAGAAAGGACATTAGGAGAGTAAGGGTAGTACATGCAAAGTCTTATAAGATTGGACATGGAAGAGGGTAAGGGTAGTACTAGGGATGGAGGGGATGAGGAGAGTCAATGATGGAGGAGAATAGAAAATTGCCCTATGATTGATGATAATCATGTGAAAAAGAGGCCCTAGTAGCAAAGTCTTGTTGTATGTATGGGATTTTGACCAATGCACACACAATCCTATGGGATTCTGACCAATGCACACACAATCCACATAGTGGGCATGGTAAGAGTATGCAGGACCTGTAGGCAAGCCATGCATACTCGTAATTTTTATATGGATAACATATGATTAAATTCTCCTATGTGAGCTACAGGCTATAGATCTTATAATCTTGAATTGTTTTGTCATAGTAGAAAATTCTTGCTTAATGAAAATAATTATGACATTGTACAAAAAAAATAATGTAGTAAATACATTTTGAAATGTCATTGTATTAACGAGAGCCATGAGACTATGGATTAACCTATATGTGTACCTTTGTATTTTTTGCTAGAATACACTGGAATATGATCATCTAGGATTTTTGGAACACCCTTAGTACTTCATCAATATCATTGACTTCAATTATTGATTGGTTTCCAAGCCTTCTTTCTCCACTATTTTTACCAATACCTAACTCAACATTAATAGGCAAACTTCTACTATTTATAGGATTAAAGGTATTGTTGGAATCATCAACATTAATTGTTTCTTTTTGGAATTCCTTTGGAAATATATATCAGTGTGAGGATCTATTATGTGTGGAACTTTATTTTGAAAGAAGATGTTCCTAACATCATTTGAAGTCACAAGTGTTGGATTGCAAATGGAACACCATAGAGCTTCAATTTTCTCCAGTTCCAAACACTAGTCCTAAGGGAAAAATATTTCATTAGGGAAAAAGGGAACTCATTTTGGGGCCCTGTAAGAAATTCACTATTTTTTGATTTATTTCTCTCCTAAAAGACCTCAAAAATAGTAAATTATGGAAACGTGGCTCAGAACTATCAGTAAGGACTACAGAACTGTCAATTCAAAAAGGAATAAGATAATCTTTTGTCTGACTAACACGATTTTGCATTAAATATCTCCTTAGATTTTTTTTTGTTTACCAAAGATTCCGCATCTCTTTTGCCGACGTGTGCAGGCCTTTCATAAAGAGTCCATCATTGAACTTGGTGATTGCAAGTTTTCAAAATATTCACATGGATACCGCCACACTTCCACGATTCATGTTACAAAACGACTATGAGATTGAAAAACAAACTTCGCAACCTCAGAAGCACAAAAAATGGCCGATACTAGTGAGTCACTATCTCAGAAGAAGCGATTACACCATCTTCACATCGACTTAGAAGAACAATATGCTCCAGCACAAAAAAGATGAAAGGATACGGTGCTGAATGCTCAACAGCGGGAAAATATGAGAAGAGAAGGGCTTCAACATATTGACTTATGGTGCGATGGAAGCATATATCCAAAATGTCAAGTAAAAAACTCTACACCTCCATTTGTCAATCCCACCACATTACTGAGGTTTGCCGGCGATGGACAAAATGGACTTCTTGGTTATATTTCAGCGCAGTCTGCATTTGCGGAAACGTATAAAATGATGTACCTACAAGAAAAGGGGGCCAAGATGCAGGAGATAGCCATTCGTGCAAAATTGGAGCAGCAGTTGCAGAATGAAATTGAGGAGCATTCAAAGAGTAAAAAAGAGTTGACAAGAGCAAGAAAGAAGAGAACCGTGCTTGGAGACAGACTACGTAGCAGGAAGATTAAAAACATTGCAAATTTGAAGGCTGGGACTGGTGGATGCAAGCAACGAATTCAGGAAGCAAGGTTAGATTGAAATTTATCATTTTGTATACTCAAAAAGGCTCTCTTCCAGACTATATCTATTTCGTTGATTGTCGCAAAACAAGAATGGAGGTGCTGAATGATATAGGCATATTGTGTTGTTACTACAGGAAATTATTGGAGCCTGCAAAAGAAAATATGGACCCGAACCTTCTTCTTGTCAAATGAATGAAAGGATTGCTTTCTTGCAGTGTAGCAAAAGGTTTGATTGAGGAAAAAAAATACAAAACAGTCAAACGCAATGTTGTAGAGGACTTTGTATCCAATAATCAAGTTGATGGCACTATAATCCAAGAGGCTCTTGATGTTAGTGGAGTTAGTAGGAAGGGATATAGTTCGATTTTCCATGCAATATCCTCAACTTTGAAAGATCAAAGGATTAAACGAGTTTTACTGCCAAATCCAGCAACCGTGTGGAGGATAAGAGGTCATTTGAATGAAAGTATAGATGAATTTATTGGGCAATATATCCATATTGAAGAAATATTTCATGGTGTTAAAGGAACCACTGTGTATGATCCTTGGAACAATATATTTTTAGATTTGCAACAACTTCAAAAAAGAATGGTCGAGTTTTATGGAATAACATTTGAGGAGTGCAAAGGCATTTTGAAATTTGTTATCAAACTGGATGAATGTGAGGTTGTAAAGGAAAAGAAAATGGAAAGAGTTACTATTACAATGATGAATGGAGCAATTGATACATCATTGACTGAAGCGAGTTCGAAGTATTTTAGTGTGCAGTCAGAGAAACACATATGGTGGTTAGGCTCGTTCCAAGTATGATCATTTTTTGTTTTATACTTGATTTTGGTCATTGTTTTCAAATCTATTATAGTAATACTTTTGTTTTCTATAATCTGGTAGGTGAAGACCGAAGACCATGAAACACTAGATTGGGTGTTTCACCACACGAAAATACCAAGAATAATCAAAAGACAAGTGCAAGGCGAGAATCTCCATGTTGCAGGAAAAGGTGATTTTCAAGTAGAGTGGCACATGGCTGGGGATCTTAAAACACTTAAGTGCATGTATAACATTAGTAAAGGAGGCAACTCAAAGTCTCCTTGTCTTTACTGCAAAGAATCAGCTCAAGTAATGGATTCAAAATGGTGGAAGAGAGCACCTAATAGAGATAAAGTTGACCCTGACTTCAAGGCCATTCTGGACATTCCACTATGTAATGTTCACATCTGCACATTGCATGGTCTATGTCGAATTATTGAGAAATTGGTATTTTTATATATTGGATTTGCTTGGAAACTCCGTCCCGAAAAAAATAGAAAGGATGCTCTTCAAGCATTGGAAAAAGTGTTATCCGATATAGGTCTGCATAGAGGAGATGTTCAAATCACAAAGGATTTTAAAAAGTCTACCAATGGCAAGGAGGTACCAATCAAGCCCTCTATTGGTGGTGTTAAGGCAAGAAGATTCTTGTCTCGACCCAAACACAGTAAGCAAGTAAGGCAAGGTAGAACAGTTTCAAAGATTAATTATGGATTGTGGAAGCAAGTCCATAATGTTGTGAAAGATCATGAGGCAGATGGGGAAGCACGAAATAGGAAGGCAGAGGTGTGGAGGTCTCTTGATCAACTCTTCATGTTCTGTGACAAAGTAACATGGACAAAGAGTGATTACAAGAACTTTGAGGAGGTAATTAAACATTTTGGGAAGTCAATGAAAGACGCGTGGACAGCCTGCAATATAACTCACTACATGGTAAGGTTCTATCTTTTTCTTTTACTTAAGTGTGATCCTCTTTTTTTTATTACTTACTATGCATTCTTATGTCTTACAGCATATCATATACAACCACCTTCCCTATTTTGTCAAAAAGTATGGATGCCCAGCTATTTGGTCTACCCAAGGCATGGAGAAGTCTCACTACATGGCACGTAATGCATTTTTTAGACACACACAACACTATAGAGGGAGTCAGAAGGCAAATAGTCTGAAGGAAGTCTTCCAATGGTTTTACCGAGGCATACTACAGAGGCTGCATGCTAAAAGAAAAGTTGCTAGCTCCAAAATCAAGCTTGCTTTTCTTCTAGCCCAAAAGCAAAGACGAAGACAAGCTCTAGACAATTCAATTGCAGCAGAGAGACATAGACAATGGAGGGAATCAAAGATATTTAGAAACCATAAATGGACAAGTAAACATGAATAGGACTCATTTGTAACTTATTGGTGTTATGTCCACATGTTTTCAAACTCATTCAATAGAAATTCTTTTAGTGGAACAAGTGACTCTTGGTGTTATGCATGAAAAGTATTTCTTTTGTGAAACATATGATCTAAACTTAATACAATTTGTTCACAATTTCAATATATTTTTTGTTTAATATTTAACGACACCACTCTATGTAAATGTACAAATCATTTCATCATCAACTTATTAATCATTTATACAAGATCATACCAGATATCAAAGACTTTGTACAAATCAGTTCAAATTTAATATAATGTTTGTGCTATATTTGATGACTAAATCCTATTTCTCCCAGAGCCTGCCGATCGGAACTCTCTTTTTGATCTTGATTGGAGTCTTTTTCTTCTTTATTGGCTTGATGTCGACTGTCTGTTTATTGCTTGTCTGGGAGGGGTATCCTTTTCTTCAGCTCTCTCCACCTGTTCCTCTTCTTGGACTGTGTGGCCTGATGCAATCATGGGTGGCTCTCGAAACCTTATGAGCTGGTGTTTTCCATAGCCCTCCAGATATTTGGGCTCCTTAACACCACATGCTAATGCATAAGAAGTGTAAGACAAAAAGTAAGCGGCCCTAGAGGCCTGCTTATTCACATAATCTCCAAATATATCTATGGCAGACAACCTCTCTATCAAAATGATCTTTTCCTTTTGCCATGAAAGAACATGTCCACCTAAAGCCCTGGACAAACATTTTAAGAAGTAAACAATGGCTTCTCCATTGTTGCTCAACTGCCTATGGTAAATCAAGATCTTGGCACTGCTTAGATCATGAATATAATGAGATAGGCTTGACATTTTGCGAAACCCAACCTGTCTACTTCCACTTGATCTCTGGAGGAATGTGTCATCCTCAATTTGTAGCTGCCACATATCAAAAGATTGGAGTGAGACAATTTACAAAAACAAAGTTAAGCAGAAGTCAAAGTATTTGATTTGAAGTACCTTCTCATTTTCATTAGCAACAAGCAGTTCATCTTTCCAAAGATTTATCCCTCTCCCCTCTTGTCCAGCCTCTTCTTTAGGCTTTTCTGTGTATAGTGCTGAGAGATTCATAGCTCCTTGTGTGAGTTGGAAGGCAGCTTCATCTGGCTCTTGGAACTTTTCAGCCTCTTTGAAACAAAATGTAAGGGCCTCTACAAAATCAAAAATTGTTTCCAAAGCCAGTAGTGAGTGGTCATCCTCTATGCCAACCTCCTTGTCAAGCCTTGAAGCCTGGGCAATAAGGGAAATGGCATAGTCCTCCCTCAAATTGAACATACACTCTATATTATGGAGGAAAACATAATCCTTTCCACCAATCAAGACACCTGGAAGCATGGGCACTCCATAGTTGCTGCTCTGAACATCAAAATCTTCAACTGGCTCTGCTCCCCTCAGAGTTTTTATCCTCAGTTGAACAAGGTCAAGAGCAGCCACTTGCAGCCCCTCATCCTGAAGGTTGATATCTTCTTCTTGCTCTGCCATTTCTGTGACCAAAAAAACATCCTCCTTTTCCTCTGCTTCAGATGTGTCTTCTTCTTCTATTTCCTGCCCTTGTTCATCCAAAGACTCCTGACTGAAGACAATGTACATAAGAAATGCCATGGTTTCCTCCAGCACTCTACACTTTCTGGTGTGCAAAGTATAGTTGAATTTATATTGATCAGGTAGGCTGTCAAATCTTCTGTTCACATGGTACCTTAGCCTGTCATTGGAGATAATATGATTTATATGCACAAAAACCTTTTCTCCTTCCACAATTCTTCCTACCTCTGTCAGTTCTTTGAAGGTATCCCAATAGTCTGAAAGAAAATCTTTGTGCTGCTCCAGTACAGAGCTCATTGTGAACTCCATGTTGAAAATACTGTGGTATATATGGAAGTTACTCTGAGCCTTGCATTTGTGAAGAAACTCAAATAGGAGCAAGTCTGGAGAATTGTCCTCTTCTAGTTCCATTTGTTTTTTGATGGAAGAATCAACACTCTGCTCCAGTCTCTTCTTTTTGCCTGTTCAAAAACTTATATACTATGAATTCTATATGCTGACATATGCAATCAGTGAATGCATTGTATATCACCAGATAATTCCTTCATATCTCATGACTCACCTGGTGATTGCTGTGGTCTAATAATAGCAGTAGAAAAGTCCAGCTTCCTCTTGAAAGGTGGGGCCTGGGAGCCAGCTGTTCCAAAGAAAAAACATTTCTCATCATCAAGGAAGATTTCCATAGGGCTAAAGATAGCAAATTAATGAGGTAGAAGTGAGAACCAAATCAGACACAGGAATTTGCAGCAAAACGCTATGGGAGACCATTTGGAAAATATAAAGCACTCTCCTCGCATTTTGTTGCAAATTCTCCAGAGAGAGTCGTGGCAGGGATGAAAGATTGGGAGGCAGGGGAGGGAAGAGTGGTTGTGGTATTGATTATGAAATCATGAATGGCACAAGTTCCAAGGCATAAAGTGTACTTTCACACGTGCCAAATTTCAAACTCCAAGAGATCTGGGTCCCATCCACACGTGTGAAAAACGACTACATTCCACACGTGTGGGATTTAGAAGATGCCTTATTTGTATTTGCACTTATTTGTGGTATCCTGTTTTAGACCTCTTGCCCTCCAGTCTCTGCTCTCTTGCCTCCCTAACTCCATACTCTGCAACATCAGCATCTTGTCCAGCAGCACAGGTTCATCCTCAGCACAGGTTACTCATCAGCAGCACAGCACATCCACATATAGATTCCAGGTCAGTAACAATGGGTTCTCCCCTTAGTCTCTGCAATCTTCTTGCCTACAATAGAAAAAATCCATCCTGCATGGAAATGCATAGACTCAAGTCAAGACAGAGAAATCACTGTAGGAATGCAGATCTTCAAGTGTGATATTTGCATGTGAGGGTAAAACTGTACTTATGGATTCTCCCTTCAGTCTGTGCACACTTCTTGCCTTCCATAGACTCAATCCATCCTGTATGGTTATGCAAACACCTTCAAATGACTGAAGGCATATTCCAGCATGCTGCTTCATGAATTTGCAGCAAAACGCGAGGAGAAGGCCTTAGGAATTTCAAATAGTTAAAATCTCGTTTTGTTGCAAATATTGAAATATTGCTTCATCAAGCCCTGTCATTCTGGTTTTGTGACTTCCATAGGTATCCATAGCTATAATCTTCTTGCATAAACTCCATTCATACTGTATTTAGTTGTAGAGACAGAGAAATCACTGTAGGAATGCACCAGCATGTCATTTCAAAAATTTGCAGCAAAACGCAATGTGGACCTGTTTGAAATTTCAAACTGCTCATATCGCATTTTATTGCAAATTTCTCTATATTGCTTCATCCACCCCTGTGATTGCCTTTTCTTTGTCAAAACATGTTCTCCATGTCTGTGATCTCTTTCCAATCCTTTGTATGCAGTTAATCAAAGTGATGGCAAGAACCAAGTCAACTGCAAGGAAAGTTGGCAAAGGGCCAGGGCTTGCAGCAACAGCAGCTGGGGCAGGTACCAAGAAATTTAGTGTGCCTCCAAAGGGAAGAGCTGCACATGGCAGGAAGGGTAAGCCAATGAGCTTGCTCAAGCAAAAGGCCAAAAGATTGAATCATGGTGCAGGTGTGCTAAGGGAGATCAGGAGGCAATAGAAAGCTATAGGCTTTGCAATACCCAAGGCACCTTTTCAAAGACTGGTGAGAGAAATTTGTGACAATTGGAACCTTGGGTTCAGGTGGAATAGAACTGCCATTCTTTCCTTACATGAAATGGCAGAGGATTACTTGGAAAAATATTTTGAAGATGCAATGCTTGTAGCAGCCCATGCTCACAGGATGACTTTGATGGCCAAAGACTTCAACACTTTGTCCAGAGTGAGATGGAGGTATGACAAGCTTGTTCATCCTGTGGAATGGCAGGACATAAAAATGAGAGACATATTGCTAATTCCACCTACAAGGAAGTTGAAGGTTGATGAGGTAACGCACTCAAAGAACACCAGAGGGAAGGCTGCTTATGAGGACTCACTGAAGCAGCAAATAAAAGAAACAAAATCTGTTATAGATGTGGAGACTGGAAAGGAGGAGCTACAGATACATAGAAGGTTGCAGGAGCTGGGCCTTGATGTAGTTGTCCATATTGAGGATGAAGTTTCAGTGAATGATTTTGACTTGACAAAACAATGCTTAGCAGCATTGGCTCATAAGAATGAGTATTGCTCAGATACTATCATTCTTGCAATGCTCTAGTAAGTGTCTATTATTTTACATTTTTTGCAAATCAATCCTCCTTGTACCTCCTTTATAACCTACCCTAATTATTTTTTGGTCCTATGCAGCATGATGAGAAGCTGGCTTCACCCCTCTGTACAGCATACAGTCCATATTATTGATCCTGCCATTTCTTATAAATTAAGAGATGCAAAGGAGACTCCCATTAGTATTTCCAGCTGGTTCAAACACTGCAATTTTGAAGTAATTGATGTTTTGCTACTTCCATACCATAGCAGGTATGTGGGTGACTACTTCTTTTAAGATTCTTCTTTAAGATTGGGAACTCTTGTAGCCTTTGATTTCCTTATGCTTTTTTCCTTATGCAGTGATCACTGGAGTTTTGTTTCTATTGACATCCAGCAGAAGCAATGCTTTCTATTCAACTCTCTAAAAAACACACAGAGAGAGCTGAAATTGTAAGTGCTGTGTGTGCTTTTTGAACTTAAAACTTCATTATTTTGATATCATACTAACTAAATTATACATATTGCAGTTGTATTAGAAGGCTTTTAGATGCATTGGATCACTGTCCTCCAAATGTCTCTCTTTTGGATTCAATAGAGCCAATAAGTCTAGAGGTAAAACGTCTATTAAATGCTATGTCTTTGAACTTATTGAATAATTTTGTTTTGTGCAGATGCTAACAGTTTCTAACATATCTTTCCAACTGTACAGACACCACAACAAAATGATTCAAGTAGCTGTGGATGGAGAGTGCTGATCAATGCAAAATATCTACTTTCAAGCTACTTTGAGAAGGAATAGCCAGACCTTGTAAGGAAAAATACTTTTCATTTAGCTTGAAGATAATTCATAATGATACAAAGTGTTCTAAATTATCCTCTGCCATTGCAGATGAAAGAGGATAGCTTCAGCTCCAACTATGTACATAATTTTAGAGCTCATACAATTTGGAGGTTTTTGAGCTATGCCTCGCCCAAACCTATTGTACCAGCTATTGTGGAGCTGGGTGAGAGCTCTAAAGTACAAGAAGGTGTCATACACCTTGATGCCACAGATGAAGCACCTAATGCTGAGGACCAGAAGCCACAGGAGCAATCACATAGTGCTGAGGAGGAGAAGACATAGGAGCAAAGACCTGCTGCTGATGTTGTTGAGGAGGAGGCGGAGAAGCAGCAAAGAGATGCTTCTGGGGCAGTAGAGGAGACAATGGAGCAACACCAACATACTGCACAGGACAGGATGGAGCAGCAGAAAAGAGATCCTCCAAAAAATGTAGAGCAGCCTTTGGATCAAGCTGTACATAAATAGAAAATGGATGTCAGAAATATGTTCTACATATTTAACTAAACAGTTCTATACGAAATCTTACTTGATTGAATACAAAACCTTTGTTTATGGAGTCTGTGTTATCTCAATTTTTAAATTTTCGATGTCTTTGCATTTTATTGAGCTCTCTCTTCTTTTGAGCAACTGCAAAAAAGCAATATGAATCAGAGTGGTAAATTAAACTAATAGCAATGCTTAATGAGACTAGATGGTGTACCTTTCTGTTGTTGTAGATAAATAAAAAGTTGTTTGAGATAGAACCTTCTGTCTCAAACAGAATGTCACTGCACAATTGAGCTAGGGAGCAACATTCTCTTAATGAGATATTGACTAGCACATCACCATTCTCAACAACATCAATATCAGTAAGTTTATTTTCTGCACCAAAAGAATCTTCATCTTGATCCATTGGGACTAGTTTTGTGCCTAGCATTCGACTGCGCTTGTAATAAAAAGAGAAAATAAATTTTTGTGATGCAACCATGTACTTCAGTTGCATAGAAGGTTGGACAACCTCACAAAACACTGAACTACATGTCTTCTTATCCCAACCTTTATCCAAAAATTGTGGCATGCATGCCGAATTTGTTGCTTTAACTGTGAACATTGTTTTTGAAACCTTCACTGGAAAGGTATTAAACAAGTCCACAAAAACTGTGAGAGGCATGCATAAAGAAATTTTTACTATCCTAGTGGCAATATTGGGCCTCAGAGCTTTCTGTACTTCTGTAAAAAGCTTCGCCCTATAGCCTCTATAACACTAGAATGTGGGTGAGGCCAATCCACTGAATTCCATGCCGGAAGGTCTTGTTTTATTAATACACCATGTGTGTTAGCTTTGTCCAACAACTGATAAAAATGATCACCCGATTGAGCTAGCTCTGTTGCACATCGACCTTGGTATTGTTGTTCTCCTATCGATCCATGCAGAACATCTATAAACCCTAGAATACAATCGATGTTTTGCCATGTCTCATACGATGAAGGATATAAATCTGAAATAAAACAACACGAATGTCAATAAGCTAAGAGAGAAAGCTTCATCTTAAAAATCCATACACCTCGTAAAGAAAAAAACCACAATAGAAAAATATACAATTAGGCCTGTGTTGCGGAAGATTTTTTGGATAGTCTCACAAGACAAGTTCTTTATGCATGTACACGTGTTGAATCAAAACTTCTTTCACAGATATCTTCCCTTTGGTGATTTTAAAATCACGTACTCTTCCTTTCCACGACGCCAAGAAAATGTTTTTTGTCTGGGGTCTTTTTCTTTTGCTAGGTTGCATGAGCACCCATGCTCCTTTCGAAACACTAAACCTTTCCCAAGTTCCTTTTGTTTTGACTGTACTTGAATTCTCTACCGACGAAATAGAAGAAGCAGGTCGACGGGGTAAGGATGTTTGGTATAATTCTGCCTTCGTAGCATTATCATCCACAGAGCATCTTCCACAAGAACGGCCGTGGTTTTGGTTCACCATGGAGATTTTCTGAATCTGTAACAATAGCAAAGTAATGTAACTAAGATAACAATTTGAAGTTTCAAGAAAGAGAAAGTGGGCAGACAGACAGTTGACGAGAAACATCTTACTCTACGCCAAACAGGATCAAGGGAGCAGTTTTGGAAAAGAAAGGCTGCTGCACAATGAGGCAATGGTGTAGAATGGTAGACCTTTCGCACGAAAGGCGGCACAACATTTCAAAGTTCAAAGGAAGGTGGAAGCGGGAAGGCCCTTGTCAGATAAAATGTCAGTTTAGATTCTATCTTCTTGTCCAAAGATCTTCTGAGAATAAAAAACCAATCTCCACATTAATGTAGCACGCTTGTACTTACATAAAGTATTGTTTCTTTTTTCTATTTTCTCTTATTTTCGTGAATTTTCAACGTTACGTTGGCCCTCTATTGATTGGTTGAGAGCTTATTTTTCCAAATCGTAAAAGGCCCCAAAATGAGCTCCCTTTTTTCCTAATGGTTAGCTTTGGTTTGTGCCTATGGCATTGTCCATGCATGTCTAGCTCCATATGCTCCAATAGAAGCTCAAAAACACAATTCCCATGACATTGCCAAGGAAGGTATCTAACAGTATTCTTGAATGTGGCACTAAAAATAGGCTTTGTAAGGCCATCATTCTAATCAATTATATAAATGAGTTCAAATGCAATTTGAAAAGACTCTCCATTTTTATGGATGGTCACTACGTAGTGTGATGAAAAATCTTTATTGAGGATGAAAATGCCTCACCATCAAGGCCCCTTGATGGAATACATCCTTGAACTTACTGTCTCGCTGAATCAATCCCTTATCGCAAACCTTCTCTTTACTCTCATACATATTTCTTCTTATTAACTTAGTTGTCGATAGATTTGCTCTATTTGGAGGAAAAGGTAGATCGATGGCATTAGGTCTAACCTCTTGATCAAAATAAGTGGCCACTACTACTAAGAGCATGGGCGGCACCAAAACATCCAATTCATAAATTAAAAACCCATGATACTAGTTTATAATGTATCCCAAGTTACTAAGTTGTACTCTTCCTTTAACGACATATACAATGCTGCTCAATGGAAAATAAATTTCATGAAGGGATAAAAAATATCTCTAGATTGTTCTCCATTATATCGATCACTGTTTGATTCCACTCCCTTGATATAATTAGGAAAATAGGGATGTGGTGGGTCCCTATGTGCATGTCATAAGATGGAAAAAACATAGGGATGCAATGGGCCCCTATGGTTCCTTTGTTTCTTCAACCTACTTTCAATACCAAAGACCATAAAATACAAGGATAGAGCATATCTCTATGTTCCATTTTCTTTGTCAATTGGGTTTCATTACCGCAAATTTAGATTTAGAGCTCAAAAGAATAGGATGCCACATGCCTTTATTTTCCTACATGGCCTTAGGCAAAACTCTTACTTGAAGTTGATAATGCTATCTATGGAAGCTTCCCTAAGATTCTTATTTGCTATTTCATGTTTGTTTTGAGAGCCAGCTTTGCTATGTGAAGCGCTATCCCATCAAGTGGTTTGAGCTTAGCCTTGGTTGCATGAGGCTTTCATGATTCTACAAAAGAGGTCTAAACAATCCACTTGTTTTGTAACTAATCCATTCAAAAAAAGGGATATAGCTTGTTGTTGTGTGGTTATGCTATCATGATTTGTGCATTCTTGAGTTACGAGTCTTTGTGACTTAAGCTTGGCTTGGTTACATTGGGGCTTTGATGATTCTATAAAAAAGGTTTCAAATTTTTTTTGTAAGCAGATTGCAAACTACGAAATGAATGCCATGTGTAGGCCACAGACGTGTGTGCTCTACTCTAAAGTAGTTTCAAGGGAAAATGGTTTCATTGATATCTTATGCAAGGGGGCACCACAAATTTTAGGGAGTATTGTTAATATATTTTGATTAGTCTTTTGAACATCATCTTTATGTGGTTCACTAATGGGGTATTCTTCAGTTTTGTGACATATTAAATATATTATTCTAAGGAGGTATATATGCAATCATGAATGATACAAATGCTTTGCTTTAATTTATAGGAACATTTTCAATCTTGATGTTGTGCATAAGGGGTCAACATTGACACTGAGATTAGGATGTACGAATGCTTGAACATGAGTGCTTGCATATAAGTGCTTAAGCATAGGTGGTGTTGTGCATGATGTGACAAAGACAAAGTGCTAATCGAATTTCCATTCTTACTTGTGAGCTAAGTGATGTAATTCCAACCTTGGAGGCCACCAATATCACCACCATGACTAGCATTAATGAACAGCATTGCATTAGCCACATCTGTGTTCTTCTCACTACTTGCTAGATCCTCTATTTGCGTATGCCCTGCCACTAGCCATGCATAGTCCATTGCTTTAGAGCATTGCCAAAGGAGAAAACATTGCTCAACATTTATCATGCTAGCTTCTGTGAAGATAGTGGGAGAGAGGGAAGGAGTCTCACTTGCGGCTTTCTCACATACACAATGGGGGAATACACACACAGGTGGAGGCTGAAAATTGTTTTCCTCTTCTTAGTTGTGAAAGCCAAAAAGAACTCTAGTACAAAGAAATAAAAGAACCCTATATGTGGGTCTCAAACCAAACTCACCTAACTAAGGTGGCATACTAACTGAGCCACAAACTAGAGTAGATAAGGATAGCTATCATCTAGCTATTATTCATAGGCGGTGTACCAGCCGCATCTGCAGCTAACAAGTCGGTGACATAAATGCACAACTGTCACCCTGGCATATCACGAGTGGAGCTCGATATCTCAACACTCCCCCTCGAGCTCAATCCCAATCCTTGCACATCAAGCAGGTCTCTGAACTTGTGCAGCTTCTCTGTGCCCAATGCCTTCGTGAATATGTCAGCTACCTGATCCTCTGTGCTAACATAAACTAGATCAATAAGACCTAGTAAAGCCTTCTCCCAAACATAGTGATAATGCACCTCAATGTGCTTTGTTCTAGCATGATAGACTCGGTTATTTGCCAAGTGTATACTGCTCATGTTGTCACAATAAATGACAACTGGCCCATCTGTAGACTGATGCATATCATAAAGTAGCTTATGCAACCAAGCTACCTGCACCCCTGTACTTAGCCTCTGTCTCGACAAGGCAACTGTAGGTTGTTTCTTGCTGCTCCAGGTGACTGCAACACTCCCAAAAGAGAACACATATCCACTGGTAGATCGTCTATCAGAAATACTACCAGCCCAATCAGCATCAGTGTATCCATGCAACTGTATCTGAACCCCAGCCTCATAAAATAGTCCATACTGCAATGTGGACTTCACATACCTGAGTATGTGTCTAGCCGCATCCAAATGCGGTTTCCTTGGAGCCTGCATAAACTGACTTACCAATCCAACAGCATAGCTTAAATCTAGCCTGGTAATAGTCATATAAATCAAACTTCCTACTATGCGTCTGTACATAGTAGGGTCTTCCAGAAGCTCACCTGCATCTGTGCTCAGCTTCACATTCTGCTCCAAAGGAACTGAAATAGGCTTACAGCCTGTCATCCCATATTTGGACAGCATGTCCAATCCATACTGCCTCTGCAAGAGCTATATCCCACTTGGTGATCTAATCACCTCAATACCCAAGAAATAACGCAGCTCTCCCAAATCCTTCATCTCAAACTTCTGCTTCAATAGCATTTTCACATGAAGGATATCTTCATCACTATCACCTGTGATGATCAAATCATCAACATAAATGACAAGCAGCATAATCCCTTTCTCTGTTTTTCTCACATAGAGTGAGAAATCTGCCTTGGAAATCTGAAAGCCAATAGTGACAAGATATTGTCCTATCTTGTCAGACCATGCTCTAGGTGCTTGCTTCAAGCCATACAAGGCTTTCTTCAATCTGCAAACAAACTCAGGATGAATAGCATGAACATAACCTGCTGGCTACTCCATAAAGACCTCTTCTTGCAAATCACCATGCAAGAAGGCATTCTTTACATCCATCTGATGTAAAGACCATCCCTTTGATGCAGCCATAGCAATGACTACTGTTACACTTGCCATCCTTGCAACCGGACTGAATGTTTCTTCATAATCAATGCCATATGTCTGTGCATACCCCTTGACAACTAATCTTGCCTTGTATCTATTCACAGAACCATCTGCATTGTGCTTGATCTTATAAACCCACTTACAACCAATTGCATTCTTGTTTTTAGGCAAAGGCACCAATTCCCATGTAGCATTTACTTCCAAGGCATCCATTTCTTCATCCATGGCTTTCTCCCATTTTTCATTTCCCATGGCTTGCTCAAAAGAAGTGGGTTCTGGTTCCTGTATCACTTTGACCATATAGGCATAGTGAATGGCTGTAAATCCATCATATTTCAGCCTATCCATAGGATACCTAGCTCTGGTAGACCTGCACAAAATAGGCTCACTTCCAGGTGCTCTCAAAACATCCTTGATCTTCCTTACTCCAGGTGTAACAACAGAAGGAATACCCAACTCATCATCAATGCTCTATTCTGAGCCATTGGATTCACCATCCACATAAGAGTGACCTGCATTCACATCAAACATGGGCTGATCTACCTTCTCTTTTCCTTTTCGTGATACCTGCGTACCACTATCTGCATTGCTTTGAGAAGATTCTCCTAATCTCAATCTGCCTGTCCATGGTGAAGTATGTGAACCACTGCTAGAGGATACTGCAGGTCCATTGATATTTTGTGACTGCTGCATTGAATTCTGTCCAGCATTACCATTTTGTGCATCTACATCAATCATCACATTTACTAATTTATACCAGCTGCTCATCTCATAAAAAACAACATCTCTGCTCACTGTAAACTTACGAGTAGAAGGGTTATAGCATCTATACCCTTTCTGCTGCAGAGAATAACCAATAAAGACGCACTTCTCAGCTTTTGGATCCAACTTGGACCTCAACTCATCTGGCACATGAACATAGGCAATGCAACCAAAAATTTTCAAATGAGAAACGTCTGGTTTCCTACCAGTATACATCTCCTCTGGCATCATGCCATGTATTGCTGCAGTGGGAGTCCTGTTCATTATGTAAACTGCTGTAGCAACTGCTTCAGCCCAATAATAATCTGGTAGATCTTTTTCATTTAGCATGGCCCGAGATACCTCTCCAATATGCCTATTTTTCTTTTCTGCAAGTCCATTTTGCTGTGGGGTATGACTGCATGAATATTGCTGCTTTATGCCATGCTCCTATAGGAACCTTGCAAACTCATTTGAGAGGTACTCTCCCCCTCCATCTGACCTTAGGCATTTTATTTGCAGGCTTGTTTCTTTTTCAACCATAGCTTTAAAAGCTTTGAAGTGCCCAAACACTTCACTTTTCTTTTCCATAAAATACACCCAAACTTTTCTGCTGAAGTCATCAATAAAAGTGACAAAATAGTGACAGCCTCCAATAGATGCAGCTTTAGTAGTCCACACATCAGAGTGAATTAATTCCAATGGCTTTTTACTCTCTTGAACATGCCTAGGAAATGGTTTCCTTGCCTGTTTTCCAACTTGACAGGCTTCGCAAACCTTATGCATTTCTGCAACCTTGAATTTAGGCAATCCTGCAATAATATTTTGGGCTTGCATTGATTTAAGTCGATGTATATTAACATGACCAATGCATTTATGCCAGATATCAATATCTGCAATAACACCGGTCCCATGTGCAAACATTGCTGCACTCAATTCAGGCATGTCCGCATCCAACGTAAACATCTTGCCCTTCTTCTTTCCTTTTGCTATCAAGCGACCGTTATTTTTCATATCCTCAACAAAGCATCCATGAGGATTAAATCTGACCTGCAAGCCCTACTCAACCATTTGACCAACAGAAACCAGGTTCTTGGTGATGTTCGGGACATGAAATACATCAGACAGGTATTTCTTTTTCCCATCCTGCATAGACAAAGGAATTTTACCAATCTGCACAATAGGATGTGCAGTATCATCACCAGTCTCCACAAATCCTGGTTTTTCCATTTTCCTTGCATCCTGCATCCATTCTGCATGACCTGTCATGTGGTTTGACGCACCTGAGTCAACATATCACACATCATTTCGTTTTTCTGCACTTGTCACAGAATTGGTCATATGTTGTACCATAAATAGATGCTCATTTCTATCATCACCCTGTCTACTGGAAGATGCATAATTGCCTTGCTGCAATTTTCCATTCATAATGTCATTCTGCTTTTTGTAGCAGTCCTTAGCCATATGACCCATTTTACCACAGTAGTAGCATTCAACATTGTTGTTTGCATTTTGGCCTCTCTGCCATCCACCACGGCCTCTTTGGCTCCCCCTGCCTCTAGAGTTACCACGTCCTCTTGCATAGGATTGGTTTTGAGTTTGCTGCATATTCTGATTTCTACCACGGCCTGCAGATCGGCCTCCTCTACCTTTGCCTCTACCTCTTCCAGCATTTGAGTAGAAGACAGTTTCTTTTGAAGTTCCTCCCGAAGAAGATGCACCCCCATTTCTCTGCTCTTCAGAAATTAGAAGAGCAAACAACTCTTCAAAATTAGGAAATTTTTCACGAACGGCAATGGATGTCCGGAATTGTGCATGATCCTTTCCTAAACCATTTAAGGTCACAGAAACTAGATCATCATCTTCCACTGGCGACCTAATGGAAGCAAGTGCATCTGCAATTTTCTTCACCTTCATGTGGTAGTCATTTATGCTCAAATTTTCTCTCTGCACAACATTGTGCAACTCCTGTTTGAGCTCTGCATTTTCCTGGCTTGTGTATTTGTGCTGTACATTTTTGCCAAAGTATCCCATGCCTCCTTTGGCGTACTTGCATCCTGAATATGCACAATCATAGAATCCGAAATACTGATAGACAACTAGTACATAACTTTTCTAGCTCTTTTTGGATGGTCTCTCTCGTAGTGACCATCCATAAACGTAGTACATACAAAACTTCCGCCCTCTCCCGTAGCATATACTACGCTCTCGCCACACCGCGAAGGGCGTCTCAATTTGAGACAGTGCACTCTTGCACTTCTGGTTGTGCTACTTGCAGAGATTTGCTCCCAAACTCGAAATAGGAAAGCAACACTAGTCCTCTTACTAGGACACTACAAACTTGGTTTGCTTTCTTGAGCTCCTTACCACGAACAAGGCTCTGATACCATGTGAAGATAGTGGGAGAGAGGGAAGGAGTCTCACTTGCGGCTTTCTCACATACACAATGGGGGAATACACACACAGATGGAGGCTGAAAACAGTTTTCCTCTTCTTAGTTGTGAAAGCCAAAAAGAACTCTAGTACAAAGAAATAGAAGAACCCTATATGTGGGTCTCAAACCAAACTCAACTAACTAAGGTGGCATACTAACTGAGCCACAAACTAGAGTAGATAAGGATAGCTGTCATCCAGCTATTATTCGTGGGCGGTGTACCAACCGCATCTGCAGCTAACAAGTCGGTGACATAAATATACAACTGTCACCCTGGCATATCACGAGTGGAGCTCGATATCTCAACAGCTTCCTTACCACATATTTCCCTTTCAATCCCATTGGATCTACCCACTTACCATTCCTCATAATGGATCTACCCATTCGATGGACCCACTTACCACATTACAATCCCATTAGATCTATCTACTTACCAATCCTCTTAATGGATCCTACTCTGTTACAGTCCCATTCGATCAACCCACTTACCATTACAATCCTTACATTCCGATTGGATCTATCAACTTACAATGGATCCTACTCCTCACTCATTAAATTCTTACAAAGAAAGGTCAAAGAGTCCAAGGGTGGTAATCCAAGAGGTAGTGACAGCAGTCCAAGGGTGGCACGTGACATAGTCCCATGGTAGTATAAGAGTCCAAGGCTTGTGGTAGTCTAAGAGTCCAAGGCTTGGTAGTCCAAGAGCTTGAGTCCATACAAGTCCAAGAGTCCAAGGGAGTTTAAGGGCCTGTTTTCATGCAGCTTAGATGCGCTCATGTGGGTGCAGTTGCGGGTGTTAATTTGGTTCACATGGTTGGGGAGGCGGTCATCTTGAGAGTATTTGGGTGCCCAAATGAGTATAATGATTTTTGTTAGACTTGTTTGGCTACCTCTGTGCTGGATGCACTACAACCAATGAGCAGCTATGTCAGTCTGCAGCCCTTCATATAGCGCGTCTGCACTTTGCAACTTCAAAATTTGTGAGTGTGCAAAGTGCACATGCGTTGTATGAAGGGCTGGAGATTGATAGTTGTTGCTACTGATTGGTTGTAGTGCATCCAGCACCGGGTTTGCCAAACAAGTCTAACAAAAATCATTGGACTGATTTGTGCACCTAAATACTGTCAGTCTGTAGTTCTTCATACAGTGCGTCTGCACTTTGCAGCTTCAAAATTTGTGAGTGTTGCCTCCAAGGCTTTGGCCTAGTGGTTTGCGTTTTGGGCTCCCAACCCTCAAGTCATGGGTTCAAGTCTTGGAGGCTGTGGGGGAGGGTGTGTGTGTGAGTGCCACAGCTGTGAACCCATTGCCCACCAGTCCAGGGATCACGGGTGAGTCTGTGTGTTTTTTTAATTATTATAAACAAGAGTCCGTGTATTTTTTTAATTATTATAAACAAGAGAACACAATTTGTGTGCTAGAAATCCAAGCACACAAATTGTGTTCTCTTGTTTATAATAATTACAATTTAATTATTATAAGCAAGAGTCCGTGTATTTTTTTAATTATTATAAACAAGAGAACACAATTTTTGTGCTAGATTTCCAAGCACACAAATTGTGTTCTCTTGTTTATAATAATTACAAAAACACAAGAAAGCATATAATGAATCGGGGAAACTTGGAAATTATCTATGACCTATAATGAATGGTGGAAGCTTGGAAATTATATGTGATATAATAGGGACGAGATAAAGTGGACGAAGATACATGGGTAACAAGTGTCACATATTTACACAAAATATCCAATGCATAGACGTCTCACACAACTGCAACGAGATCATGGCCCTGTCGATGCTCAGGTCTGTGGCCTGGGGATTTTTCGTGGCGGAACGACTGGTCGGCAGCTCATCTGGGCAAGCAGTCAAACCCAAACGCTGGAATGACTTCCCCGGGTGCTTTGAAGCTGTGGTGGAGGAATGTCCGCTTTCAGGCACTAACATGCTTTGGTGAATTTTGCAACGTTCGAAATTTGAGGTCTTTGCCGACATTTCCTTCGTTGTGGTCATACTTTTCAGGGAGGTCAGGGACCGAGCGCTTATGGAAGGAGTTCTTCACGGATTCCTCCCACAACCGAGAGAGCAAAGTAAGTGTGCGACGAGCCTGAACTAAATGATTTGCACAGATGATGTAGATCTGACTGGGCTCTTGGGTACTTTAACACCAAACAAACCCAAGATCTCCAGATTTTAAGCATATGATTACCAAGGAGTCGCTATGGACAGACGGCTCGTACAATTTAGGTTGGGTTAAGGACATGTTTGAGAAGAAGGCCACAGCGTCCACTGGCCAGGCCCAAGGCCGTGCCTTGGGCGATTGTGGCAAGGACGGCTTCAGTTCTGGAGTAAAGATGAATGCATCTGAAGCACGAAAACTGCTAAAGAAGAGTGGCTGGGAAACGCTCAGCTTAGAGGAGGCATTCACGTCTATGGAACAGACGCCCCAAGTGCCTCCAGTTGAGGACCTTTCATGCATCTTGCATAAATGCAGAACATTGAAAAATCTAGCGTATACCAAGCGCTTGTATGCTTATATATGCAAAAGTGGGCTGGAAGATCAGAGTTTTCTTGGGAACTACCTCATCCCAATGTTGGTCCAAGTTGGGTGTATGTGCGATGCTCAGCAGGCTTTTAACAGGTTGGCTGATCGGAATGTGTATTCTTGGACTTCTCTCATCTTAGGTTATATTGAATGTGGAGAATCACAGCATGCTCTCAACCTCTACCAGAAAATGCAAGAGGAATGTGTACATCCTAACAAGTGTACCTTTGTGGCTGTACTGAAGGCTTGTGCTAGGCTGAAAGATGCAGAAAGTGGTCGAAACATACACGTCGAGAGTGTCAGAAAGGGGCTGGAAAGAGAGATTTTCGTTGGCTGCACCTTGGTGGATATGTATGCCAAATGTGGCCTGCTTGTGGAAGCACGGGAAGCATTTGACAAGCTGCCAGTTCGAAATGAGGTCTCGTGGAATGCACTAATGACAGGTTATGTTGAGCATGGGCTTGGTGAGGAAGCACTGAACTGTCTTGAACAGATGCAACTGGAGGGTGTCTCTCCAAATGCTGTCACATTTATATGCAGCTTGAAAGCTTGTGGCAGCATAGGAGCCTTAGAGAGGGGCCGAAAAATACACGTGGAGATTGCCAGAGGGGAGCTGCAAAGCGATCTTTTTGTTGGCAGCACTTTGGTGGATATGTATGCCAAATGTGGCTCGCTTGCAGAAGCACAGCAAGTGTTTGACGATCTGCCAATTCGAAACGAGGTCACATGGACGGCACTGATTGCAGGATATGCTGAGCATGGGTGTGGAGAGGAAGCACTGCACTGTTTCAAACAGATGCAACTAGAGGGTCTCTCTCCAAATGCTGTCACATTTGTTTGCAGCCTGAAAGCTTGTGGGAGCATAGGAGCCACAGATAAGGGTCGAGAAATACATGCCGTGATTGCAAAAGAGGGGCTGGAAAGAAGTCGTTTTGTTGGTAACACCTTAGTGGATATGTATGCCAAATGTGGCTCTCTTGCAGAAGCACAGGAAGCATTTGACAAGTTGCCTGTTCGAAACGAGGTCACATGGAATGCACTAATAGCAGGATATGCTGAGCATTCGCTTGGTGAGGAAGCGTTAAACTGCCTTGAACAGATGCAGCTAGAGGGTCTCTTTCCAAATGCTGTCACAATTGTTTGCAGCTTGAAAGCTTGTGGCAGCATAGGAGCCATACACAAGGGCCAAGAAATACATGCCGAGATTGCCAGAAAGGGACTGGAAAGAGATCTTTTTGTTGGCAACACCTTGGTGGATATGTATGTCCAATCTGGCTTGCTTGCAGAAGCACTGGAAGCGTTTGACAAGCTGCCAGTTCAGGATGTAGTCTCGTGGAATGCGTTAATTGCAGGATATGCCCAGCTAGGAGACAGTGAAATTGTTTTCCATATGCTTGAAAGAATGAGAGAAGAAGGGATAAAGCCAGATGGTGTTACATTCTCTATTGTTCTTACTGTATGCAGTCACACAGGTCGAGTGGATAAGGGCCAAAAGTACTTTGAGGCCATGAGCAATGTGTATGGCATCACTCCAACTATTGAGCACAACAATGCCATGGTTAATCTGCTTAGCCGTGCAGGCCATTTAGATGAGGCGGTAGTGATGGTGAAGAAGATGCCATTCCATGCTAATTCTGTGGTGTGGCGTACTATGTTGGGTGCTTGTCGAAAGTGGGGAAACGTTGAGCTTGGAAGACTGGCATTCAAACATGCAGTGCATTTGGATGAAATGGATGCTTCAGCTTATGTTTTGATGTCAAACATCTATGCAGATGCTCACATGCAGGTTGAGGCAGTGAGAGTGAAAGAATAAGCGAAGAAGCCAGGAGAGAGTTGGTGGACTGATGTTGGTGGTTTTGTGCATTCGTTTTTAGTGCGGGATACGAGACATCCCCAAATTGAAAATATATATGCAAAGCTGGAGAATTGAGGGAGTAAGGATATGTCCCAGATATGCATTGGGTTTCTCATGAGATATATCTATTCATGCAAAGAAAGTTGGGTTATCTGGGCACAGTGAGAAGCTGGCTATCACAGGTGACAGGCGCCTTCAGGTGCCCTGATTAATACATGCAATTGGGACACACATACATGTCAAGAATCTTCAGGTTTGTAATGATTGTCATGCAGCCGACACTGAATCAAAGATAGAGCAATGTGTTAGAAAAACCTAGACCCTTGGCTAGTGTCTCCATGCAGAGGAAATGGAGTTGAATAAGGGGAGAATCTTTAGAGAGGAGAAGGGAACATTAATTCAAAATTTCAACTCACAAGCACCAAATTCAGGAGATAGACAGTAGTAGAAGAGTCCAAAAATATCTAGGAGTATATTGCACAAAATCTGAACCAACGCTCTTTACAGAAAGCTCCACCAAAGATCTCAAAACACAGAGAAATCTACAGCCTTGGATGGTCTATTTTGAGCACAAATACTGCTCCTACTTCTGTCCTTGCAATCCTCAGGTTGCGTGCTCCTCAGTGACCATCTGTAGTGAGAGCTCCTTGAACAGCACCCTCCAGCTAGTGTGCTCTCCTACTGGGCTGTAGGTATGCACCAAGATTTGCTTCAGAAGCTGAGGGCTACTTCCAGTCTGAACTACTAAATGCCCCCCACAATGGGGCCTTTTATTATAGAGGGCTCAAGGCTCCTTAGACTGCCCGACCCAGTCTATAGATCCAGCCAACCAGCCACAGACTGGGCCGACCCAGTCTGTACTGACCTGACTGGACCAGGCTTACATAAGGCCTTTTCCCCTTCTGCTAACCTGTCTTTTCAGGGACTGCCCTATTCCCTTGTCTGTGTGTGGGCTACTGGCTCCTGCTCCAGCCCTGCTGCGGCCCACCTGCAAATCTGCTGACCAGCCTGCTGTAGCCTTTCTGGCCCTGCAAATAGCCCACCATTCTGTCTATCTCCAGAGCTGTTGGCAGCACCTGTTTCTAAGCCGCAGCCATGCCTCTTTGCAGCAGATCCACGACCATTGTGATGAACCTGCATAGCGTGTACTGCTGCTGTACCGGATGTCCTGTTCTTGCTGAATGCTACTCACAGGTTTTTGCCCTCTTACAGAGCTTCTGCACACTTCTAGTTACCAGGGAATGTCGTTCCCCCTTTCTGGAACATGGGGATGGCATTCCAGACGAGCCACATTGTTGGAACGTACCCCACCCTTTCCCCTGCACCAAAAAAGAAGAAGAAGAAGAGGAAGAAGAGGCTGTAAGGGATATTGAAAATTGTCTTTTCTTATATTAGGGAAGCATGTAGTTATCCACATAGTGGAAGCATAGATCATGAAATGTTCCAAAGGTGTGTTTCTGCTCCCTTTTGGAAGCTCTTGGGAACACTTTGAGTAATGTGTTGAAATCAAGTCCTGATACGAACATATTGTTTACCTCCATGTCCAGCTCAGCTATATCCTTGCAATCCTAGCACCAAGCTGATACACAGGTACAACCACAGTACCATCCTCCTACGCACTATCAAATGCCATTACAAATATGCCTGGCACACCACATGACTTGGGTACAATCTCTCGGTACACCCGGTTGCTCCCTAGACCCTGAACTTGGCATAATATCTAGACCCTAAAAAGCACCAAGTCTCTTGGGTCTCTTTCAACCCGATATGCAACATGCATGATCTACAACATACATCCAAAAACTATGACATTACTCCAGGCTGTTTCCACACAAAAGCTCATCTCCTCTCGGCAAGAAATTCAAGTCCCTTCTCACCACGACATCCGAGAATGTATACAAAGCTGATCCTATCATAGAGACCTATGAGCAGATCATGGAGTCAATAAAGGATCGCATTGCCAAAGCCTAGGATACCTACCGAACACAAGCCAACAAGCATTGGCATGACGTGGGCTACGAGGAAGGGCAATGGGTCCGTCACCTTTATACAAGAATCATGTCTTAGGGTCTAGCATTTGAAGGTGGGCCCTTTGCTTGGGGCTATGGGCATTAGTGATCACAAGAGAGATGCCCTCTTCCAAGAGGGACATAAAAAACCACACCCCACCTGAGTACCCGAAATTGGGACCAATCAAATGCATAGATTGAATACTGACCCAGCCACTACGAGAAGCCTTGAGTGTGGGCCTATGAATATGCAAGAGTAAAGGAGATATAAAATAAGACGACAAACTAATGGCTTATAGGTGGTTTGAGAAAGCCAACCAAAAATTTTTTTTTTTGGGAGCAAAAATAGACGTCCATTAAGTATGAATAAAACCTGCCAGCAAGGCAATAATACATCATGCCATACACGAGAAAAAACTCCTCAAGAAGAGGTACAAAATAACCAAGGTTGAGTGTGAAAATGCCACCTCAACCGTGTGGAAGACTCACAGAAAAAGGGGGAGTCTCTCCATTTATGGTGAACAAGCCCCTTGTCAATTGTGAGCATAATGATTGCTTGAGCTCGCTCATCCTCCTCGACCTCATCAGGTTTGGTAGGATCTGGAGTCTTCCTCCCGTTTACATAATGCCATAAGCCATTGAACATAAGCCAAAATCCTATCCAAGATCTTCACCAACCAATCAAGCTGATGGAGACTCCTACTCCTCTAGACACCTTGATGTAATAATCTCAACATTGGTAAGGCATATCTGCTCCCTCGTGGGATCTTTCCTGCACAGTTCAAACATTGTTCCAATCCCCCATCAAGATTATGTTCTTGTCCTCAATGGCTTGTCTTAGCGTTTCCCAAAGATCCATTCTCCGTGCTGAGATGTTTGAGGCATACACTGACGTAACAAAGAACGTGATTCCTCGATAGGAGACATCTGCTAGGATATACTCACCTAGTGGGTCATATGCTATGCTTAGGACTAAGAGATCATCGCTCACTAAGAGGGTTGTTCCCCCTTTACCATTCGTAGGACAATTGTTGCTGAAAATAGAGTAGTCATTGAGTTGGAGAGCTTCGATGCTGCGTGAGCCTGTTTTGAGTTCTTGCAGTGCGAATGCTATTGGCTTGTGAGCTTTCAAAAGCTTCCTAACAAAGACTTGCTTCCAATGAGCACATAGCCCTCTTACATTCTAGGACATGCAGGCGAGCGAGGACCTTCAGCCTCCTTTCTCATATGCCTTCATTTTTAGAATCTTGTTCCATATCGTCCGCCAGAGGCGCGTACACATTAACAAAAGAAAGCGCCTGACCTTTTACGGTTCTAAGGGAGCTTGATTTCCTCGCGGATGACGGGGAGCCAATGTCTGCATGCACCGGAGAAGAGCTGGGGTTTGCAAGTAACGGGGTCTTGCCTTTCTTGGCTTTCTGTAGCACCTCGTTGATTTTACTGAGGGCCATTCTTGGACCCGCTTCCTTAGGAACCTCTGTCTGTCCCTTCTACGAGGACTTTGGGTTAGCGTCTGAGTGTCCTACAAGAGGAGGTGACTCTTCGAATGGCTGGGGGTTGTCTCGCCACGGGAGGGGTAGAATAGCTTCACTAGTCATCTTGTCAGCTTCATGCATGATGGTTTGGCGAGTGGGAGTGCCTTTAGCCTCACCTTTCGGTGATGCTATACTCCCTCAGCCTTCCTTTTCACTACCATTCCTGTCTGGGAATTCTCTTGCGAAGTGCCTGCTGCACTTGCAAAAATAGCACGCATCGGGAAAACCCCAAAGAAAATTTCAGCAACAAGGTGAATTTTATTCAATAGGCCTGCTCTGTTGGATGTGAATCTATTATGTAGACAATGGAATGGTCTGACCAATAAGCGATTCTTGTTCTAGATGCTTGGTTTTCTGAGTGTTTATTTGTCCAAATGTGGTCTAAAGTTGAACTATAAACTGTTGTTGGTTCATTAATGAGCTGAGTCATCTTTTTCTCGTGCATGAATTGTTGAAGTTGTGAAAGGTTTCACATCTTTTTCTCGTGCATGAATTGTTGAAGTTGTGAAAGGTTATTTGTTTTTACATTGTAGTTGATGTTCAGGTCTCCGAGTACGTATGTTATTGTGCCTTCTTCTATTTGTTCACAAGTTTCTCTTAAGTTTTTAATCAAGTTTGCTGTGTTTGTTTTTGGTGGCTTACATACATCAACGATGGAGATTTTTTAAGTTTTAATTGTCGTGAGTAGTGATTGTGTTCCATGTTCCTTGTTGTAGTATGTTTTCTCAATTTGCATAATATGTTGCAATTCCAAGGCCATCTTCGTGTGCGATGCTCTTGTAATGAGGAAGCTTTACTGTGTTTGTGGATTTCATTCTAGTTTCTTGGAAGCATATGATGTTTGCTGAAGTAATGCTTTTGCATGCGACAATGTCATGCTCATGTGCCGATAGCGAGTAAGTGTTTAGGGATACGATATGGAACTTGTTTTCATTGTTTGTGTGCGATGTCGTGTGTTCAATTTCCCATGTGCTTGTTTGTTGTAGTCTTTCGATTTCTTACAGTACCTTCCTGTCAACTTTAATATGTTTCGACTGCAATTTGTTTACCAAGTATAGGTTTTCCGGGTTGCGCACTCATGACAAAGCTGTGTATACTAAGCCATGGGTTTTTATTTTCGTTGGGTCAAATGCCAATGAATCCATGGATAGCCCTTGCGAGCGGTGCACAGTTCTTCCTGAAGCTGGCTGGATTGGGAATTGTGTTCTTGTAATGGTATCGAGTTGGTTTTTACCTACTTGGTACTCTCTTTGTATCCGCATTATGGGTGTCCAACCTCTTTCTGTGGTTGCTTCGTACCTTAGGCTGAGGGTTAGCTCTTAGGACTCTTCCTGATCTCAAGTGCATGTGTTGTTCGGCGCAGTTGAGGCTCTGATTATAGGTTGATTTTGCTTCGACATGAGGTCAAGGGGCCAACCTTCAATTTTCAGGAGCTAATTCAAAGCTAGCCCAACATGGTCAAAGCTAACCCAGTGTGCACTAGGTTATAATTCAGCATGTGCTAGAATAGTGTTAACTCAACGTGCTTCTAATCTAGTGTAGTGCTAATTCAATGTGCATTGGGTTAGTTATTCAACATGCGCTGGGTTTATGATACAACATTTTGGTAATTCAACGTGGCATTGAATTAAGGCTAATTTAGCATTGACTTTTGTAATTCAACATTGACTTTTGTAATTCGGTGTTGACTTTGCTATTTTAGCATGCAATGGGTTACTAACTCAATGTGCACTGGGCTAATAATTCAACATACATTGGGTTAGGGGCTAATTCCTATTTTGGATTAGATTTTGTGCATTTAATGTGCCAACTGGAAGATCTTGTCAAATCTCAGTGTGTCAGTCTATGTTAGATGGTCAAAGGTAATCCAACATGGTCAACACTAACCCAACATGCCAAAATTAATTCAACATGCATTGAGTTATCATTCAGCGTATGTTGGGTTAAGATTAACCCAACGTGTCTTCTCAGGACTCTATTGTCGATGGGATTTTTGAAAATTTCTGAGCTTCCATGGCTTTTGTGCAATGTTTGGGTGCTTGGGGGCTACTTCTGTACTTATTCTACCTACTTCCAAAAATGAAGCAATAAGATACAACAAGAAACCACATAAAAACAAGCGACTTTAAATTGTTTTAATGTCTTCTTCATTATGCCTTCCTACACTAATTTTGTTAAGGATGTCCAAGTACTGCCCATGTTGTTGTCTCATTTGTTGGCGCAACTTGTAGTATTTAAATTCGTTCTTCCAGATGTCGCTTGTTAGTGCAGATGCAGTGTGCCTATCGTCGAGGATCCAGTTGTCTTTTGTTGGGCTTGCTTGGCAAAGGTTCCCCACACAGTAGAACATCTAATCCACCAAAGGGCTCCATGTGGTTGTGCTTGATCTCATGCATTCTCATGTCTGCCGCTGCAAAAGTGTGTTGTCCTACAAGAGAGATTTCATCGATGACTAGTAGCTCCAAGCTTTCGTATAATGCGGACAACGTTTGTAACTTCTCTGAGGAAAGCCCCGTATACTTAGATGTAATCACTGGCAAATGCAGGGCTAAGTGAAGTGTATACCCTCCAATGTTGCGCGCAGCTTTTCCAGTGTACGCAACAAGGAGCGCTCTATGCTTCGTTGGGTCAGTCGTGTCTTTGTGCGAGTAGTGTTTGAGTAGTGCCTATACCATGTGTAGGAGAACGAAAGTTTTCCCTGTGCCAGCGTTTCCTGTTAGAGAGCCTGATAGGTTTTGTTGGTTCCTTCCGTTTCTTTAGCAACAAGTCGTCGACAATGGTACGTTGCATGTTGTTGAGCTTGTAAATTTTGTGGTACTCCTCATTTGCTATTGTCTCCATTGCGGGAGCGTACTATGTGTGCATTCTCCACTGGTCCCCTTCACATGGAATATCCAGGTGAAGGTCGTACTGTTCCACTGGGCCTTTTTCCTCAGAATTTGTTTCTGTTGGTGTCACCTCCATTGCTCGTAGTTATGGGTCGTCGATAGCAACAATTGTTTTATGGAATTCTTGTTTGTTTTGTTTTATTGTGTTCATGTTGGTGATGTAAACATCTTTCCATGTTGTGCTTGCGGTTTTCAAAGAGTGCTCCTCTGCAATGAACGGTAGGTACAACAAACAAAGCTCTCTGTAGTGATTTGTGGGGTCTTTCGCTTTGGAGTAGTTATTAAATCTGATAATTTTTTGATTTTTCCTTTGCCTGGTTTTTCCTTGTACGGTGCTGTACTGGCTTGCATATTTTGTGAGACAAACGTGTACAAGCTCTTGTGACCTATTCTTGTATTTTGTAATTATGTCATCAAAGAATATGCTAGTGCTGCGTGGGTCCATCCTCTCCAGCTGCCATCGTCTTTTTAGTAACATTGTGCGCTCCTTGGGTACGCTAGTGTCTATGTACATGAATTCGCATGTCATACTTGTGAGAGGCATTGAAAGCAATAGGTACACCGCTTGCTGCACGCTAATGTGCTGCATGTTCAGTATTGCGTTTCCAACTTTTCTTGCTCTTTCGTTTGTTGGTTCACCACACCTAATGCTCCTGTCTAGTGCCTCCTTCACAGCATCAAGGGTTGCTTTGTCTACCTTTGCCATGTAAGAAGTGCAATAAGCAGCAGCTTCGTGAGGGTTTAGAATGAGCTGCACATTTGTATTTGCTCCCCATAGCTCTAATATTTTTGGGTTGAAGTTGTTTGTGTATATGTCTTTCCGGTTGCGATACCCTCAACGATAGGGCTGCTAGATATTGCTCCTCTGTGAATCCAAAGTGGTTTAAGAAATCATCGAAGGTCATACTCTCGATGCTTGTTTCTTCGATTACTTTATAAATGTGCGTCAAGTCTTTGCCCAATCTTTTGAATTGAAAGCGCTCATCCATGGGCTAGATGATCATTGTTTCCTGCATTGGGGGCCTGGGAAAACCGAATCTGTAAGTTCTTTTGTGCTTGCAACATGTCTTACGGTGCTTGTGCCTTTGAATTTCTTTTTCTGGCACGTCCAAAGCATCGATGTCAGTTGTAATGTACCTATCAACGAAGTTGGTGATCTCTTGCGATGTTGCACTTGCAATATTTGGAGTATCTTCCACCCACAGCAGTCCATGGTCATGTTGGCTTCCTCTATTTTGGAACTCAGTCACGAAGTAGTCGTTGATTGCGCCTATCGCTGAGTTATCTTTTCGAATCAATTTCTTCAGGGCTTCAAACCTGTGGACGTAGTACCTTGCACAGTTGTTACCGGATCTGATCGGATGAGATCACGGACCTGAGCGCTAGTGCTGTGAATTGCGTTTTGATGTTTATTAGGATTAAGAACGTGCAGGCATTCGATTAGGGGCTCCCACAGTCTCTCAACAGCCGATAGTGTGACAAAGAAGGTTGGCGCTCCTAACTGCCTCAACATTGTGAACAAGTTCTTCAGCAGTTGATTCTTGTAATCCAAAGATGTCCGTAAGGACACGAAGTCTTTGTACCCAATGTTTGACTGTAACAATTTTTCGATGTTGGTGTCCTTTGTTGCATCCTCAATGCGCAATGTTCGTCCTTGTAGTTGCCCTTTGCGCATTCTGACCCAAGTGGAGGAAACGACTTGCTTCACGATGATTTTCATTGTCTTAAAGAAGAGGTTCTCAATAGACAATGCGAATCTTCTGTTCTTGTTCTTTAGTTCCCATTGCGCTATCTTCTGATATGTGGTCGAAGAGGGCAGCGTGTACTTTCGTTCGTGGCCAAAGAACAATGTTGGGAACGCAAGCTCTTCACAATGCTTGTCCTTTAAATTGCTTAGGGGCGAGAAGCCTTCTGAGGATGCCACATTTATAGTCCGGTCTACAATTTGTTGTGCTGTGTAGATCCCGTGCACGAGCGTGTCTGTAAATACATCGTCGTCATCGCCCTCATTCTCAATCGTGATAGTTGGCATGTCTGTTGCTTGGTTTTCTGAACCAATGGCCTTGATGTGTTCCATCCATGCCGCGTTTAGTCGAAGACCATTGTCCTTGTAAAGAGGTGACTCGATTAGCTCATTCAATGCTTTCATTGTCAATTTTGGGCGCACAACACCGGACATGTAACTGTGGGTGTATTCAAGCTTACGCTTTACAGACACCATCATGGTTGCCACATCGTCAATGAATCGCGGCAAAACTGTTTGTGCCTTGTGCACGTTTGCGAATATGTTGACGATACTACCACGCATACCACATTGTCCATCGTATGAGAGTTACCTGATTTGAGCAAATGGGATCCTGATGGAGATGAGTCGTTGCTCGACGCTGTTTAAAGTGCACGCTAAGCGAGTAGGCTCATTGAGGGCAACAAACTTCTCGCAGAATTTAGGGACTTGGTGTTTCCTTATTTGCTTTGCGCAGGAGCTGCAGTAGCGTGTGTCCACAAACGGCAACTGAGGGACAATCACATCTTGTTCCTGTAGGAACAAATGATTGGCGTTGTTAAGGCGGTGCAACTTGCTCGCGAACGATAGCACACCACAACTCGCACGTGCGTATCGTGGGCTGTCACTCACTTTTACCTGATACAGCTGCTGCTCGGTCAACTAGGTCGTTCTTCTATCTGCTGTCGACCTTCGTTTTCTTTTCCGGCTGCTGTGTTGGTTCTCACTGTTTTGAACTGCCAAACAAGCTTCGTTGGCTCTGTCAAAAGGCTCACCACGAAGAACTGCAGTTGTTGCATTAACATGTAGAGAATAACTGGCAGTTCCTCAGGTCCTTCTACTCGGTAGAAGGAATCCACTTGCAGCAAATCCCTATATTGTTCTACGGACTACCACAGTAATGGTATCACAATTTCGGTGGTCGCTAAAGTCAGGATAGTTTGCATTGCGGGCTTTGTATGTCCCATACTTGGCTAATAGTTTTCCCTCAAAAGCAAATCTGTGCTGTATGAATTCGCAAACCATGTCAATGGATAGGACAGGTAAGGAATTCCCCCCTCCGATAAAGTTCTCTCTCAAAGGGATAATCGCACGCACATTGTAATCACTCCCATGCAAAGGTGGGGCACTACTACGATTATCTCATAATGAAGCATTGGATGTGGCATCATCTTCGTACTCCCTTTTAATTGATGATTGTCTTGATGCTAGAAATGCACATAGGAAGCATCAATAACAAAACTGATATGCTGTGAACTTTTATAACATTATCATCCACCAAGTAACAGAATATATAATCCCACCATGTCAAGGTAGTTTGAATAAAATAAAGAATTATGGCCACAAAAAAAACGGCGTGAGGCAATCTGGTTGCTGTACAATTCCTTTAACAGCACAGTTCGCTTCGATCGCTTGTTGGAGACCTTCATTTGTTTCTGTCATTAAGAAACCTCCTCCTTGATATTCACCACAGACATGTCCGATATCCTGTTCGATCCTATATCGTCACCAACGTTCTCAGTCAGGCCTTCACCTGTCACGTACAATAAAAATACATTATTCTGATTTCAAAATTCAAGGATAACGTCGACAATAACTCAGTATGGAATCAATCTACCTTGCATTGGACAGTCAGATTCGTCCACTTCTTCTTTCACAGTATCAACGTAAGTACTAGCGAACTGTTCCAGTTCTGCCAGATGCAACTGCAACACGTAAAGCACAACTCAGAAAAGTCGAACAAACGAAGGAAGGAAGCAAGGAATAGGAGTAATAAAAGAAAACAAGTTCATAAAACCAACACAACACAGATACCCCTTTCGAAGGTGTCACTTCCAACAGCTGACCCCATCGATAGAGAAGCCGAGACATGCGAAGGAGAAGCCATGGATGCAGCGAAGATGGAGATGAGCAACGGATTAGCGAGGCTCTTGCAAAGTAAGGACAGTAGTGAACGACAGCGAATGATCCACCGAACATAATATCCTACATTTTTATAGACTTCCTGAGAACACCGTGTTCCCAACTCCAACCCGAGAAGGCATGTTACCGTCATCCTCTCCACAATCGAAAGGGGCCTGAAGTCGCGTGACAGCATAGCCCGGCCAATGAATACCAAAGGAAATGCCAAAAAAGCCATCAAGCAACTCCGACGAGCCATGCACGCTTTGTTTGCATTTCTGCCAGCACAGATCCGCCAATTGATCGAAGCCAAACACCCATTGCCCTGTTCCCCAAAGTTCCGAAGAGCCATGCAAGCTTCTTTGGCAATCGTTCCAGCATAGTTACAGCACTAGACCGTAGAGTTGCAGAAATTTCGGAGAGAAGCCATGCTGCAACTTCGGGGAGGTGCAGAAATGTCGGGGCTAAACGACATCCATCAACCATCTGCCCCATCTGGAATACTACCAATCAAGACAACACACGTGCCAACGAAACCGCAGAAAACAGTCTCAACCAACCGTGTGGCCGAGAAAACAGTCTCAACAAACCGGCAGCCTACACGTGTCACAATGCTAAACGGGACGTGCCACATCATTTTCCCTTTCTTTAAACGAAACACCTTTACTAAAGCCTACCCTTGGGAGGGTAGGCCAAAAAGCGTCCATCCATTTGGTAGCACCAGGTCTAGGGCTTCTGGAACATCCTTCCATCTGTCCCACAAGGTACAAGCCTTTGGAGAGGCTCGCTTCGAATAGGGGGCAAGTATAGAACCTTGCCAAGAACTAAGGCAATGGTGCTGAGTTCGAGTAATAGTATCTCGTAGAGTCCAAGGAAGTGGATCCACACAGGGCATTCATGAAGCAGAACCTCCTCTAGGGTGAAGGATGCACTCCAGGGTATCGCATAGACAAGGTTGCCTCTGTAGCCAATAGCACTAGAAACCTAGCCACTCTCTCTCACCCGCGTTAAGCACTATGGCTTGGAAAAACCCTCTCCCCACAAAACTGAAGTTGATAAGGGTGGCTTTGCCTTGATAGGCTGTTCAAAACCATTTTGGGAAGTCGTCTTCTGTTAGGACTCTTCCCAAGAAGAGCATACAAATCCCACAGTCGAGGAGGCGGCTATAGGGTGGCTATACTCTCGGTAGAGGCTTTTTGGTTGGATATCAACTTGCAGATGGAGGACCTTTCGATTAGTCCCTTTGTTGCCCTGAAACTATTCCTTCTTCCTGATGTTATCCTTTGGAGGTCATAATCGAGGCATGCAAGGTCCATCGCTTGCATGCCGTCAAGTCCTTTCTTGAGTGCATCTGCGACGACGACGACGATTGACGCCAGATCTTCTGTCAATTGTTCGCTGTCCTCATTAGTTCTCTACACCTTACGGGCTGAAATATCTATTGACAACTGCGAACGATTCACTTCCTGTAGGTGGATCTTGTCTGCGGGCATCTTGTGGAACACGGATTGATTCAGACATTGGTCATGATGTTCGCACTAAAATGGAGCCGATTCAACGACATACTTTTGCATTCAAACTATTAGCTTTAATAAACTTAATGTCTAAAAGATTGCCATTTCCAAGGTATTTCAGATCGTCAAATAGTTCCCAAGGCCATTCAACATTTGACTTTACAAATGAAGTTGCAAGAAAAATGCAGTCTGAAATGGACAACGATGTCATGTCCAATAGGAAAAGAAAGTTGCTAGGCTCAAACAGAAAGTATATAATTATTAAGAGGCGATGAATCATGACACTAATTCTAGAACCCAAGAGCAACTTCACAAGAGATTAAGAAATAGAGTCTCTTTAAAACTCCTCCTCCTGAAAGAGAGTCGCAATAGCTCCTATCAACAACCTCCTTGAGTAATGAAGAAACTGTAACGAGCAAAGGCCATGTTAAGAAATGGAATGAAGGAGGAATCAAAGTTGGATGACCAAGGGAAACCAATTTGGGTTGCAAAGGTTGCTCGGATGGTAGGGATGAAATGGGAATCCCTAGCACATTCATAGCGTTATGGTATGAACCCAAAGCATTAAAAAAATCTTCCCAAAGAGGTATACAATGAAACAACTTTATCAGAGTTGTTTGAAAAAGAAACGAGAATGGGTTCCAAACAAAGAGGGCTTGGTTGAAGTGGAGGTGAGTAGATCATCCATTGTAGGAAATCAAGGACTCGAAATCTTAAAAAGAAGCATGGGTACGATGTGAAAAAAAGTATCATGATCCTTGAGAGCAGCCTCAAACATATCAAATATTATTTGTGTGGACTTGATCCGATTGAAGATGCAATAACATAGTTTGATGACTCAAAAAGAGATTCCAAAGCATAAGTGCAAATATGTCCCTATGTGGAGGTCCCCTCTCAGTGATCTTATACATAATTTTTCAAAAGGGTGTATCTTTACACCACCTCTATATTGACATCAACAACTCTTGAATTCTATCTATTATTAATTATTAATTACTAATTAATAAAAAACTAGTTAGTAATAAAAGTAGTTAATAATTAAAGAATTAACAAAAAGTAATAAAAATTAATAATTAATTAATAATTAAAAAATTAATAAAAATAAATAAAAATTAATGAATAAAGAATTAAGTATAAATCATAATAATTAAAAATTAGCTAGTAATAGAAGGCTCAAAGCTTAGGTGGGCATGTAAGGATCAAGCCTTATGTGGCCACATATTAAGGGGTGTGTCACATGTGGCCCCTCACTATACTTGCACCTTTGCTTCTACAAATCATAATTTGTGGAGATAGATATACATAGTGTTGCAAAAACATCCTTTTTTAAGTCTACTAGGTCAATATCAAGTGGAGGTGAATGGTTTAGAAAAAAAAGTCCAAAACAAGAGAAAAAGTCCCAAAATTATGAATACAATGTTTTACAAGCATTTAACCCATAATCCAATTGATATTTTCATAGCTTCTATTACCTCTTCCCCTTTTGTATTGATAGCAAGTCTTTAGGACTTACTTCGACATAAGATAATTATATTCCCTCTACCTCAAGATTGTTAGATATCAATGCTCCACTCTCGTGTAACTACGCGGGAATCAACTAACTCTACTTGTAAGCCCCCCATATGAAGAGAAGGCATTTGAGTAGCTTGGTTATCCGGTAGGTCCTGATTTGGACACCAGATGGGGGGCCATGTGTGGCCTGATGGCTGGACGGCTTCAGATAGAGTTGGCACACCGCCAACTAGGCTACATGCAAGTGCGGGAAGGCATCCCATGACTGACCACACTGAGAGTAAACGAAGCATTTCTCGGGGCAGCCCACTCTCGGGTTACGGGGCCTGTTTGGAGCCCCAGATGATCCCGGATGGCTCTGGGCCGAACGGGCACCGTAGGTAAGTTGCTCTATTTTATGCCACGGTTCTATTGTGTGGTTGGTGGCCTATTTCGGGACCGACCCCCAGTCGACCATTTTGGATGGACTGGGTCGATCACCCAATTGGGTCTAACCGACTACGACTAGTGGCTATATAAGAGCAAGCCCATGAAGCCCATTTCATCACTGGCTACAACAACCCTGATTCCTTAGCATCCAGCCTCTGTCCTCTACTGTTTCTAGCAAGCCATCGAAGCTCCTCACACAGGAGCGCACGGTTGGGAGGCAGTGCCATCTATTGTATCAGTTCTACAGTAATCAAACTTTTGATTCTCCATACTATCTACTTTTCTCTCTTACGTACGAGATCCTGTTATCTGTTGAGCACAGATGTTGTATTGTTTTCTTACATGGTATCAGAGCCTGGACTCTAGCAAGAAGATTTGGTAGTGTGTTTCTATTTGCGAGTAGATTGTGAGAGATGGCCCAGCCCGCAAGACTGCGAATCCCACCGTTCGACGAAAGCGGAAAGTTAGATGGCACTAACTATCCACTCTGGAAGTTCAAGATGAAGACCATCCTAAGCGCATACGAATTTTGGGATACTGCTACTGGGGGACATGAAGCCGGTTGCGAGACCGGATTTAACCAATGTAGGACAACAGATAGTACCGACTGCGGATGAGATTCTCGCGTGGATAAGAAGAAATGCAGATGCGCAGTATTCTATTGTCTGCAATGTAAGTGACTCTGTCATGGCGTTAATTCAACATGTCACCACAGTGGAGGAGGCATGGACGGTCTTGAAAGTTCAGTACGAGACCACGAATCAGATGCGGATTCAGAATCTGGAGACTCAACTCACGAACGAGAAATTGTTTGAGTCTGAAGCGACAGAGAAGTTCATCACCAGGGTGAAAAATCTGCGCGATCAAATTACTGCGATTGGCATAACCATCACCAGCGAGAATCTAGCACGAAGGTGCATACGGATTCTCCCACCAAAGTACGACGGTCTTGTTACGGCGCTCAATACATAGAACAAAAATCGACCCCTCAACTTTGAGGATTTCAGCGCGATGCTTTTGGAGGAGATGCGTCAAAAGACGAGGACTGGAGAAGATTCGGCTTTCTATGCTGGATCAAAGAAAGGTAAGGGTAAGGACTCTGGTAACCCATCTTCTTCTGATGATAAAAAGAGAAAGAAGAAGATCAAGTGCTTCTATTGCAACAAGGCTTGCAACAAGGCAGGGCACAAGCAGAATGAGTGCTGTAAGAAGATTGCAGATGAGAACGGAGTAAAGAAAGAGTCCAACAACAGCGCGCAGGCAGTACCAATAGAGAGCTATTCGTAGCAATTGAGGAGATTTGCACGGAGACAGTTCATGTACCTGCGGATGAACCTTGGATTATTGACAGTGGTGCATCGCGCCACATGACCAGTCGGAAGGATTGGTATACCTCTCTACAACCGGTAGGAAATGACATCCTGGTAGCAGTCGACAATGATGCAAAATGTCTAGCAAAAGAAAAAGATACGATTTCTCTCAAGTCAGATGGAGTTGTAAAACAGTTGTCCGATGTTCTTTATGTGCCAGATATCAAGAGGAACTTGTTCGTTTCTGCGATCACGGATCGGGACCTCAAAGTTTAATTCGATAACCTTGGATTATTGACAGTGGTGCATTGCGCCACATGACCAGTCGGAAGGATTGGTATACCTCTCTACAGCCGGTAGGGAATGACATCCTGGTAACAGTCGACAATGATGCAAAATGTCCAGCAAAAGAAAAAAATACGATTGCTCTCAAGTCAGATGGAGTTGTAAAACAGTTGTCCGATGTTCTTTATGTGCCAGATATCAAGAGGAACTTGTCCGTTTCTACGATCACGGATCGGGACCTCAAAGTTCAATTCGATAAGAGTGACGCACAGATTTTGAATCTTCAAGAGAAGGTCGTTGGTAAAGGTACACGACGCAACATCTACGAACTCTCAGCTTTCAGTGCTCGAGCCGATGTGAAGAACACTAAGCTGTGGCATGAGAGGTTTGGTCATCTAAATCTTAATTCTTTAAAGGAGATGCATAAAAGTAGAATGATTGCAGACCTACCAGAAATTACAGATCTGCCCGATGTATGCGAAGCTTGCATGATGGGCAAGCAGCATCGGCAGCCCTTTCCTAAAGAGGCCAGCAGGGCAAAGGCTCCTCTAGAGCTCATTCACACGGACCTCTGCGGAAAGATGGAGACGAAAGCTTTGGGTGGTTCCTACTACTTCATGACGTTGATCGACGACTACAGTAGAAGGATATGGATATACTTCCTGAAGACTAAAGACGAGGCTTTTAGTAAGTTCAAGGAATGGCATGTAATGGTCGAGAAAGAAACGGGGAGGAAGGTGAAATTGAGATTAGACAGAGGTGGAGAGTTCACATCAACTGAATCCGAAAGTTACTGCAAAAGTCATGGGATCAAGAGACAGAAACCCTCGCCACATACTCCACAGCAAAATGTAGTAGAGCGCAAGATGCGCGTCATCTGCGAAATGGACAGGAGTATGATGAAAGGGAAAGATTTGCCAAAGACTTTCTGGGCTGAAGCATGTAACACGACAGTTTACATTATGAATCGTAGCTACACGAAGGCTGTGAACGGGATGGCTCCACTGCAGGCCTTTTCTGGTAAGAAACCTTCAGCTGCACATTTCAGAGTTTTTGAATGTGACTGTTTTGTGCATGTCCCTGATGCTAACAAGACCAAATGGGAACCAAAGAGCCGGAAGTGTATTTTCTTGGGCTACAGCGAAGAGACGAAGGGTTACAGTCTCTATAACCCTGTTACCAAGAAGATAATAGTAAGTCGCGATGTGGTCTTCTCAAAACAGCCGCATCAATTGGAGAAGGATGCTTCCTTCCTAGACAACCAGGACCAGGATATCCATTCAGTACAACCACTAACAGCAGACCGAACTCCCCCAACGGTGCTTGGGAGGATTCAAGATAAAAAAGAGAAAGAAGAGCCTGCAGAACCACAACGGCAACGGCCATTCCCGAAGTGGGTAAAGTAGCTTTTGGACGACAGAGAACCTCCAACCATTGAGGAGGAACCATCCGAACACCGCCGGTCCAAGAGATTAGAGGAGCAAAGGAGGACGCAGGAACACTTGATCAACTACACTTTGATGACGGAGGTGATCCGTGCTGATGAACCCAAGTGTCTTGAAGAGGCACAAGGTAATGATAGGTGGATGGAGGCTATGCAGTCGGAGTATGGCTCCATAATGAAGAACAACACTTGGGACCTTGTGGATCAACCACCAAAACGCAAGATAATCGACACCAAGTGGGTGTACAAGACCAAGTACAAGTCTGACGGCACGTTAAATAAGTACAAGGCTCGGCTCGTGGCAAAAGGATTCGCATAGGTACATGGTTTTGATTATCAGGATACTTTTGCTCCCACAGCTCGACTAACCACAATTCGCAGTGTGTTGGCTTTAGCAGCCTAGGGAACTTGGCCCGTGTTTCAGATGGATGTAAAATCCGCCTTTCTGAATGGAGATCTCAAGGAGGAGGTATACGTGGAACAACCATCAAGTTTTATGATCCCTGGTTCAGAAGGTAAAGTTTATAAACTGAAGAAGACACTTTACGGGCTGAAACAGATCCCACGAGCGTGATACCAACGGATTGATGCCTACTTTCTACAAAACGGGTTCAAGAGGAGCCCATCTGATGCAAATTTGTATATCTTCAGAGAAGGAGGTAAGTGTATGATCGTGGTCCTTTATGTGGACGACCTTGTCATAACAGGTAATCATGAAGAGAAGATCTCGCAAACAAAGCATTTGCTAGGAAGAGAGTTTGAAATGACAAACCTCGGACTGATGCATTTCTGTTCGGGGATTGAAGTTTGACAAGAGCCAAAAGGCATTTGGCATGGCTGAGTGCAAGACAGTTGGCACCCCTATGGAGGTTGACGTGAAGCTCTCAAACGAGGATTCATCACCACTGGTAGACGAAGCAAAGTACAGAAGGCTTGTGGACAGTTTGATTTACTTGTGCAACACGCGACCGGACATCAGCTTTGCGATTGGTGTACTAAGCAAATTTTCCAATAAGCCCCGGGAGAACCATTGGAGGACACGGATGCGGGTGCTGAAATACATTATGGCATCACCTATACCAAGGGCAACATCTTGACCGAATTCTATGACTCGGGTTGGGCAGGAGACGTGGACAGCAGGAGGTCAGTGACATGTTACTGTTTCTCACTTGGATCTAGAGAGTTGTCATGGGTCAACAAGAAGCAACCTACAATTGCTCTTTCTTCTATCGAGGCTGAGTACAAATCAACATGCTTTGCTTCTTGCGAGGCAGTATGGTTGAGGAGGATTTTAGGAGACATGGGTGCAGTGCAGAACAAGCCTACGCAGTTATCATGTGACAATCAGAGTTACATGGCGATTGCAAAGAACTCTGTGTTCCACGCTCGCATAAAACACATTGAGATTCAACATCACTTTGTACGCGAGCTCATCATGGATGGAGAGGTCGACTTGGTGTACTGTCCGACTACAGAGAATGCTGCAGACATCTTCACGAAGGCTCTTGGAAGAGACTTGCTGGAGAGGCATCTTCATCGACTTAGCATTGGGCCGAAAAAGTAAGTTCACTTGCGGGTGGACATTGAGGGGGAGTGTTAGATATCAATGCTCCACTCTCGTGTAACTACGCGGGAATCAGCTAACTCTACTTGTAAGCCCCCCATATGAGAAGAATGCATTTGAGTAGCTCGATTATCCGGTAGATCCTGGTTTGGACACTAGATAGGGACCATGTGTGGCCTGATGGCTGGACGGCTTCAGATAGAGTTGGCACACCGTCAACTAGGCTACATGCAAGTGCGGAAAGGCATCCCATGACTGACCGCACTGAGGGTAGACGGATCACTTTCTGGGACGACCCACTCTCGGGTTGCGAGGCCCATTTGGAGCCCCAGATGATCCCGGATGGCTCTAGACCGAATAACAACTGAAGGTATGTTGCTCTATTTTACGCCACGGTTCTATCGTGTGATCGGTAGCCTATTTCAGGACTGATCCCCAATCGACCGTTTGAACGGACTGGATCGGTCACCCAATTGGGTCTAACCGACTACGACTAGTGGCTATATAAGAGCAAGCCCGTGAAGCCCATTTCATCACTGGCTATAGCAACCCTGATTCCTTAGCATCCAGTCTTCGTCCTCTACTGTTTCCAGCACGCCATCAAAGCTCCTCACACAAGAGTGCACGGTTGGGAGGCAACGCCATCTATTGTATCAGTTCTACAATAATCAAATTTTTGATTCTCCATACTATCTGCTTTTCTCTCTTGCGTACGAGATCCTGTTATCTGTTGAGCACAGACGTTGTATTGTTTTTATCTTATAGCATACTAATTGCTTCGGAATGGTGACACATGTATGTCCTTACCTTCAAGTAATTCTCAAGGCGTATGTATTGTTAATCCCTTATGGGTACATAAATAATGGGTCTTTGGTACTCAAAATTTATAGCTCGACCTAGGAATGTTCGAATAAAGCAAGTCACATTGCATAGCTAATTTTTCATACAAAAATTTCAAAATATAAAGCATTCTTGATGTTAATCTCCCTAAAAGTTAGCAAAAGATGGGCAACAAAGATTTTTTGCAAAAAAAACATGGGCAACAAAGAAGCACAAACGATGTGGTATAAGGAGAAGCCGAATGGTCTTATATAATAAACTTCAAAATGCAAAGAACTTGAAAAGTCCAAAGAGCAAAAGTAAAACTTAGCTTTGCCTACTCACACTCCCTTATACCAAAATCCTCGTAGTAATTATAAAAGCTTGTTTCTTTATTTGTCTAAACTTTCATATAAATACTTCATCGCACATACGTGCATGCACGTGTGTGTGCCTACTAATGAGGAAAATGCTAATTCCTTGCTTACACATCGTGCTACATCAAACGTCCTCCATGAATTCACTAATTTCACATCTCGATCCTTCACTTGGTTGCTACATAGAACAAGCGCCTCTTCCATACTCGCATGTTAAAAGTGCATCACACATCTCAAGCACTCCCCTTCGCGAAAAAGCTTGAAAGCTTCATTTATTTGTGAAAAGGATAGCTCATGGGAGATAAAATCCTCTAGATGAAATACCTGCAGTACACGAAAAGTCAACATTCAAAACCATTGTGACTCTGTTACTGGTACGCATACTAGAAATAATCATCACTGGTACAATCATTAGAAAGAATCTCAAGAGAAGATGAGCATGATCGTGCTGCATAGAGAGAGGAAAGAAGACTTCAATAACGGACAGAGTTTATGGAGTAGGTGAATTCAGACAGATAAACCTCGAAAGATTCAACAAAACTATCCCGTTTGTCTTTCGAGCCACCCACCAGGATGTTTGTATCAACCATCACATCCAAGTTTTCCTAAAAGAGTAGGTTGGCTGATGAAGTGAAGGTAGTGGAACTTCCAGTATCATTTAGCTTTTAATTTTCTTCTAAATAAAGCAAAGAAAAACATAGACTGGCAGATTTTATAAATCTGTGGAGTGAAAGCAACAAAAACACCATTAGCATTGTACAACCCCAACATATTTTTTGGATGGGTGCGAAATACCTTATTCATATACATGTCCACATATTGCGATAACTGGGACTTTGGTTTCAGCCCCCCAAATAACGAACCAGTTAATGTCCGCCCATACAGAAATAAGCCAGGATGTGCTGACAGAGGTGTCTTCTCACCAGCTACTCCACAAATGACTGTCATCCCCCAACCCTGAAAAGTTTCAAATTTTCAGTTTTTATCTCTCCTGAGTGAAGGCAGAACCAGAGGTTAATTGAAACCATAGTGTGCAAAACTTTGGAAAAGTTCTTGTGAAAAACGTTTGTACATACATCATGGCAACTTAAAAAGGCAGCCTCCACAACTTTTGCATTTCCGACACACTCAAAGCTGTAATCGACGCCACCGTTCGTCATCTCCTTGATTACCTGTAAAGGCCATTTCATGATTGATACGATTATTCTTCAGTGGATAACTCATTTCAAGGTTCCAAACTTAAATAAATCCATTACGGGGCCCATTGATTTTTAAAGAGAGGAACATGTGAGATGACCGATTGACCTGTGGCAAATATGATACACATGTGAAGTTTGTGACAGCGGGGAGAGAATACACAGCACTGGAGAAAGCTTGAAGAGATAAATGAATTGCACCCACAACTCTGATACAAAGAAACAGTGGTTTTGTAGGAAACCTGAAACCCTAGAGCTCAATCAATTCAGTCCTGGAGCAACACGTGACATAGTGACACATACAGTGCAAAAAATATTATTAGACCATGTGCTAGGCCCTAGGGTAAGGCTACCTACAAAGCATGAACTACCAAGTGGAAAGGGACTGCATGATAAAAGAGACTCAAACGAGACGAGGCTCAAACGAAGATGATATTCTCCTACAAAAGCCCCCCTTCAAATACACGTTTGGCCTTTCCCCCAAGGCCTATCCACAACCCATCATACATGTGGGATAACAACTCCTATGCCACATGGCATTCTCCTCCTCAATCCCTATTTATGCCTCTCCTTCTCCATTCTCAACAAGGGGTACAACAATTTCCCCTGGCACTAAATCATTCACCGTCCCTGGTGAATGCAAAACGATAAGATGAGGGAACATGACTCCCTCTTTATGGCTTAAATACATGTAGTGCTGGGACATGCCCTCAAGCTAACACCATGAAAAAAAATAAACATCCTAAACCAAACCTCCTCCATGTTGCCAGCTTTCAAATGATCATGACTTCATCTCCATTTCTGATCCATTAGCCATCAATGAATCAATAGTATCTCGTACTACTCCATACATAATGTAGGTTGCTCACACACACACACACACGCACACACACACACACACACACACACACACACACACACACACAAAATTAACAATCATCCACTTAGGTGAGCCTCCTTGCTCTAGCCATCATCCCGTACAAAGCAGACCACTAAATCTAAATTCTAAAACCCGCCATGACATATGTGGCAACTAATCCAACACAATATACCTGTCCATCTATCTAACCCTTGGGGATGACAAACTATAACACATGCTACATTGGGCTTTTTGTATACCACAATGACCCATGAGACCAAATGGTAGTAATATCTACCATTAAAACCATAGCTTCTGTCATCATGCAATATCGCCGTTCTTGCTTTGCATCTTCATGCTACGCCTTTTCAGCCTGCAGTACACCAAGCCTTCTTGCTCCTAGCCATGCTTGCCATTGCTGTAGATAGCTCATTCACAACGTTGCCATACTTCATCAACTCTTCATCACCATACACTAACATTGCCCTCTTGGCTGCTCATAGCATGTCGTTACATATCTCACCATAGTTTTGCCCAATCTAGACTCAAACTGCCTTGGCCTACATAATACCCCGAACCTTATCATGCTCTACTACAACTAAGCCACATAAACAATAATGCCATCATCAGAGCTGCCCATTATTAACCAACAGCCCGTTGTTGTCTTGCTAAGCCATAACTATGTGGGAGGGGTTGCATGTGGGGGAGAGATTAGAGAGGGAAGAGAGGTGGAGGGAAAGGGAGGGTGATTGCACAAAAGAAGAGGAGAGGGAGTACCGGGAGGATGCTAGAAACATGAAGGAGGCAAGAAACAACATTGAGGGGTGGTTGAGGATGAGGAAAGGAATGACAGAAACAAGGGGATTCAGGCTGATAAAGAGGAAGAAGTGATGGGGCTTTGAGCTCCCAAGGTCAAGAAGTGAGAGGGATAGTAAGAAGAGAATCTCGGGCAAGGGATATTGTAGCCAAGAATGAAAGTTTTTGAGATGAGCAATATGTGGAAGAAAATTACCTCAGGAGGAACTAAGAGAAGGAACCAAGGCCACGAGGTAATAAACATGTGGGGCGTATGCATGAGAGAAGAGGCAGGCCACAAGCATGATGGCAAGACTGTTACAGGGAAGAACATCCAGTAAGCTTGAACAGCTTCATCAATTGCATGCGAGGTATGAATCTTATTGTTTATGCCCCGATGGTGGTTTACCATCGGATCATGACAGCAGCAGCCTCCTCTGCACTGTCTTGGCACTCATACAGATGATCGGTGATCATTCCAATCAAACTTTTTGAATAGAGAGTTGTGCAATCTCTTTGAGATCTTGATTGAGGGGCAAGGTTCCTATTCCTTCGATGCTCATCGTTCCAACACCATCGCCACTAGAGGGGGGGTCGCTCTTGCCCTCTTAGCCCCTCTGCATCGGTGGAAATAAGGGGGAGCTTGCTCCTACCCATTGGTTGCAATGTCAAAACAAAAACTGTTATGCTCAAGCTGAGATAACATGAACTCGGAAGGGTCAGTGGACATTTTCCTTTAGAGGACCAACTATTGTATTTTATTTTTTATAGTGCTTCAAGTATATGGTTAAAGGAATCAATGTCAAGGTCCTTGGTGAGGGCGAATTGGCACTAACTAGATGGTTCTAAGGTCAGGGGCCTAGGTCGACCACAATGTGTAATTGCCAAGGGGCAAATGGAATTATACTCCAAGAGAGGGGTAAAAGGTGTACCAAAGGGTGGCCCTGGGAATGTGACATGTGGCCTGCGGAACCATCTAGGAAGTTGTGGGCTTTGTGCACAGCTTGCAGATGAAATAACGTGGGAATTGGAATCGTGCTTGTTGTCACGAAGGTTGGTTGGGAGGAACAAAGTAGTGTCATTGCCCATGATAAGTTTGGAATTGTGATGCTCGTTCATTTCAATTGGTATCAGAGCAGAGTCTATCCTCATAGACGAAATATCTTTGGTCGGGATAAACACACTCCTCGCAGCGGACATGCGAATGCGCGAAATAAAACATAATCACAATGAACCGTTCGGCGGGGTCGACGTGATTCTTTGCGGCGACCTTTGCTAGGCGAGCCCACTAAAGGACTCCTGGATATTCTCGGAGCAATCAACAACAGCAATGATCGGTTTGGTTTGGAGAACATATATTAAGTACCACCAACTGGAACAACCGATGCGCCAAGATAACAAGGTGTTCTTGGAGATACTCAATAGAATCAGAACAAAAACACAAACCCACCAAGATGTATTAACTGCTTAAATAGAGCACACCTCAAAAGGCCACCTGACAGAAACAACATACCACACTTATTTTACACGAACAACGCAAAGAACCAACACAACCAAAGCATATTCGACAGCCTACCATATCAACCATCAGCTGTTTGGCGTTGCATTTCGTGGCAGCGTCAGGTACATGTCGGTTGTTACTCTGCTTCACTACAAGTTTATTGACTCATGGTGCACGAAGTTTCCCAAATCAAAACTTTTGCTGAATTCCTTTCTAACATACATGACCTGCAAGAATATTCCCTTGGCAAAAAATCCATCGTGAAGCTACCCCTTGAACAATTACATAGGCTTGCTCTATTCTTCTACTACCTGTGAGTGCAGATGTTCACCGCCAACAGCACAATTGGTCAAGAATATCGTGGAAGTCAACATTCGCCGTGAACGTTCCCCTCTTTTTATCTTCCTACACACGGATGATGCAATCCCCGTACATGACGGAATCCCGTTTTTTTCCATCCATACATTGACGAAACTAGACATGACTCGACGGAAAACCACTTTGGAGGCACTTTTGAGTGGATTTGGTTATCTCGAAGTGACTTAGTATCGAATTGAGGGAATTAGGGAGCTGGACATAGAATTTTGGGCCAAAGAGCTCTCTATTTCCTTACGCATTTGAGTTGTTTAAGTTTTGAAATTTTATTATGCATTTGAAGTGTGGGTTTGGTTATTTCCCGTTGCTTTAGATTGCAAGAATTTCCCTAGTACAGGAAAAGAGTATTAGCTTTGGTTGTGAATCCTTTGGGTTATGCTTGTATAGCGGTTGTTTTGAACATTTGGAGTTTATAGTTTATAGTTGGAGGTTATGATTTCCAATTGCAAATACAGTTTTAGGCGGTGTTTGTTTTATAACACATCCCCACTTTATGGACAAAGGCAAAGCTATAGTGATGGAAGTTGAAGAAGAGGCTTCAAGGGTGGATCCCGTAGAGTCAGGAGTCCGACTGATCCCACAAGTGTCGCGCCCAACGGTTCATACATTGTCTAGTAGAATTGCTTTATTAGAGGATGCCTTACAACAGATTCTGACTCAACAACTGCAAGCACACGTAAGGCAATCCGAGCTTAGAAAAATGGTTCACAGTATGTCTACTAGACCATCCCATGAGGAAAAAGGTAAAGCTCCAATGGAGCCTGAAACTAGTGTTCATACGGTCGAGCCTAGAAGGGCTAAGGTACCTAATATTGCCAATTATAGGCCAGAAAAAAATTTTGGTTGGATGTCCGATCGTTGTTCTGATGTCATAGACTCCTGGTTGCACAAATGGGAGAACGAGGCTTTCGCCATTTGTGAAATCAAGAATGACGTGAAGAAATCCACGAGGCCACCCACATGTTTAATGACGCAGCAGATAGATGGTGGATAAAACAACAGAGGGATGGAGTGGCATCCGCTACTTGGGAGGGGTTCAAGAAAGAATTTAGAAAACACTTCTAGCTTCCTGACGAAGCATCCTAAGATTGGGATCAGTATAGAAACCTTTGTCAGATAAATTTATCAGTGGATGAATACACTGATAAATTCAAAGAATGTGTAATGAAGGTTTATGAACCTCTTCCTCGGTCTCGGTACAGGTAAAGGATTTTATTTTCGTACTGAATAATAGAACCAAGATGGAAGTTCGGGCCAAGTACGCGAATACTATAGATGAAGCAATTGCCATAGCCTTGAACTATGAGGATGCCAAAGGAAACAAACCAAGTGGGTTTGTGCAAGATGGGACTCGGTATGAGTACCCGAAGAAAAGTGGGTTTAAGAAGAAGTAGGTTAGCAAGGGAGTGTCTCACAGCCTAATGGCCAAGCCAAGCAGGCAAAGCCAGTTGAGACTCCTAAACCAAGTACCACCATTGGGGGTGAAAAGAAAAGTAACTCCAATGGTAGCCCAGGCTTGGTCAAAATATTCTTTAACCCTAGAGCAAAAAGAGAAAGCGAGGAGAGAAGGCTTGTGTTTTAGATGCCTTCAGCCTCATTAGTGGAAAGATTGTCCACGAAACAAGGATCGTCGGATGGCTGAGATGGTGATTTCAGAGTCGACCTAGAGATGGAGGGAAGTCCTAGAGCAGAACAGATGCAGCTTCAGCTAGCCGGATCTTCTTAGAGGTCAGGGCTTGTTGTGTTATGCGTGTCTGTTGCTAAGCTAGTAAACAGTGCACCTGACAATATCCTATCAAAGCCCGTAGCAACGGGGTATATAACACTTTAGCGATACGGATTTAATTAAGATGAAGGGGCAAGTGGCCAATCATGATGTTATTGTGTTGTTTGACTCAGCATCAACGCACAATGTAATTAACTCCAAGCTCGTAAAGAGGCTGAAATTAAAGACTAGCCCAACTAACTATGCATATACAGTCAGGATTGCAAATGGAAGTTCAACTGAAGTATGGGACCAAAGGGTTGCCCAGTTAGTACTTCAAATTCAAGACTATGCGGAGAAGCTAGATTACGAAATGACCAGGCTTGCTCACACAGATATAGCCCTGGAAAAGGCTTGGCATTCTAAGAAGAATCCAGCCATAGATTGGAAAAAACACATTTATTTGTTCAAGATGAACGATGTGCATGCAAGGTGAAAAGGATTTGCCTCAGGGACCATTAGTTCCATAAAGAAAGTTCAAAAAATCAAGAAGACTTTTTGTTTCTTTGTTCAGCACCGGTAGAGCCGATAGATGGTACCTCGGCTAGCACTGATGTTACCCAAGATGGGGAGATGGTCAAGTTGGCTGATCAAATAACAAAGGAGTTCTCTGACTGTTTTAGGGATGAGTTACCTTATGGGTTACATCCAGAGCGGAATGTTCAGCATGAGATTGAACTTATCCCCGGGGCAAAACCTATAAATAGGCCTCCTTATACATTAGGTTTTACTGAAGAAGCTGAGGTGCGAAGACAACTGGAAGAATACCTCAAGCTGGGGCCGATTCAACCCATTTTCTCACCTTTTGCTTCGCCAGTGATATTAAAGAAAAAGAAAGACGATATGTTCCGCCTTTGTATAGATTACAGAGCACTGAATAATATCACTGTTAAGCATATGTATCCGATGGCTTGGATCGAGGACTTGCTAGATGAATTACATGGAGTCATAATTTTTAACAAGATAGATCTTAAGTGCGGTTACCATCAGATCCGTATTAGAGACGAGGATGTGAATAAAACTGCTTTTAGAAGCAGGTTTGGACAATATGAGTTTTTGGTAATGCCATTTGGACTTACCAATGCTCCAGCTAGATTCATCATGCCTATGAATGATTTACTACACCCGTATATCGAGAAGTTTGCAGTACATTTTATTACGATATTCTTGTTTTCAGCAAAAGTATTGCTGAGTATCGCGAACACTTAAGAATAGTATTTAATACTTGAAGAAAGCCAGTCTATATGTAAATGAAAAGAAAATTGTATTGTGCTTGGTAAGACTTGAATATTTAGGACTCATTATTACTCATGAGGGGGTGGAAATGGATCCAAAGAAAGTGGCTGCGATACTGACTTGGCCTTTCCCTCAGAGTTTGACCGCTTTGCAAACATTCTTGGGATTTGTCCAATTTTATCGGAGGCATTTCAAATGATATTCCGAGATAGTATCGCCATTGATTGATCTGACCTCAGATAAAGTACCTTTTATATGGGGACACAATCAACAAGAAAGTTTTAAGGCCATAAAACAAGTTGTGGTCTTAGGACCGATGTTAAAAATAGTTGATCCCTGATGCAAGTGGCATTGTTGTTGGAGCAGTTCTCCTCCAAGAGCGAAGGCAAGTAGCCTTTGAAAGCAAGAAGCTTTCTCCCTCTCAACGAAATTGGCCAACTCATGAATTAGAGTTGTCTGCCGTTGTCCATGCTTTGAAAACATGGAGACATTATTTGTATGGATCAGAGTTTTATGTTGATGTTAATCATGATACTCTAAAATATTTATGTAAACAACCTGACTTGAGAGGCCGCCAAGCTAGGTGGGCAGAACTCATGCAAGAGTTTAATATGATTATTTGGTACTTAAGAGGGAAGAAAAATAAAGTTGCTGATGTGTTGTCACGCATTATGCATAATATGAGTTTCACAGTATTGGAGAGTGCTCTAATGGACGAGATTAGAGAAACTCAAAAGGTGGACAAGTTCGTCCAAAGCCTTTGGCCTAAGACTTATGTGCTTAAACCCGAGGGAAAGGATGACTTGGCATCCAGAAAAGGCCAAACTTATGCAAGATATACCATAGGGGATGGTATGCTGAAAAGAAATGGTGAGGTAGTAGTACCTAATCAGAATGGTCTTAGGCAAAGAGTCATTCAACAGTGCCATGATAGCCTATGTGTGGGACATCTTGGAGTCGAGAAGACATATAATCTCGCAAAACAAGATTTCTTTTGGCGAGAAACATATTCATGAATATGTGATGTCGTTTTTCGTGTCACATGAGTAAGGTAGAGCGGGTGAAGCCACCTGGCGTTTTACAACCCTTGGAAATACCACTAGGTAGGTGGGAGAGCATTTCCATGGACTTTATAGTAGGTCTGCCTACGATACAAGGTGGATATGATTCTATCCTTGTGGTGGTTGATCGTCTTACCAAGATGGCTCACTTCATTCCCACTAGGGAATCTGTCAGTGCCCCGCACGTAGCGTATTTGTTTATTAAACATGTATTTCGTCTGCATGGATTACCCAAATCCATAGTGTCAGACAGGGATGTTAAATTTACCAGTCATTTTTTGTGTGCTGTGTTTGAGGTACTAAGGACTGAGTTGGAAATGAGTAACATACGCTTCAGCCTCCACTGCAAGCATATGGACTATCAATGACCTCGACGCTTCAACCAACAAGCAAGTTACAGGCACGCAACCACGCCACTAGCTTCGTCATCGATTCGCATGCACAACTGCAACTACAAGCCAACCCAACGGCCAGCGCCTTAACATGTCCAACGAACTCAACGGCCTTTGTCCACAAATGCACAACCAAACACAAACGAACTTCATCAACTGACTAGCGAACAGGGAGCCATCCACACACACAGTAGTGAGCCAAACGAGCTCCAACCGATAGCCTCACACTTCCGTGGCCTCCATCTAACCTACAATCGACTCAAGCTGACACCAACGAGTTCAACAGCCCGACACCAGTGACGTTCATCGCCAATGTCACAACACCTCAACAGACTACTACAAACGTTCCAACCACAAGCTGGCCTCCAACAACCTCAAGTAGTAGCTCCATCCACTCGCCAACCAGAAGCTCCAATACAATGCCTACAACGATACAATCGACTAACAGCTCGACCAAAGTAACGCGACTCCAACAATCAACGTCTCACATTAGCGCTACTCACCACAACAATGAATCAATCCAAAGCAATGCAACGACTTCACGCAACGCCTCACAAGGTCCTACGCTGCAGCGCGACAAATTCTCACTAATATTGACAAAATCTTTCGAAGATTCCTAGGATCTAATCTTACCAAAGCTTGGCCTCAAACTTGACACGCTGCCGCTTGGTAACCACCTCAGGGCTTGGTTAGTCTAGTGACACATGGCATCTTATCTGCCACGTGGGGTTATTTGGCACGTCAACAGGGCCGACGCTGCTACCACATCATCAACTAACCTCATTGGCCACGTTAACGACTCACGTCAACAAGCCATGTCATTTGCCCAACTCATCTGCCACGTCACCCCGAGGCCATGTCAGTAGAACTTATCTTGCCACATCAATAGGCCTCTGCCTCTCCCACGTCAGCACAGTTGGATAGTGACATGTCACCACAACCACGTCATCACGGTTGGATAGTGACATGTCAGTAGACCTCTGCCTCTCCCACGTCAACACGGTTGGATAGTGACACGTCACCACAACCACGTCATCAGTCACTCATCAATACCACATCATCAATGGCCACCTCAGCAATGCCACGTCATCTGCACAATCAACATGCCATGTCATCACAAAGCGCCACATAGGCACAGTTATAATCAACACGTGAACACATAGTGGCACATCACCACATGCCACATCATCCATTTTTACTCTTCCATGGACTAAGTGTTATACAAATTTCAAATGCCCATATCTTTTGATCCAGAAGGAATTTTGAGATGATGCAAAAACCAAAAATGATCGGCAGATCGTGCTCACACGTAGTGAGCACCTCAAACCGGCATTCTGACTGATGCACATGTCAGAAACTTTCAATCCTCGTCATCGAAACCACCTCCTAATCCATTGCAGCGACCCAACACATAAAAATGAACGAACTAAAATTCATTTTGCTACATTTTCCGCTTCAACGCGTAGTCTAGCACATAGGTGAGGAGATGGGCTGGCTAGGCGTCGAGTGAGCACACGATTGCTCAGAGATTGAGGGCAGAGAGGCTTTTGGCTAAGCAGGTGCTTTATGAGCAAGAGAAGTGCCGGGTGTTGACAATGATCACGTGCATGAAGGGCTGTTGCTCTTGTTGGGAGGTTCAGAACTTGGCCGTGGGATATCAAGTGCAAGGGCTTGGAGTAGATGCACTATGAACGCTCCATGATGACGACCTTTGTTGCATAGCTTTGATCACATGACAGAGAAGGGTGACAGGAGTGGTGCAGAAGAACGACGGGTTGATCATCAAGTGTCGACTGCGGCTCTTGAGAGTCTGGGATACCTTGTATGAGAAGAGCGTGTTCGTGGCTGGTGTGGGAGAAGCCGCGACTAGAGGCTATCATAGCATAAAGAGATGAGAGATAACGGAGGAGTTGCATCGAAAGCACAGACTGGATATACATGTAAAGAGGTTGGTGGAGAATTCATGGTCTGAGGCGAATCTGTTTACTCGGATGGGGCTGGATGGCATGGGTGCTCTACGAGTGGAGCACTTGTGTGGCTACTTTAATCTCCCTTACGAGATGGACGTTGTGGTATTAGCTGAGGCTAATGTGTGGGGAGCTCCTGTCTGGTCGTGGGTGTCATAATATATAAGGTGGGTTTAGAGTGAGCAGGAGAATAGCTATGAGGTAGATATTATAGCTTGAAGGCAAAGATGAGCAAAGAATGGTGGGCTGCATCATTTCTAGTGTTTGTTGATGAACTGGGGAAAGATATAATAAATTTCTGATTGTGGCCATCTTGTGGATTGATGTCTTGAAAAGTTATGAAGTAAGTCATCATGTGGGTTGTGGGTTGGATGTATTTTGAAGCTGATTGCTCTCTGAGTTGTTGAGGGAAGAAGTCCACTTGTCTTGAGCTGTGTAGACTTTGGGGTTTTTTAAAAGTTGTTTGGCTTCCAGAGTCAATGTGGCCAGAGTCAATGTGCTGAATGTAGAGGTGTGTAGAGACAAGGATGTTGAATGAATGTCTTTTACCTTGTGATTGTGCTATTCAGTTGTTTTAAATGTGGATGAGGGTGGCTGTGAAGGCGGATTAGGCTCTACTGCTTTTGTCCATCCACGTTTTGGTGCCTCCACGCAGGACTGTGCACTTCAGTTTACAAGTGTGAAGCTGTGCAGTCAGCTGTAGTATTGAAGAGCTGAGAGAGATGGCACAGGACTTTCCAGAGTTTTGGGGACTGCCATATGAAAATGCAACTAGATCGATTGATGTAGGGCATCGAGAGAAGAGCATCCCCTTCTTTCGTTACACGGTCAGTAATGCCAGGAGATTTCAGCTCAGTGATAGAGGTTGGAGACCTTCCAGAGTTCCTCATTGGGAGACATTTGATATGACTGCGGATCTGCAGAGGTGCTTCTGGAGGAGACTCTGGAAATCCCACAGGAATAGAAAGATCACTCTTTTCTTTTGGCTTTCTATCCATGGTGGGTTTGCAGTGAACCTTTGGAGATCCAAGTTCGGAGGCGACCCTACTTGCCCTCGTTGCCTCTCTGCTTCGGAGTCTATTCAGCATTGTTTATGGGATTGCAGACAGGCGAGGATGATTTGGATGGGGGTAGCCAGGATTTTCAGTCACTTTGCCCACCCCCCATTCTTTATGACATGGGGCTCAGTGGCTTGGCTTTCTCTTACAGGGCCTCAAGTATTCTATGAGATACTTGACTCCTCTTGGGCCATTTTGGTTTGACGTCATCAGATTGAGTCCTGTTCGTTGGATGTGGTACCACACCTTCCTTTTACAGATGTACATGTCTCGGTGGATACTTCTTGGGAGATTTTAGCGAGCATTGCATCCTGGCATATCTAGAGGGCCAGATGTATAGAGGCTATGGAGGGTACTCAGGTTCATCCCTCGCACACTTTGGCTAGTATTTGGATAGATACCGTACATACTTTGATGGCCATATGGATGAGGATACAGGGAGACTCCCGTGCAGCCTCAGCTAGGAGGGCTTCCTTCTTCAGGGAATAAAAGAACTCTCCTTTCTTCTGTGAGACTCTTACAGGGTTGAGGTGGCACTTTCAACCTCAGCCTTGGTTGTTTTCCACCTCACTTTGAGGGGGTTTTATTTATCCTCATGATTTCATGATGTTGTATTTTCGCTCAGAGCTTGCTCTAGCGAGTTTCTTTCTTACTTAATAGAAGTCTCTTTTTTGGGAAAAAAAAGAAAAAATGCAACTAGATTCCTGGAAAGGATGGAATTTACAGCACTTATGAAAGATAGGGCAACCCCTGAGATTTTGTTTCAGATCATGAATTATTGCTTGCAGGGAGATGCAAAAGCATGGCTACAGACTCAAGTGGCTACCTTCAAGACTACTCATCCTCAGCAGCAAAATCCGGAGTATACAGTGGTGAGAGCAGCCTTTCTTGCACGGTTTGCACAATCCAGGAGCCCTAATGAAGTTTGGAAAGAGCTCTGCAAAGTGAGACAGGAAGAGGAGCAGGAGGTTGACTAGTACCTGATTCACTTTGGGAGATTATGGAGTCTTTGGTGTGAAGCTCTTGTGCCAAAGGTGCCTCCTCAGATGATAAAGAGAGACCGCTTCATTTTAGGCCTGAAGCCTTCACTCCGTTTGAAGGTGGAGCTGAGGAATATCGATAGTTTTGAGGATGCTGTTAGAGTGGCCAGGGAGAAGGAGTGGAAAGTCAAGAGACTGAGGCAGATGGACATGCATGAAGGGCCCAAAACGCTGGTTAGCAGCCCAGAAATGATCCAAGGCATATGCACAGAGAGAGCCGGTGTCTGTTCTTGTATAGGATAATTCCCTAAAAAAGGACTTGCATGATGCTGGAGAGCTTATGAAAACACTCAGTCTAAATTAGATAGAGACTCCAGGAAGAGGCAGAGGACAGAATAACAAGAGAGAAGCTATGGCTGGAGGAGAAGGAAGTTCAGCTGGAATAGGTAGAGGACGGGGATATATCAGCAATGTTCAATGCTGGAATTGTGGGGAGTGGGGACATATCAGCCCTCACTGTGATAAGCCAGCCAGGGCAGATGGAGATGTCTATCCTGAGCAGCAGAGAATAAATGATAGATCAAGTGATTACAGTATGGAGGTGAAAGATCTGAATCAACTCTCTACCAGTGGTGTGAAATGGGAGGATAAGGGGAAAGGAAAGGCAATTATCCTGATCAGAATGGAGACCATACCAGAGATTATGTCTGTACCCATGTAGTGCAATATGAGCTGTAGGCTAGAATTGGAAGAGGAATCTGAGGAGACAATCACAGACGAAGAGACAGAGAGTGAGACAGAGGAAGAGAGCATCTCATCAGAGGAAGAGAGTCAGTTGTCTTTACTGCTAAAGTAACCAGATGCATATAGTGTTGATGTAAGGGAGCTGGAAATCATTACACTTATTATGAATGGAGACTTGTCAGTTGCTATGGAGGGAGTGAAGGGGTTGCTGCCACATATGGCAGAAAGGTTGAGAGCCCATTAAAGGCAGCTAAGGATAAGTCTGTGTGGGTAGTGGTAGATGATGATCATGCTCCACTGTTGTGTGATGATGTGCATATGATGGCTGGTCATGTTGCAGCAGTTATGCAGCCACTTGAAGACAAGGCTTGGAAGGAGTACATGGCTGAATGCAATCCGTTCGTGGTTGACACTGTGATTGTGCATACTGAAGGGGCTGAGATTTCAGGTTCAGCAAGTGAGGAAGAGAAAGGTGAAACTAGCAGTGAAGATGAGAGCTCAATATGTGTGACAGTGATGAAGCTGCTGTGGCTATTACTGATAAAGTAAAAGACCTGCAGTTAAAACTCTTAGTTTGGGTGGGACCAGCAAGTGTTGATTGTGTACATGCGAACTTTGATGTGTATGATAAGGTTAAGATTCAGTGTTTACAGGAGGATGGTGATTCAGATGATGAGCTAGATTGCATTTTTAATGATGCATTGGATGATATGTTAGCATTGATCTCTTCGGAAAAGAATGTAAACACCAATATGCATGTTGAGCTGGATGGTAGTGATAGTGTGGTTGATGATCAACTAGATGCTTTACTTGATGATACCCTCATGGATTCTGCATGTATGGTTGGTAATGACAAGAAAATATGTACTTCTCATAACTGTTCAGAGAATGAGGATATCAGTGAGGATAGGATGCATAGCAAAGAGTGTGCTGATATGTTTGAGCATTCTTCAGGTGGGAAGGATGTTTGTTTGCTCCTGGGTGATCTTCATAATTCATGTGATGGGCTAAGTTTTGCAGCTTACAAGGTTGAGGCAATAGGGTATGTTGAGAAGTCCCTAATCACAGATTATGGGCTGGTTGTGCTCGTGAGATCTATATGTGAGGTAGTGACCTCAAAAGATGTGGCTCATGTGGAGATGAGCAAGACTCATGATACAAGTGTGATAGCTAATAGCCAATGGATAGCCAATGGACTTGTGTGATGTCTTGGCAGGATAAGCTATGGGATCTTGGAGGCTTAGTGAGGATGTGGGTATATGGAAGGAGCTGAAGGCTACATCAATTTGGTGTGTTGTTGATTTCTTTTGATCCAGGGGGATGGTGGATTATACATATCTGGCAGTGGAGGGTCAAAGTTATCCTTTTAATCCGGGAAAAGGAAAGCAGAGGCATAGAGTACAAGCTTGCTTTGTTTTTGATCCAGGTGGTTTGCTGATTTTTTTCTTTTAGCTACTGGACATGAATGTCACAGCAGAAGAAAAGGGGTTGCTAGAGATGTGTGGATAAAAAAGTAAATATGTTTTTCACTTGTTGCATGCTGATGGGTAGATGCATAGCTATCTACATAGCTCATGGGTGGTGGCTTTAAGTAATGGACACCCTCATAAAGGACTCTACACTGATGTATATATTTTCTTGAGATGGTAGATACCTCTACCGGGACTTTTGGGAGATGATGAAAAGCAGCGTGGGTGCATCAGACACTCTAGAGCGATTGGTGTGGGATGACATGCTTTTCATTGCCGTCCTGTGTCTTGTGTTTATCTTGCCATGAGTGATTTTCGATTTGTTGCAAGTTGTGTGAGCATCCATGTCATGGTCTGAGGGCTTCATGGACGTGCGGTTATATGTGGCAATCAAGCATCAAATGCTTGCTTGAAGGTTATGTGCAAAGGTGGTGTGCCTAAGGTTGGAATATGTGCTTTAAGTGCCTTGGTCTAAGCTTTGTGGGAATCCTTGGGAGTGGTAAAAAGGCAGCATGAGATGGCTAATTAAGGTGACGTGGCTTATATTAAGAAAGGCATGCATGCATGTGGCTATGTAGAGAAGAAAAGGAAAGCTTCTAGTCGACGAGCTGGATGTAGATGGAGATGACAGCTTGCAGGAAAATTCTGGAAGGAGTTCATGGGCACACGGGAGATCATCACGCAAAGGAGGGGCTGCAGGGTGGGCTGCATCATTTCTAGTGTTTGTTGATGAACTGGGGAAAGATATAATAAATTTCTGACTGTGGCCATTGAAAAGTTTTGAAGTAAGTCATCATGTGGGTTGTGGGTTGGATGTATTTTGAAGCTGATTGCTCTCTAAGTTGTTGAGGGAAGAAGTCCACTTGTCTTGAGCTGTGTAGACTTTGGGGTTTTTTAAAAGTTGTTTGGCTTCCAGAGGAAATGTGGCCAGAGTCAATGTGCTGAATGTAGAGGTGTGTAGAGACAAGGATGTTGAATGAATGTCTTTTACCTTGTGATTGTGCTATTCAGTTGTTTTAAATGTGAATGAGGGTGGCTGTGAAGGCGGATTAGGCTCTATTGCTTTTGTCCATCCAACGTGTGAAGCTTCGACATGTTCAGCACACATTTCATGCAATCATCTTTTGATCGACCAGTCTTTGATCCAAGTGGACTTCTTACTTTTTTGATTTCCTTCCTCATCCCTTCGATGTATTCCTAAAGGCGAAAGATGACCCACAAATTAAGAGGAGAAAACGCACGTTATGTACACGATCTAGTAAGTTGTACTCATTGTACAAGCTTCTGCTACATAGCAACTGTGCTCACATATGCACATACTACTTTGATTGTTTTCAATTTTCTTTTTTAGTTTTGGATGCTATCATATGCACCGAACGAAATTTACCAAAAGGTCTTGTACATGCACCCTCTACTTACCTAAGTGCAATTTAAGAGGGGGTGTTGAGGATGGTGTAAATTGCACCATATGTTAAGGGCATTAGGGGCAAACCCTAACCCTAACCCTAACCCTAACCCTAAGGGGTTCTCATGTATATATTCATGATTATGTTCAATACAATTCAATGCAGTGTCGGCGGTAGAAGTCGAGCTTCACAGGAAGCTCGGAGTGAAGAAACCATGTCCACCAGGTGTGAAGCTGGAGCACATCCGCTCGAATGAGCCGGTTGACCTCCTGGTCAGTGGGGGAGAGGGGAGATGGTGGAGCGTCGAGGTTGTACTGAAAAGGAGGCAACCGGTCTAAGTCGAGGCCCAGTCGGGTGAACCAACTGGAAAGACGACTATACCAGCATCGCTGGTCCCCATCAACGGATAAGGCCATAGAGGAGGATAGGGCTAACCAAGGTAGGTGGAGGTGACCATCAGTGGAGGAGCCAAAATCCCTGACTCTGTGGAGATAGGTGATAGCCTGAAAAGCCGCAGCATGCGCTCCGGATCTCCCTCGGTCAGTTTAGGGTCTCGTCACACCGATTACGGATCGAGAGCGGACGCGCAGAGGGTATCCCACGAGAGGACCGCCTTTGCCCACTTTGCAACTTGCAGGAGATCGAGTCGGAGGAGCACTTTGCTTTCAGATGTCCTATCTATTATGCCATTCGAGGCCGATACCACTGCCTCTTCCGCAACGGATTCGGCTCCCTCCCACACATGCTGCAGTTCCCAGATCAGCGATGCCTAGCCGCTTTCTTACATGAGATGACTCGCCACCGAGATACCTCTCTCCGAGCATGGCGACACGAGCAGCACACACAGCGTGAGGACACCCAGCGGCCTATCACTGACTTCTTTCAGTCACAGGATACCTCTTCTCAGTCTAGCCGACGACGCGGACGTGAGCGAGAGCCAGAGCCACGACAGCTGCGTCAGCGGACAGACTCACACATCCAGGTCCATGACATCTCGTCTCTGCTCTCAGCCCGCCCCACTGGGGTTACCGTTGCCCTCATCCACAGGGCCACCCGCAACCCCTGACGACCGAGCTCGACTAGGCCGCGTGACGTCAGAGGCCAATCATCTATCGCAGGATTTTTTCCGACCTCCCATTTGACAGCCCCTCTATGATTGGTCTCTGACGATCACCACCTGCACATGTATACTGTATCTCCCCCCCCTGCCCCATTTTTGCTGCCCCCCCCTTCTTCTTCTTTGTATCATCTGGAGGTAGACACATATTTTTTGTATCAGGACTAGACACACAGTCCTTCATAACCTCTTTTTTGTAGAAACGGTTGGTTGGCCCGTTTTGAGACCACCACCGTTATGCTCATTGTATCAGTTATCTTTAGTCTCATAGACCTTCACGGTCTCCCGAAGACTTTAATAAACTTTCTTTCTTTCTTTCTTTCTCTCTCTCTCTCTATCAGGGCTTGTGCCCTAGGAGCTGGAACAGAGGGGCAAAGTTGTGAGGAGACGAAGAAGATGCTAGGTAAGATCCAAGGGATGGAGAGCTCGGTGGATCTGGGACTGCCCTTTGAAGGAGAGAAGAGGATGAAGAAGAGGGAAGTATGGCGAGGGAGCTGACAATTGCTGAGGAAGCTGCAAGGGAGTGAAATTGGGGCCTGCAGGGAGGGTAGGTGAAAAGGGTGATAATAGGGGAGTGCAAGGTGGAATGCAAGGAAGGTGAAGAGGACTAGGATGAGGGTGAAGGGGGAGAAGGGGATCAAGCGGAAGGGGGGTGGCGGTACCGGGGGACTAGAGCTAACCTTATAGCTGTCTAAACGTATACTGAGGGAAGCTGAGCAGTAGCCTTCAACTCCAACCTTCGGCTCGACCTCTAGGGAAAGATCAAAGAACTCCCTCTCAGAGGATGCCCAGTGGTCGGGATGGGTTTTGTCTGATTGCCTCCTTATGGGGAGAACTCCGTCTAGGATCTCAATCTCACCTGCTACTTGTGAGATGGGCTTGATATCTATATGATTCTTTGCTGCTCTCTTGCTGCTTTTCTTGCCTTTTACTCTGGTCCAACCACCATCTGATGGGACAACCCAACGGGTTTGTGACTGAGGAGGCAATGTCTTAAGGCTGGGGTCCTATCCCCCCTCTTGTCTTGCTGGCAGTCCAAGGTGGCCTTGGGTCGAGGGGCTCACAAAGCGTGGTGAAGCTGTGGTAAGGTGTCCTATTTGTCTGTAGTGCAAGGATTGCCCTGGCAAGCTGACCCTCTGCCAGACCGTCATGGCTTTCATCCCACATGATGAGGTATGTTCAGAGACGTTCAGGCCTCCAAGTCACTTGGGTACACACATGTAGCAGTGCTGATAGCATGGTAATGGATTGCTATCCGGTCGCTATTGTTACTTGACACGTCAGCATGTGCACACCAATAGATAGAAGATGCTTCAGAGGGAGGGCGAGGAGCTACAGAGGGGGCGAAGAGGCAGACGGGGCAGCCAGGGGGGTGCGGCAGCTCAACAGCAGCTCACAGAGAGAGTATTTCTTTCTGTTGAATCATCTTATGCAGGTACTCTTCTTGATGAGAAAGAGCCTGATAATTTTGAAGACGCTAAGGATAATGTGCATTGGATGAATGCCATGCAAGATGAGTTGCAGTCCATTGAGAAAAATCAGGCCTCAAATCTTGTGGATTTACCACCAGGAAAGAATGCCATAGGTACAAAATGGGTTTTCAAAGTAAAAATAAAGTCAAATGGGTCCATTGACAGGTACAAGGCACGGCTGGTTGCAAAAGGCTATGCTCAGAAGAAGGGCATTGATTATGAGGAGACATTTGCTCCTACTTCCAAGATGACCACTATCAGATCAGTTATTACTATGGCTGCACATTTTGATTGGAATGTTCATCAGTTGGAGATACAAACAGCTTTTCTTAATGGACACTCGTTGGAAGAAGTTTATGCCATACAACCTCCTGGCTTTGAAATTTCAGGTAATGCACATAAAGTTTGCAAGCTAAAAAAGCTTTGTATGGGCTAAAACAAGCCCCACGTGCATGGTGCTTCAAGATTGATTTCTTTCTGACCAGCAAGGAGCTTCATAACAATCCAACTGAAAGTACCCTCTACATCAAGATGGATGGGGGGGATATTTTGGTCATCATTTGTTATGTAGATGATATGCTGCTCATAGGGTCACATGAAGAAAAAATTGTTGGAAAGGTCACCTCCCCATCTGTAAAACCCCAAATGAGGAGAGCGTGGGGGAGGGAGACCTAGGGCAGAAGATGCCCAGAGAAGAGAGAGAGAGGGGGCTGCCACATGGGCAGCACCTCACAAGAGAAGAAGGCTGCAACAGATGGCGCGAATTACAGTGCAGATGGCGGGGACAGCAAGCCCTAGATCTGACCTGGTAGGGCGCAATGACATCAGCAGTGTACGGCACTGCACACGTGGCTGGAGAGAACCTGGCAGAGGGCAGAACCAGCAGGCCTGGTGAAGCAGAAAATGGGGCTGACAGTGGGCAGTGGCATGCCTTATATAGGCTGGGCCCTTGCCTAGATTGGAGGGCCAAAAGCCCTAGAAATGAGTCTGCACATCTATTGAATGCACATAAGTAAAGAAGTTTGTGATTCCACACCCCACACGCACACTGTGTGAGCTCTTGGGCATTACTATAAGTCTTCCGCTGTGTGTACCCTCTGTTGGGTCATTTCTAACATGGTATCAGAGCCCAAGTAGGAGGCTCACAGGTGTGGGAGCCTGAAGGCAGGGACCTTGCTGAAGGACGACCTTGATTCAGAAGCTCTTGGGAATCCACTTCCACGACTGGAGGATTGTGCCATTGTGCCCTTGCGAGAAGGAGGGTGACTCAGGTTTAGTCAGGTGCGTTCAGATTTCTGGTCTACTGAAATTGAGTTTGGTTGACTTTGTTGTGTGGTATAAGCAGCAGAGATGTCGACCTCTACAGCCTCTTCAGCCCCTGCTTTCCCTTCCTCCTGCCCCAGTTTAAACTGGACGAGACTAATTACCCGATCTGGAAAATGAAGATCCGGAGTCATTTAGCGGCTCGAAAGTTGTGGAAGCTGACCACGGGAGTGGAGTCGAAGCCGGAGGACATCGTGGACAGGAAAGGGGAGATAGTCATGGCAGTAGACAGAAAGGAGCTCGAAGCTTGGGAAGACAGAGATGCCCATGCCTTGGCAATAATTATAGGAACGGAGTCCGCTTATAGGGACTACGGCGGACTCCGTTCTTCCACATATCCAGCTGGCCTCTACAATCTTGATATGGAAGAAGGAGATACGGTACATAGCCATTTGACGAAGGTCAAGGTGGTGAGGGATCAACTGGCAGCAGTTGGTCAGAAGACAGACTCATGCCATTTGGCGTTGATGGTATTGAGGAGATTACCTCGGAGTTTCAAGAGCTTTGTTACGACTGTGACAGCAGGATAGAGGACCAAACCTCTGACATTCGAGGAGTTGGGTCCATTACTCCTACAGGAGGAAGCTCGGGAGAAGCTCTACAACGAGGATAAAGACGACAAGGCGATGCTGGCGAAGGATTCCGTTGGCAAAGGAAAGGGCAAGCCTAACGGTGGCAAGTCCAAGAAAGACGACTCTGACGACGAGGGGACTTCTAAGAGGAAGCAGAAGAAGAAGTGCTTCTACTTTGATACGCCAGGACATTTTGCAAAGGACTGCGGAAAGAAAAAGGCGGATCAGAAAAACAAAAAGGAGTCTGACTTAGATTCAGAAGGCCAAAGCAAATGTGGTAATCAAAGAGTTGTTCCTCGTAACATCACCGAGTGTTACCGAGGTCAGATATGTTGATCCAGCAATCACAGTGAGGATGTCTGACATAGAGATGTGGGTTGACGAGGAGTCAGATGCCTTTGTGAAGGTGAAGGACAGCACGGAGCGCTTGGTACCTTCCACGTGCGTGACAAATGAGGAGAGCGTGGGGGAGGGAGACCTAGGGCAGAAGATGCCCAGAGAAGAGAGAGAGAGGGGGCTGCCACATGGGCAGCACCTCACAAGAGAAGAAGGCTGCAACAGATGGCGCGAATTACAGTGCAGATGGCAGGGACAGCAAGCCCTAGATCTGACCTGGCAGGGCACGATGACATCAGCAGTGTATGGCACTGCACACATGGCTGGAGAGAACCTGGCAGAGGGCAGAACCAGCAGGCCTGGTGAAGCAGCAAATGGGGCTGACAGTGGGCAGTGGCATGCCTTACATAGGCTGGGCCCTTGCCTAGATTGGAGGGCCAAAAGCCCTGGAAGTGTGGGCCAAAGGGCCCTAGTTTTGGAGCCCTTAAAGGGCTGGTTTTGGGGCAGACTGGTCGGCCCAAACAGACCAGCCAGTCGGCCCATTTAGGGCTGGCTGGTCGGTTACTTCAAGGGGCCCTTGGGGCCTATAAAAGCAGAGGCCACAGGCCTCATTTCGCATCCAGCAAGTCAGCATATATAGGAGCAGCAGGAGCAGCAGAAGCCTGATCTTTGGGCCTACATCCAAGAGGCAAAGCAGGGCCAGAGTTGCTGTAGACTGAGCTCACTTGGGGCTGAAGCCTAGGCTGTCTACTAGGGCAGCAGGGTGCTGAGATCTTTGGATGGAAAGTCTACTTACGCTCGAGGTGGAGCACGCGGGCTCGAGTCTAGAGATAGCCAGCAGATAGGAGAAGGACCTTGTGGTAAGATCAGAGGACCACACCATTGGTGGGACTCTGGATCTATCTCTCTTGTATTGTGTCCAAAGTTTTGGACGGAAATATATATTTTGGTGGTTTCTCTATCTGGCCAGTTCATTGTCTATTGATGAGTCTGCACGTCTATTGAATGCACATAAGTAAAGAAGTTTGTGATTCCACACCCCACACGCACACTGTGTGAGCTCCTGGGCATTACTATAAGTCTTCCGCTGTGTGTACCCTCTGTTGGGTCATTTCTAACAAAAATTGCAGCTTTCAAAGCTGAATTGAAAGCTACATTTGACAAGTCAGATTTGCATTTTTATTTGGGGATCTATTTTATACAAGAGAGACGTGGCATTATTATGTCTCAATCCAAGTATGTGCAAAAGCCCTTGGATCAATTCAACATGCAAGATTGCAAGCCTACAGCCACTCCCATGAAACTAGGGCTGAAGCTTACTATGTATGATGCAGGTGAATCAGTAGATGCCACACTCTACAGCCAGGCTGTTGGATGCCTCATTTATTTGTGCAATACACGGACCGATATTCAGTTTGTAGTATCACAGGTGAGCAAGTATATGCACAGCCCAAAGACAGCACATTGGCAAGCTGTAAAACGCATCATCCGTTACTTGCAAGGCACAAAGTCTTTTGGCTTGATATTTCCTAGGGGGGTGACTTGCAGATGCATGCTTACAGTGACTCAGATTGGGTTGGAGATTATGACACTAGGCAGTCCACAAGTGGTAATTGTTTCTTTTTGGGACATGCTTGCATTTCTTGGCTTAGTTAGAAACAATCTACTGTGGCTACTTCCTCATGTGAAGCTGAGTACAGGGCAACTTTCACAGCAACAGTTGAGTGTGTGTGGCTATGCCGTTTATTTGTTGATCTTCATCTTTCATTGGAGGGTCCTTCTCCAATTCTCACCGATAGTCAGAGTGCTATAGCTGTTGCAAAGAATCCTGTGTTTCATGCTCGCACGAAGCACATTGAGGTTCATTATCATTATGTCAGAGAGAAGTTACAGGTAGCGGAGATCAGTATGATCCATGTCTCCACACACGACAATGTTGCAGACATCTTCACCAAAGCACTTCCACGTGAGAAGTTTGAGGCATTTCGCAGTGCCCTGAACTTATCTTTTTTTTGTGATCCTTACCTTGTACATCATCACATTGGCACTACAAGGGGGTGTTGGAATTATCGCCATAATTCATGGCAGTGACCAATGTATGACCAATAAGTGGGTTAGGGGCACTTTTCCCTCATTAGAGGTTTTTTCCCCTAACCACAATTAGGACACCTAACTACAGTTAGTAGTTAGGATAAGGTTTTGTCACTAAGACAAAACCTTAGGCCTGTAAGTTGTACTTTGTTCTTATCTCTTCTATTCAGACGTTTGGTTCCTCTCTTGCTCTCTCTTGTTTTCTCACAAGACTGAGCTGGTTTGTGTCCCTTCCTATCGGGACTGGGGCCCAAATCTGGCCGCCAACGGCCGTGCCACAAACTGCTATTTCTAGCACTGCCAGCTCGTCTGATCCGGCCGACCTAACTAGGCTGACCTGCCCCCCCTCCACCTACCAAAGGCCATGCTACTGGTGCCATATCTTGCCGTTCCAGCCAGCACAATACCCCTAACACAGGGCCATTGCCAACCATTGCTGCTGGCCTGGGTGGCCTTCAAGGCTGCCCTAAAGACAATACAAGAAGAATCCGTTGCCACTGCTGTTGCTGCCCACCTGGCAGCTCTCTGTTCAGCACTACTGGCACCCCTTCCTCTGCCCCCAGACTACAGGTGTCAAGGCCCTTAGTCCTTCTCATTTGGGGGCTCATAGCTGGGGCTTTGACCCTAACATTCCAACATGATAGACAGAAAGAAGAAAGAAAGGTTTATTATGTCTTTGAAGTGCTAGAGAGGCCATAAATTAGATAAATTGTACACTCCAGACCCCCATGATCAGGGGGACTAGAGATGCCTAGTGCACCCCTCAGACTGAGATAAGACCCTATTTCACATCTCAACATGGAAAGGCTAAGAAGTTTTTCATTCAAAGATGAAATCTTTTCATGTAGCTTTCTTTTGTACATATTCGATAGAGTAAATTTTTTTCTTAAAGGTTGGCATGCATAAGAATTTCCTTTAAAGGTAAGATTGTTAGAGTCCAGATTTAACAGTATGGAAAACATCGAACCTGCTGCACAAGTTCACCCTGTTCCATTGGATTCAAGCAATCAGTAACACCAAAAGTGTGGGCTGCAGAGGAAGAAATACAAGATAAAATAATGTGAATAAACAAGTCAACTGAAGTAAACTAACGGCAGAAAACATGGACTTTGCTTGCACATAACCCCTTGCTAAAATAAAAAGTTCCTACCACTTTAATAGACGGTTCTCCTTTCATTACCTATTTCAAACTTTTTTGAGTTGATATCAACCCCTATAATTCGAGAAGCACCAGCTATTCGAGCTGCTGTAGCAACCTATCACAGTATTGACATGCACATGAAAGGGACAATTCAAAAGATGATAAGTAGAAGCAGGAAACGATCCATCTCCGATGATATGAAACATAATCCCAATATGTTTTCAATTTGATGTTGAACTCAATACTTACAGCCAATCCCACTGTTCCCAAACCAAAGATTGCTACAGTTGAACCCTTCTCCACTTTTGCAACATTCCAAACAGACGCTAAACCTGTTATCATTCCATTGGAAGAATCTCAAAAACTGCATCTTTTCCTTCAGGGCACAATTTCTAATATAAAATAGGATGTGGCCTACATCACGTAAAAATAATGTATATTAACCTTACAATAATCCTCCTGCTGCCCTCAAGCTCTCCAACGCCCTGCTGTCTCTGCTCCCTTCCTGCCCATCCTGTCAGCCTCTCAACCCGCCCCTCTCCCTCCTGCCACCCCTCTCAGCCTCTCCATCCCGTCTCCCACACATCTCAGCCCACTCCAAGCATTTGGAAATTCAACAATCATAGCTCCTCCTGCTGCCCTCGAGCTCTGTGACCCCCTGCTGTCTCTGCTCCCTTCCTGCCCATCCGCCCCTCTCCCTCCTGCCAGGCTCTCCACCTGCCCCTCTTCCTCTGCCACCCCTCTCAGCCTCTCCATCCCGTCTCTCACCCATCTAAGCCCACTCCACCCTTCTGCCGTCTCCACCCCCTCTCCTTTCTGCCTCCCCTATCAGCCTCTCTACTCTGACTCTTCCACCCATCTCATCCCTCCCAGTCCCTCTTCTGCCCCTACTCTTACTCTCCCGCCCATCCCATCCCTCCCCTCCCCTCTTCCGCCTCCACTCCCCACCTGTTCCTGCCCCTATTCCACCTCGACTCCACCTCTTCCACCTATCTCAGCCCTCTCGACCCCTCCTTTGTAGGCCATCCTGGTGGTTCTAGTGATGCCCTATAGGCCATGGTATGTGCCTTGTAGGCATAAATATAGGCACTTATAGTGTTAGTGCCGTTTAGGCCACATAGGACACTTAGTCCTACGTGACACCTAGTCCTAGGTCTAGGTACAAGTACTTTGTACTCTTTCTTTTTCTATTACTCTAGTTGACGTGACGGCTAAGACTCTATCGACTCTTTGCACCTTGCTCTCTCTCTATCATCTAACGATCCTACAGTGGTATCAGAGCCACGTTCAGATTCGTCTCCTGCCCCCGGACTCGCAACCAATTCTAAGGATAAGTTTTTACTTAAATATAAGTGCAATTAATGTACATATTTTTATACTCTTTGACCTGACCATACCTCCTGTGACCCCACAACTGAGAAGGCAAATCTTCTCAAGAGGAGCGGTAGGATCAACTTTCACAACATTTCCATGCTCCAGAACTGTGTACTCGCAGAATGTTGACCCTAAAAAGTAATGTACAGGTTTTCCCTTGACTGAAAAACGAGTCTTGTTGTCACTGAGCATGACACCCCTGGCTGTGTTGACCCTGAACCTTTCACACAGATTACTCTTAGACGATCTGCAATGAACACATTCTGTGCACTCTCCAGTGTACAGTGGAAGAACATGGTCACCCTCCTTAAAATCCGCGACACCTTCTCCAACACTCTCAACAATCCTGCAATAGTCAACAACAATTCAAAAGCAAATCTAGAATGTTTACTGGCACTGCAAAGATTAAAGATGAATGACAGCATGATGTTTTGTCTCTTAAAACCCAAATACAAACACAACTTGCAAATATTACAGTTCTCATTTAATATCAGCATATACATCTGAGATGGTGCAAGCATGTGTGTCTGCACACTGTGGGATTCGCATGCAAGCATGTGAGTTATGTATGAAGTTTGACTCAAAGATAATCAATACGTATTGTTACACACAAAAAGTAGGAGGCATATAAACTTTCTATCAAAGAGGATTTCATGTACCATGCTATGTATGATATTGTACACAAAGTGTGTTGGAATGTACAAGGTGTGTTAAACGAACATAATGTATGCAGGCATGCATATTCACTGTATGTGCTTATGCAAGAGTTTATACCTATATAAGTGCATTTAGGACATCTATATTTATGCAAGAGCAGTTATACATGTGTGCTAACGTAGCTATATAGGTGTAAAATCTTGCATCAATGTAGAGAGTTTATATAGAGTTTATACCTATATAACTGCATTAGCACATATGCAAACACCCTTCATTGTTTTGGATTCTCATATGCCTGGATTAGAGGGGTTTCCTCTTTGTACAGATCAGCCCACAACCAGGTGCTTTTCAAAGAGAGAGATTTCAGATTTCTACATCAGTTCATTAGGGATGCCCTCTAGCCCCTTTTCTATTTTGTGTTTGTGGCTGAAGCTATGAGCATTTTTTTATGATCTCAAGCTGATATTTTTGGCCTGAGACTTCCCCTGAGACAGAATGTGAGGAACTCCTGGATTGTGAGCTGGCAAATGACATTGCTGTCCTTTTTTATGACACTCCTCAAACTCTTATTTCTTTCAAGGCGGCCTTGGATTTGTTTTGTACTGCAACTGGTGTACACATTAATTGTATCCATGGATTAGTGATCGGGCACTCCAAATTGGGGGGCTGAGTTTGGATTTACTTGGATTCAAAGGAGAGTTACCATCAGGTATTTAGGATGCCAAGTCGGTATCATTATCTCTTCTTCACATCAATTTGCTCTAGTTTTGGAGAGCATCAGGAGGAAATTTTTTTTGGAGTTCAGCCAAGTGGACCTTGCCTCCAGGGTGGTGGTTGTCAAACAGGTTTTATTGGCATGGCATAGTTTGTTTTCTCTTGCTGGTGCAGCTCTAGGGATTGCATTACTCAATCAAGAGGCCTACACAGAACTTTTTTTGGAAGGGGTGAGATGGCACAGCGGACACTATAGCCAGGGTGGCTTGGGAGACCTTCACTCTGAAAGGGGGTTTAAATATCATAAACCTAGACTTGCAGTGCAAGGACTTACTTTGCAAGTTTATGGTTAGGAGACTTATGCTTGGGCAAGAGCCTTCGAAGGACTTCCTAATTTGTCGATGCAAACAATCTTGTACCCCTTCTTCAAGTGGAGGTTGGGTAGATAGTACCAGGTGGATTTTTACTTCATCCCAACTAGATCTCCTTCCTCTCCTCTTATGGTTGCTATTCTGAAGCTTGGGACACCTTCAACACTCTTCGGAGAGTTCCCCTCACTTCCCAGGAAGAGATAGATAGGCAGCATGTCATATGAAATGATAGCATACTTGATGAGCATGGCAGACCGGTTGGCAAGTCTCATTATATGCAGAGGTCCAGATGGGAGAGAGGTCCTACTTCCTCTGTAGGATCCTAGAAGCTTTCAAAAAGCTTCCAGAGGATTGTAAATAGCAAATGGTAAGCCACCTCTAAGGAAATGCAGGGAGGATTCAATAGATTGATGCAGCCTTACCAGAGGATTGGATAAATAGATGGTAGGCCTATTGTTTGTTCTACTTGGATGGGGGCTTTAATGAGGACAGGTGGTCATGATGTTCAGTTGGGTGGCCAACTGCCTAGTCTTCAGATGATAATCTCTTGGGTGTTTCCTTTCAGCCTGTCAGGATCATAGGATATGTGGAGCATGGCAAGGACTTAGAGTGGCGAGCCCACGTCTTACTTTCTTGGGTTCATGAAGATTTGGCTGTATGGAGGCATCCCCATTAAGTTTTGCAGTGGGATCCTAAAGAATGGAAGTGGATTGATGTAGGGCACCGAGAGAAGAGTCTTCCCCTCTTTTGTTAATTGTAAGTAATGCCAAGAACTTTCGGATCAGTTATAGAGGCTAGAGGCCCTCGAGAGCCCCTCACTGGGAGAACTTTCATATTTCTGCTAACTTGTAGAGAGTTTTTTAGAGAAAATTTTGGAAATCCCTCAGGAATAGAAAAATCACTCCATTCTTTTGGTTGTTTATTCATGGAGGTATTGCAGTGAACCTATGGAGGTCCAGGTTCGGGGCAGACTCTACTTGTCCTTGCTATAACGCCTGTTGAGGAGTCAATTCATCATTGCTTATGGGACTGCAGACAAGCAAGGGTTATTTGGAAGGGGATTGCTAGGATAGTACCTTTGCTCCTTTAGGTTTCTATATGACCTAGGGCTCAATGGCTTGGTTTTCCTTTTTAGGCCGTCAAACTCTTCTTGGGCTATCTCAGTTCGATGACCTTTATAATAAACTTTCTTTCTTTCGTTCTCCTTTCAGGGGGAGTTCGGAGGTCAAGTGGAGTCGCAGTCCTTTACAGATCCACACTTCTGGGGACCATTTCAGTAGAGCAAAGAGATGCACATTCCAAGTTTCTTTGGATCCGGATTCGGCACATGGACAGCCGGGATCTGTTTGTTGCAGTCTGCTACTTTTCCCCGAAGACCTCCCAGAGATATTCGAGGTGAGGATGAGACATCTCCATTTGCTGCTCTTTATCAGTCCATTGTTGGCTTTTCTAGCCGCGGAGAAGTCCTCCTAGTTGGAGACTTCAACGCGAGGACAGGCGCCCGTCAGGTACCACTCCTCGACTTCAAAGATGATTCCACTTTACTGCCAAACATTGACCTTGAGGATGTGGGTATGCAACGGGTTTCGACTGACAAACGAGGTCCGATCACATCTTATGGGTAGGTCCTATTAGACCTTGGCAAGATGCATGATCTCATTATTTATAATGGTCTTGACAGATGGCCCTCCTCAAGTGGTTTCATGTGCTTTCCACATGGGGAGGCTCCAGCGTTGATTACATCATGTGATCCCCTACCTTCACTCTCGCATCACTGATTTTACCGTAGCACTCTCCCTCCAGGGACTGATCATACCTATCCTTTCTTTAGCATTTTCACTCCCTCTCGCACAGCACCTCCCACCCCACTGAGTTCTTACTCCACCTATCATGATATACGCTTTGACCGCGATCACTCACCTACTACGTTGGCCGTCTGTACATACTTCTCGCTTATATTAACTTCATACCCCTATTAGAGGATCGTGCTGCCCTGGTCACCCGCTTACTACACAAGGCTGCCCTTCACACTTTCCCTCACACCACCAGCTCCACCCGCCCACCACCCCCTGGGACCGTACCCTGTAATAGCTGGTACGATAATCAGTGTAAGGCTTTACACCATCATCTCTGATTTGAAACCAAAACAGTCTTCCAAGCGAACCAAAGATGCTACGCAAGTATCGTCGATTGGTACGCAGAAAGAAACTAGACTTTGTTCGTCAGAACGAGGAGGAGCTACTGAACATTTTATTTAGCAACAACTCTAAGGACTTTAGGCCGAGATTTCTAGAGGGACGGTCCCCCTCACCACTCACTGACACTCAGGTCTGGTATGATTATGCACGCACACTTTATGACATCCCAAATCAGCCAGTCCCTAACCTCTCACATATGCCACGCCCCACATCCTGCACCCTCTTCACTAAGGGGTGGGTAAAGGATGCCGTAATGAAAATTCATAATGGCCGAGTGAAGGATCAAGAGGGACTATGCACTGAGTTCATTGCATATAGGATTAACCTCCTAGCCCCGATCTTAGCAAAGCTCTTTAATGAAGCTGTTTGTTTGGGGTTTCCACGCACCTGGACACCCATCCACAAGGCAAGGGATCCCATAAGCTCAGAGAACTACAGGACCATTATGATTCGACATGTCATGTCCAGGATTTATGCATCAATACTTGATTCCGAGGTCAGTAGATTTGCGGAGGGTCCAGGACTTAGAGCAATAGGACAGGCCGAATTCCGGCGTGATCATGGAACCATGGACCACATTCTCACACTCAGATGTATCATTGAGGAGGCAATGGCACGGAAGTAGAGGGTTTATTGTTGCTTTGCCGATTTCTGCAAGGCATTTGACACGGTTTTGAGAGCCCGCCTCATACGGTGCCTACAAGATTCGGGTTATGACCAGGAGATCATTTGGGCTGTCATGGCACTTTATGAGAGAGTTTCAAGCAGAGTCCAGGCAAGATCTGGGTGGACAAATGAGATCATGAGCACTATCGGGGTCAAACAAGGGTGTCCATTATCACCTGCCTTGTTTGGCCTCTACATTGACGAGCTTGACACATTGATGCAGACACAGGGGGGGTAGGTTGCTCTCTCGTGGGCACGCTGATCCGGATATTGCTTTACGCACATGACATGGCTCTCTTGTCTTCCTCAGCATAGGAGCTCCAGAGACACCTTGACGCACTACAGTCCTTCTATGAGTCTCATGATTTGAAGGTCAACCTGGGTAAAACCAAGGTTATGATCTTCCATACATCTCGAGCCGTCATGTGCCAGGAGCAGTTCACATTTGATGGGTCACCTGTTGAGATAGTTTCATCATACACTTATCTTGGGGTTGTCTTTTTTGGATCCATCTTCACTATGAGACCCGCGATGCAAGCACGCTTGAGCAGAGGATTACCTTATTTGCCAGACTAGAGAGGCAGTGCTTCCGCTCGCACTTTCAGGATCCACGGACCAAGGGGTTGCTTTTTTACTCCTTGGTCCGTCCAGCACAACAAGGATGTACGGCAGCCCATGTTGGGGGCCAGACTTGTCGGATACAGAGTGGGCCTGTGTGGAGCGGCTACAGGTTCTCAAGTTATCATGGATGATTCGTGGTAAGCCATCCGTTCCCCACCAGATCATTCAGGCTGAGTTTGGGTCACCCCCATTACAGCTAGATGCTGCCTTTCAGGTCATCACGTATCTATATCGAGTCAGGGAGTATGGGGATTACACCTCTGGGCATAGCAGGCTACCATGGCTAGCACTGTCCTCTTCTATGGCACTTGCAACAAAAGGGAACCAGAGGTGCTGGTATGCACGCACATAAAGATGGTTTGAGCGATTGGGGCTCCACATGGATAGACTACCTCCCTTCCAGTACAGCACGGATGCTCTGTTTTCTCCCCTCCTATCACACGAGGTCAACCAGGTTATCCGTGAGGATCTCTTACAGCTACACACATTTCGGACCTAGTTGGGACCGAGTGAACTCCAAGTGAAGCTTAGCTTCTACAGAGATCACTTCTTACATATCACAGCGGAGGGTTTCATTGACTTCCCAGGATACATGCAGATTTACTTACCCCATTCACTGAGGATCTCTATTGGGCAGTTCCAGGTCTATTCATATAGGCTTCGTATCGAGAGCGGCACAGTAGAACGACTACCCAGGGAGAGGTGCATATGCACATTATGTAACATGCAGGAGGTTGAGACAGAGGAGCACTTCATCTTCAGATGTCCTGTTTACTATGAGATTCGAGGGCGTTTCTATTGCCTCTTCAGAGATAGATAGCTATGGGATGTTGTCCGGATTCCTCTCCTACCCAGACTAGCGATGTTTGGTAGGTTTCATTCATGAGATACTCAGACACCATGAGAGGATACTTCGAGCACGAAGACGGGAGCAGATTTTTTTCTTGGTTGATCCCTCTCAGAACTCTGTCACGGAGTTTTTTCAGCCAGATCACATGGACCACCACAAGATGAGGCCTCGACATGACCGTGACCGTAAACCAGTGACCCGACAGCTCAGACAGAGCGTTGACACAAAGATCACACTTGGGGACATCCCCTCCCTGTTTAGAGTCCGGAGCCGGACCGACAGGGGTCATAGTAGCCCTGGTTAGACGCAGAGCTATGACCAAGAGACGTGCCAGGGCTGCACCTGTGAGCGGTCGACAGCACTCTATCACGGATTTCATGCCCCCATTGCCTCATCCACCCTGATGTCCTGATGATGATCATGATGATGATGAGATTGATATATAGTTGACCACCAGCATGACTATGTTGTACTTAGGACTTAGTACTACCATTATGCATATTTTGCATTTTGCTACATTGTTTCAGAGTCTTGTCATGCATGTACGCACAAGTCTTGTACGAAATTTCTTCCATTTTCCTAGAAGTGTGGGTAGGTATGGGGTGGGGAGGGCGAGGCTGCCAGGATAATTCCTATTTTCATTTCTTTCACGCGGTTCTAATACCTCCTTTTCCAACGGAATTGGCATACTAAGCACTGAGCAGAAAAAACAGTTGTAGAATAGAGTTGACTACAGCTTCAATGCTTTGGGTTACACTCAAGTGAAGTACATACCCAGCTGCCTCATGGCCAAAAATCCGAGGAAACAAGCCGATCTTTGGCTGCACACACCATTTCAATGTTAGGATACATAGAAAATTAGCCACCAAAAGGTCTCATGTTTCACCTCCTATAAATAAAAAGATGAGAAAGAAGAATTGACTTAATGACAAAACTTGTGGGTTAACCAGCTAGGTTCCTGATAAGAGTTAACCAAAGACAAACCATAGCAGAGTAAAGCCATGCAATCCTGACGAAAAACAGTCTGCCTATGGAACCATGATCTCTTTCCTCATAGCCACACATAGAAACACAACAGGAAAGTTCACATGGATGATGGCTAACCTCCTAGCCAGTGTTCTTGACCCTTTTTATGTCTGATTTTAACCCAAGTTCCAGAAGGTCCTATTCAACATAGCAAGGGTCCTATTGGCATATAGCCTTAGTCCAATGCTGAGGCACCCTCTAGTTATGATACTTGATTATTATGTGTTGAATCATTGAATATACCAACAGTTAAATTTCCAACGCTTGATAAAATCCACTTACACCACCATCTAACTGAACTACAGTTATACTTTTCTTTAATAAATAAATAGAATTAGACCTATCCATTGTTCATCGCTCTCAAGGTTCCTACTCCAACTAATTTTTACACTAAGGGATCTGCATACTAATCGATGTGATACTCCTTATCCACTTAAGATACCCTGGAAACATCTAGAAACCTTTTGCTTGAGGTTCCCAGTCTTTTATACATTGAAGATTGATTTTCTTCAAGCCATATCCACTTAACTAGATATTCATAAATTACTATGCGATGTGTTTAATTCATTGCACACCAAGAAATTTTCCCAGCTCAAGCGCAAGAGTAGGTGGTTATATTACTTCAACAAGGGTCATGTCTCCTACTAACAAAACCTTCCATAGACTGACTTTTGTCTACACAACGAAAGCCTAGACATAACTTATAAGCAACCACATTTGCTTATAAGTACCATTGGGGTCAAACAAGGGTGTCCTTTGTAGACCCCGCGATGCAGGCACGCTTGAGTAGAGGGTATGCCTCATTGGCCAGGCTAGAGAGGCAGTGCTTCTGCTCACACTTTCAGGATCCACGCACCAAGGGGTTGCTTTTTGACTCCTTGGCTCGCCTAGCAGGAATGTACCGCAGCCCTTGTTGGGGGCCAAACTTGTCGGATACAGAGTGGGCCCGTGTGGAGCGGCTACAAGTTCTCCCGCTATCACGGATGATTCGTGGTAAGTCATCCGTTCCTCACCAGATCATTCAGGCTGAGTTTGGGTCACCCCCTTTACAGCTAGATGCTGCATTTCAAGTCATCACATATCTGTACCAAGTTAGGGAATATGGGGATTATACCTCGGGTCGTAGCAGGCTACCATGGATAGCTCTATCCTCTTCTATGGCACTTGCAGTAGGAGGAGATCAAAGGTGCTGGTATGCACGTACGGAGAGATGGTTTGAGCGATTGGCGCTCCACATGGATAGACTACCTCCCTTCCAGTATAGCATGGATGCTCCATTCTCTCCCCTCTTATCACACGAGGCCAACCAGGTTATCCGTGAGGATCTACTACAGCTACACACTTTTCGGACCTGGTTGGAACTGAGTGAACTCCCAGTGAAGCTTAGCTTCTACAGAGATCACTTCTTACATATCACAAAGGAGGGTTTCATTGACCCACCAGGATACACACAGATTCACCTATCCCACTCGATGAGGATCTCTCTTGGGCAGTTCCGGGTCTCTTCACACAGACTTCGCATCGAGAGCGGCAGAGCAGAGCGACTACCTAGGGAGTGGCGCATATCCACACTATGTGACATATAGGAGGTTGAGACACAAGAGCATTTCATCTTCAGGTGTCATGTGTACTATGAGATCCGAGGACGTTTCCACTGCCTCTTCAAAGATAGTTATGGGATTTTAGCCCATTTCCTCTCCTACCCAGACTAGCGGTGTTTTGGCAGGTTTCATTCATGAGGCACTTAGAAACCGCGAGAGGATACTCCGAGCACGGAGACAGGAGCAGACTTCTTCCTCGGTCGATCCCTCTCAGAGCTCTATCACGGAGTTCTTTCAGCTAGATCACATGGACTCCATCGAGACAAGGCCTCGACATGACCGTGACCCGGAGCCCGTGACCCGACAGCTCAGACAGAGGGTCGACACACATATCACACTTGGAGACATCCCCTCCTTGTTTAGAGTCGGAGCCCGACCGACAGGGGTCACAGTAGCCTTGGTTAGACGCAGAGCTACGACCAAGAGATGTGCCAGGACCGCACCTTTGAGTGGCCGACAACACTCTATTGCCGACTTCATGCCTCCACTGCCTCATGCATCCTCATATCTTGCTGTTGCTGGGGATGATGATGATATTGATGATGATGCTGAGATTGATATATAGTCGACCATCGACATGACTATGTTGTACTTAGGACTCAGTACTGCCATTCTGCATTTTTGCATTTTTTGCATTTTGCATTTTGCATTGGTATGGACGCTTATTTAGTAGCTCCACTACCACAGCTCGTTGTATCAGGATTTTCACAGTCTCATATACCCATCGGTCTTCCGAAGACTTTAATAAACTTTCTTTCTTTCTTTCTTTCTTTCTTTTTAAATTGTTGTGTTCCCTAGGACGTTGACCAATACTTTGGGTTCTAAAGAGTATCACAGTTTTAAATCATTACCTTCTTCAAATTCAATTGTTCTTCAAAGCAGATCTACATAACTTTCAAAGTATGTCTTCCTACTCCATTCATATCCTTAAGACTTGTTATGGGTACCCTTCTCAAATCGTATTGATAATGAAATACTCCCAAATAAAATACATACATTCATGTGAAATACTCTCTAAGACTAAATATGGATATTCATATGAATAGACATTTTTAAAAGACAAACTTGAAAATGTGATTATCTTGAAAATGTGACTATCAACTTGACTATCTTCGTCACTAACACCTGTAGTTCATCCTCCCTCTTTAAAAAAATCTCCAATCAAGGCCCAATCCATTAGGTTTTAGAACAAGAGCTATCATAATGTCCATAGAGAACTTGGTACCTAATGGCTCTATCATAGGGGAGATGCAGAGCATATAAAATTTTTTAATGGTAACCTTTTTCCATTTGAGTCCCAAAGACACCATGGACTTCTACAACCATAGATGTTTCATTAATCATAGGTAGCTTCTGATAGAAAGCTATACAATAATCGCCAAGATAGGGGATATAGCACCTAATCATTAACAAGAACATAGCAAACTCAATTTAATCAGATGTTAACAATGGGGTATTTCAATTGTGTGACTTATATAGATTAGAGACCTCGAGGCTGAAGGGTTCTTTTATTTGCAGCTCTTCTTGTCACAAAAGGAGAGGGCATACTCTTCATACAAACCTCTCAAGGACTCTAACAATTCATTACAAAGTTGAGAGTGAAACTAAATTCATTAGCATAAGAATCCACCTTAGGGCATCAATTATCAATTTATTATGTCAATTATAAATAACCCGATTGATACATCTTCTTCTTGTCGTAAAAGGAGAGGGCATAGTGCTCATAAATACCTCTCTAGGACTCTAAAATTCATTACGAAGTTGAGAATAAAACTAAATTCATTAAGCTTAAGTATCCACCTTAGGCATCAACTATCACTTTACTACTTCCCTTCTAGTATGTCAATTGTAAATTAAAGATACTTCTATTAACTCAATTGATCCATCCTTTTTGATTTGGTTGCATAACTATTTATTACTCATACATTAAAGGTTGAAATTTTAAAGCTGGTGCCAGTTACCATCCCAAGCGTGAAGATTTAAAAGTCTCTTCTAATATACTATAAACATTTGCAGTGTTGAGCCCAACTTTTGCTTTCAAAAGAAATTGGTTAACCCTCTAGAATTAAATTTGCTCCCAAATCAATAACAATTTCCAATGAACTGCACATACATGAAAATAAAGAGAAAGTCAGAGTTTTGTTAGAAACCGTGAACTTTGAATAAGATTAATCGGGTCTCCCACACGAGACTATCCATCTTTCATCCAAAGCTGCTGCTCCTCCCCAACCTGTGTTGCTCCGCTCCCTCTCCTCAGCTGTACGCCCTCCCTCTCCTCTCCCCTCTGCTCGCCCTCTCCTCTCCCTCCCGTACCTCCTCTCAGCCCCGCTCCCTCTCCTCTCAGCCCCGCTGCCCTCCTCCTCAGCCGTATGGCCCTCCTCTCACCTCTCCGCCTACCCCCTCCTCTCCGCCCGCACTCCCTAGCCCCTCCGCCCTCTCTCCCTAGCCCCTTTGCCTCGCCCCTAGCCTCTCCGACCTCTCTCCCTAGCCCTCCCTCCCTCTCCGTCTACCCTCTCCCCTCTCCGCCTACACCCTCTCTTCTCCCCGCCCTCACTCCCTAGCCCCTCCGCCTACCGCCTATCCCCTAGCCTCTCCGCCGTCTCTCCCTAGCCCTCCCTCCTTCCCACCTACCCTCTACTCCCCCTTCCCTCTCTGCGCTACCCCTCAGCCCCCCCCTACTCTTCCTTCTTCCTCTTTCTATCCTCCTTCCTCCTCTTCCTAGCCCTTCCTAGCAGCATCCTTTGGTCAGACGAAGCCTAAACGCAAACATGCTTTTCTTTCCCTTCTTCTATTAAGGAGTTAAAGAAGATTTCGACCAAGCCCAGGCTGCCATAGGAGATACTTTTCTTTTCTCCACTTACCGCGATACTTGGTTGAGAAGCACTGACAGTTATCCTAGCCTGCTTGGCTTGATACTAGGTTGCTGTACAATTTCTTTCATCATATACTATTTTTGGAAAATAGGTTTTTTTGAGAACTCATACTAAGTCCCAAGATGCACAAAACCACTTATCTTACCTCTTGCATCCTCATAATTTAGCACAATCGCAATTGCATCATCAAGTGTCTTAGCACATTTCCTTCTAGCTTCCATTTTGATCTAACAAATTAAATGGCAAGGCATGATTTAGATATTTATCAAGTTTATTGCACCATTTTAAAAGTTGCATGCATCAAAATAAGCATTTTATGAAGTTATGGCTAATTTATCCACCAAGTTTAGAGCATGGTCGCCCATTCTAGGCTATCATTTCTCAAGGGTGAGAATGGTAAGATGGCCCACTTTGGCGCTCCTTTTCAAGGGGAGTCTCTGAGGAAAAAAACGCTAGGGCACATGCATCATGAAAGGTGAGGAAAGTCATCACAACAAGAGTATGTCATTTAAGATCTTTCACTTATTTAAGAAAGGTACTATCCTCAAACCTGAATTAAAACAAGATCCTTTGTTCCCACAATTTCATAAGAGAGGTGAGACAAGCTTAAATTTTGTGTTCTTTCACAAAAACAATATTTTCTCCTTGTTCCTAAGAATAGGTCATAACAAAGACTTACAGTAACTCCAGTTTAAACAATTGTAGGCATGTTTGCAATGACAAGACTACATGCCGCTCTTTTAAAAAAATATTGAAACTAGATTTTGAGTTCATTAAGCATCAACTTGCACAACAAATCACAATACCACATCATAGACCCTCAGTGTGCTATCATCGAAACTTCTAAAATCCCTTCAATTCTGTTTAGTACAATATATTACACTCCCACCAAATTGTGCTCCTCAAGTAAGTGTCAGAGAAAAGATGCATCAGTAAGAGACTGCCTTAATATTGTCATCAACATCAATTTTCACTGATGTACACCAAAGATCAAATTGCAAACCTTGTCCTCCCAATAAGTCACGTCACTGCGACAAAGAGATGCATAAAGAACCTTTATGCGGACCTCTCCAGGTTGTGGTGGGTCTACTTGTACTTCTTCAATGACAAGGTCCTCCCCTGGTGCCCAACACACCGCACCTATAAAGGCCACGATTCTTCATCAATCAGAATATTTAATAGGCAGCTCATATTTTGTAAGTTATAGTTCACCTATAAGCTGCTTTAAGATCTTGAATAAATTCATTGTTGTCAACTTCAACATGTCTTCGCAGAACTCCAAAAAACAAATTCATTTGATGCATGCCGCAATTGAGTAAAGAGGGATCGCTTTGGTATACTTACTTTAAGATCTTGAATGTATTCAATGACGTATCCTTCAAAGTGGGTTGGGATGATTCCAGAAGAAGTCATTTCACATAGTGCAATGGAGCATTACAAAATCATTTCACACATACAAATACCACTGGATCATTGAGAAAGAAAGAAAGAAAGTTTATTAAAGTCTTCGGAAGACCAATGGGTCTATAAGACTGTGAAAATCCTGATGCAACGAGCTGTGGTAGTGGAGCTACTAAATGAGCGTCCATACCAATGCAAAATGCAAAATGCAAAAAATGCAAAAATGCAGAATGGCAGTACTAAGTCCTAAGTACAACATAGTCATGTCGATGGTCGACTATATATCAATCTCAGCATCATCATCAATATCATCATCATCCCTAGCAACAGCAAGATATCAGGATGGATGAGGCAGTGGAGGCATGAAGTTGGCAATAGAGTGCTGTCGGCCACTCAGAGGTGCGGTCTTAGCACGTCTCCTGGTCAAAGCTCTGCGTCTAACCAGGGCTACTGTGACCCCCGTCGGTCGGGCTCCGACTCTAAACAAGGAGGGGATGTCTCCAAGTGTGATCTGTGTGTCGACCCTCTGTCTGAGCTGTTGGGTCACGGGCTCCGGGTCACGGTCATGTCGAGGCCTCGGCTCGGGGGGGTCCATGTGATCTAGCTGAAAGAACTCCATGATAGAGCTCTGAGAGGGATCAACCGAGAAAGAAGTATGCTCCTGTCTCCGTGACATATCACAGCGGAGGGTTTCATTGACCCACCAGGATACACACAGATTCACCTACCCCACTCGATGAGGATCTCTCTTGGGTAGTTTCGGGTCTCTTCACACAGACTTTGCATCGAGAGCGACAGAGCAGAGCGACTACCCAGGGAGCGGCGCATATGCACACTATGTGACATACAGGAGGTTGAGACAGAGGAGCATTTCATCTTCAGGTGTCCTGTGTACTTTGAGATCCGAGGACGTTTCCACTGCCTCTTCAGAGATAGTTCTGGGATTTTAGCCCATTTTCTCTCCTACCCAGACCAACGGTTTTTGGCAGGTTTCATTCATGAGGCACTTAGACACCGCGAGAGGATAGTGATCTCTATAGAAGCTAAGCTTCACTGGGAGTTCACTTGGTTCCAACCAGGTCCGAAAAGTGTGTAGCTGTAGTAGATCCTCACGGATAACCTGGTTGACCTCGTGTGATAAGAGGGGAGAGAACGGAGCATCCATGCTATACTGGAAGGGAGGTAGTCTATCCATGTGGAGCCCCAGTCGCTCAAACCATCTCTCTGTACGTGCATACCAGCACCTCTGATCTCCTCCTGCTGCAAGTGCCATAGAAGAGGATAGAGCTATCCATGGTAGCTTGCTACGCCCCGAGGTATAATCCCCATATTCCCTAACTCGGTACAGATATGTGATGACCTGAAATGCAGCTTCTAGTTGTAAACGGGATGACCCAAACTCAGCCTGAATGATCTAGTGAGGAACGGATGACTTACCACGAATCATCTGTGATAGCATGAGAACCTGTAGCCGCTCCACACGGGCCCACTCTGTATCCGACAAGTCTGACCCCCAACAAGGGCTGCCGTACATCCCCACTGGGCGAGCCAAGGAGTCAAAAAGCAACCCCTTGGTGTGTGGATCCTGAAAGTGTGAGCGGAAGCACTGCCTCTCTAGCCTGGCCAATGAGGCATACCCTCTACTCAAGCGCGCGTGCATCGCGGGTCTCATAGTGAAGCTCGGTCCGGAGAAGATAACCCCAAGAACAGATTCAATGTAAATAACCACACAAGTCTATAGTGAGTACAATACCTTGTCTTAAACTCGAATCAAAGTTCCATGAGACTATATACACTCTTGTATCAAAATAAATATTAAGATATAACATAGGGAAGACCCCAATGAGGTACTCATCACTACTGCTGAATTAATTCACCCCCCTTGCCCTCCTTCCCCATCACTCCCCTTCCATCTCACCCTGCATCCCACATCATCCCCCCTCCCTTATCTGGTGCGCTCCCTCAACACCAGAGGAGACTGGAGACACATCCTGTGTTCGCTTGCCTCTCCCTTCAAAATCCCCCATATGCTTTGAAAAGATTGGTATGTTTCTTTATCAACTAGTCTGAATATGTGCAAATAGCAATTCTCAGCTCAAAGAATACTCACAGAGAAGTTTTCCTACATCATTCACTATTACAGATTTTAAATAAGTGAATTTCTTGCAAAAAGTCGAGTCACCTTGATAGTGAAGCTTCAAAAAGGTAAGAAGAACCCCAAGGATTTATTATTGCCTCCCTTTCTCAATGGAAATACAACTGCAAAAAATTATTTTTCATGGATTAGGTAGCCTACTCCATGATTCTTGAGCTTTCAAGCAACATCTGCAAAAGCTCTATGTTCATGTTGTTAAATAGCTTCTAGGTAAAGAAATTCCTTCAATAGTTTAGCCTAATTCGAGTTTTAGACAATCAGATGAAAAGAAAATTGCACACTGGGAGAATCTAAATTACAAAGCTCGTGAGCTGCTCCTCTCCCCGTGAGCTGCTGCCCCCCCCCCCCCTCTCCCTCTCTCAGCCAGCCCCCTCTCCCTCTCTCTCCCTCCCCCTCACCCTTGCTGCCCACCCTCTCCCTCCCCTTGCTGCTCCTCCTCTCCCTCCCCTTTGCCAGCCCCCTCTCCCTCCTCCCTCCCTTCCTCCTCCCCACTCTCCCTCTCCCCCGCTGCCCCCCGCCCCCTCCCCCTCCCCCGTCCCCTTTCTTCCCCACCCTCCCTCTCCCGCTGCCCCCCTGCCCCCTCCTCCTCCCCCGCCCCTTCCCTCCCCTTCCCCCTCCCCCACCCCCCCTCTCCCCCCCCCGCTGCCCCCCCCCCCCCCCGCCCCCTCCTTCCCCCCCCTCCTCCCTCCCCTCCCCCGCCCCCTCCCTCCCCCGCCCCTTCCCCCACCCTTCCTCTAACCCCCCCGCCCCCTCCCTTCCTAACCTGCCCCCTCCCTTCCCCTCCCCCGCCCACCTTCTCCCTCCCCACCGCCTTCAGCCCCCTCCCTCCCTCCTAACCCGCCCCCTCCCTCCCTCCTAACCCCCCCTCTTTTCCTCTCCCTCGCCTACCCTCTCCTTCCCCGTCAGCCCTCTCCCTTCTATCCTTTCTCAGCTCCCCTACGCTTCTCCTCTCCGTCCCTTCCCCTCTCTTCTACCCTCTCCTTTTCTCCTCCTTCCTATGCCTGTTTTAGGGCGTCCTGGGCAGTAGTTTCACGGACGGAGCTTTAACAGTGTTGGAATCGGCCTTTTCACTTAGATTGGCGAATGGATCCCCATGCAGCCAATCTCCGTCCACTTCCACCGGCCGCGAGAACCGTCATTTTTTCAGAAGACGAGTTGCAGCAGCTCAAGAAAGATGTGGAATTAGAGGGCTCCACATCACTTTTCGCCTGCATCTTTGGGTCACATCCTTCCAGATCACAGGCTAGAGACTGGATGCTGGCGGCATTACCAGGAGATCTCGCCCCACACCTCAAGGATATTTGACTTCTGGGACATGGATTCTTCCAAGTGATTTTTGACTCGCAAGAGTCCACAACCCTTGTTCTCAAAGCTAATCCCCTGGCTTTGGGTTCGAGGAGGATCTTTTTTTTGCCCTACAACTTGGGCTTCAATCCGATCGAGAAGGACAGTCAGGTCATATCACTGTTCATTAGGTTTCCTGGTCTTCCTCAGGTTTACCATCGACTTCTTGCTACTATCAAAGCCACTTTTGGAGTGGTCACTGAGATTCCCCCCCTTCCTGGCATGCCTTCTTCCTCGGCAGAGGCAGTTAGAGCGGACGGGGTGCCTCGAGTTAGGGTCATTGTCTCTGACCCTAACATCTCAGATGACCACATCATGATTCAGCATCCAAATGGCTCTCTCTTTCGATAGAGAATCGAGATTGCAGGTAGACAGGATCAGTGCACGATTTGCAGGACCCTTGGGCACTTTGCTAGAGATTGCCCAAGGAAGAGAAAAAGACCCAAGAGGTCTTCTGGTGCGGCTCCTTCACGTACTACCCCGTCTACACCTCCCCTACGACCTGTACCACGCACTCCAGGACTACCAGGAGCAGCAAGGCGCCCTGCTTCGTGCACCCCAGGACCACCAGGGGCATCAGGGTGCCCAAAGCCTGCAGCACTCCCAGTACCACGTTGGGAGAGCGGTCAAAGTGGCTCCTTTACCTCAGGAAGAGACCTTTGATCCGGTTCAGACAGATGCCATCCAGACTCCAGAGGTGGATGTTGTTGCAGCCCCAGATACTACAGTTCCACATCAGGAGGGGCCTTTAGATGCACCAACCCCAGTCATTTTGGTTTCTGATCACGAGGGGGCTACCGATACTTCTTCCCCTCAAACTGTTCCTGCCACAGCTGAGGGAGTGTATGCACAGATGAGGACTCCAGATCCTTCTTCAGCCCAGCCACAGGCCTCCTCAACTCCCAGCTCCAGTTCTGTTGATAGAGGCCTGGCAGGTCCTTCTCCTTCCTCCACGAGTGCAGGTCTTCTTCGCACTCCTCGGCCAGACTTGCTTCTCAGGAACTCTTTTTCGACACTGGCTGATTCGGCGACTTTCATGGATGAGGAGGAGTTTGTGCCCTCCACCTTAGGGGTCCCGATCATTGGGATTCCTTTTGACAGGGCCTCCCCCTCAGCAAATATAGGGATCCTTTCACATGTTGAGTTTCCTGCCCTCAGCAAGAGTGTTTCAACCCAGGGGAAGCTGGTCTCCTCTACTAGGTCGGGTAAGCCTTTCCATCCAGCATCCTCCTGTCCATGAGGATAGTCAGCTGGAAAATACAGGGCCTAAGCGGACTTCCACACCGTCGTTGTAGGCAGCTGATCTGGAATCAGCTTCATCCAGGTGTCATTGGAGGTGCTATTGATATCCTTTTTATCCATGAACACAAGTTGGATGCCAGTGATTGCTCTAAGTCTGGCAAACTGCTTTCTAGTCATACTTTTTGGTCGCCTGCCTTGGGCACCAGGGGGGGCACTTATATTTCAATTTCGCAGTCGGTTCTCCCCTTGGTTGTTGAACACAGAGTCATTATTCCCTCTAGAGCTCAGTGGATTATTCTCTTGATTGGAGGGTGTAAGGTTGGTTTCCTTAACCTGTATGCCTCCAACATTAGAGGAAAACGTGTCATTATGTGGAAGGATTTGCTCTCCTGGGCATCCATTGCGAATTCATGGGTGATTGGAGGTGACTTTAACATGGTTGAGTTACCGTCAGATAAAAAAGGGGGTAGAGAAGGAGGACTTCACTCTTTGGAGAGAGCAGCTTGGGATGCCTTCCTTTTTCACTACTGTGGCAGAGATACTTGGTTGGACGATGCCTTTCTTATTTAGCCACATTCCCTCCTGTTCTCTTGGTCGAACAGGAGGCAACAGATGCCTATTCATGCACATATTGACAGACTCTATGTAGATGATTGGGCACTTGACAAAGGTGGATCGGTATGCATTGCTGCTGGGATTTCCACTTCAGACCACTTTCCTGTTGTGCTGGCTATCTCAGAGCCTCACTTGAGAGGCCGATCTGCCACCATCAGGATTCCAGAGGAGGACCTTACAGAGGCAGCCCTGAAGATATGGGTTTCTCATGTCCAGGGTGGGCAGCCATTGCCATCACAGTTAGCTGCTGCCCTTTCTGGTATTAGCGACTCAGCCCTTCCAGAGGATTGGGTAGACACAGATGATATGCCACTCACTTGCTCCACTTGGGCAGGTGCTTTTACAAGAGGCAGTGTTCCGCTTTTTGGCCTTTCGAGATGCACAGGAGGATGCTTTAGTTTTTAGAGTGCAAGATGGTGGCAGATTGCTCAGATCCACAAAGGACATCTTGATTGAGTCTGCTTTTCAGCCTATCAGGATTGTAGGTCTTTTGGTGCAGGGATCAGATTCAGAGTGGTTCCTCGACCCAGACCCCCAGCTACTCTCCACCGGATCTTGCACGCTTTGGCTCTACGGGGGAGTTCCCATTAGGTATTTGCAGTGGGACCCTGGAGAGTGGGAGTGGATTGACGCAGGGCATCGAGAGAAGAGCATCCCCTTCTTTCATTACACGGTCAGTAATGCTAGGACATTTCAGCTCAGTAGTAGAGGTTGGAGAACTTCCAGAGTTCCTCATTGGGAGACATTTGATATCACTGCGGATCTACAGAGCTGCTTCTAAACTACTCGGTGCTTTCTAACAATTCAGACAACGGATTTTGCAATGGCGTTTGAATGAAATGATTGCGAGTTGCCAAACACATATACTTGAACTTAAGAGATTGCAATTAAGCTGAAATTAAGACTTATACAGCTTAAACACAAAGTGACATTATTGGAAATTGCAATATGATTGAGGGGCCAAGATGCCCCCCCCCCCCCCTTATCTAGGCTCACTTTATTCTTGAGATACAAGACCAAGGTGCAATGCACCTTCCAAACTGATGAACTCTGTGAAAGCCTAGGACCTAGATACAAGACCCAAGAGCATATGTGCAAGGTAGACAACAAAAAGGAGGACTCCAAGCTCAGGTTTCAACTCTTGGCTTGCCCAATCCACAAGGAAGAAGCCCTTTTGTAGATGAAGTCCTTGATGCCTCTGAAGCTACCTTGGGTGAGGAGAGTGTGGAAATGGGGCTGGAATGAGAACAGCTTAGAAAAACAGCCTGTAGGCTAGAGAGAGAAAGCCTTTATGGAGTGATAGCTGTAGAGAGAGAGTGCCAATGCTGATCCCAAGGGAGGGGATGTAAGAGAGGAGCTGCTGCTGTTCCAGAGGTGCACAGAAAGGCAGATTTCTGCAAGGGGAATGGGCTGGAACAGTAGAGAGAGAAATTCTGCAGTAGAGAGAGAAAGACTGCAGTAGGAGAGAGAAAGGGGTTGTGGCTGCTCCAGTCTAGGAGAAGGAGAGAGGATGATGCTGCTGTTCCAGAAGAGCTGAAAGGGGGCAGATTTCTGAGAGGGGCTGGAACTGTAGAGAGAGAGTGTGCTGCTGTAGAGAGAGAAAGTGCTGCTGAGGTGAGAGAATGGCCTGGGGAGAAGCTGGCTGCACCCAAGGAGCTGGAGAGGTTCTGCTGCATCAACCAAAAGGAGGGAGAAGAAAAGTGACGAATTTTTCATGTAGGGAATGAAGGGAAGAGGCCTTTTATAGTCTCAGCCCCCCCCCAGGCTTAGAGTGGAAGGTGGACACTTGTCCCAGATTTTTGGTGGGCTGTAGTCCCAAAGAGGACAGCCCACAACCTGCCCCAAATCAAATCTACCAGATTTGGGGCCAGACACTTGGCCTGCATGCCCTGCCACTTGCCATGCATGCTGCCACATGTGTGGGACAGGTGGACTGACCTGCCAGCTCAGATTCCATGTGGCAGTCTGCCACGTGTCACTCCCAAAAACCCTAAAATTACAAAGTTGCCAGAATTCAATTCTGATCGCACCCACGGGTTCCTAACAGCTTGGACTATCTATTGACGTACTCTAAGGTCATAATTGAGCCATACTGAGCTCATTTGTTTGTCGTCTTATCTTGTATCTCCATTACTATTGGCATGCTGCCAGGCCCACACCCAAAGCTCAGGGAACATTCTCTTGAATGGTTCCTAGGTCAATATGCAATCTGTGCATTTGATTGGTCCCATGTTTGGGTACTCAGGTGGGGTGTGGTTTCCAGATGTCCCTCTCAAAGAGAGGCCATCACTCTTGTGGGTCACTAATGCCCATAACCCCAAGCAAGGGGGTCCACCCTCAAATGCTAGACCTAGTCCCCATTGTCCGTATCTGAACAGTAGGAAAACATTTCATTTCTTAATAAGCATACTAGTGAAAAACAAAAGAAATAGTACCAAGCAAGTGGATACATGTTGAAGCAGGATGACATTCCCTCCGTCTTTCATTCGGTTGTCCTCAATCGGTTGTCCTCAACTGAAATGCTTCCTCATAAGCATCCAGGATTTAAGGACACTCCTGAAATGTAGCTCTGTCCACCCATTGGGCATCGGTGGATGGGAGCCCTCTGAACTTCAAAAGGTACATCTTGCGAGTCGTGCCTCGACGTCCCGTGGTGAAGTTATGCAGAATAATTTGCTCTAGGATCAATAAGATCTCAGTGTCCTCTACTTTAGGTGCATCGTCCAGTGTGGGCTCTTGAGGTGGTTCCCCAATGAAGGGTTTCACCAAGCTTACGTGGAAGACATCGTGGATCTTCCAATGCTCTGGAAGTCTCAATCGGACTGAGACAGCATTTATTACCTGCAACACCTGAAAAGGATCATAATATCGAAAGGATAGCTTGAAGTAGATGCGCTTTTTGCCCACTTTGGTTTTTAACCGGGCTTTCTCAAATTTCAATAAGACCCATTGGCCTTCTTTCACTGCAAACGCCCTCTGTCTTTTATTTGCAGCTGCTCTTTGTTTCTCTTGTGCCTTTTGAATGGCTGCTCGAACCGTGGCATAAGCAGAGTCATAATCCTCCACGAATTGATCAGCGGCAAAGATTCTCTCTTTTGTTTGCATGAGTGGAGTTGGTAAAGATCTACCATATATTCGAAAGGAGCTTTTCTAGTGGAGGAATGAATTGTGTTGTTATAAGCAAACTCCACAAGAGGAAGGAATTTCTCCCAAAAGGTTTGCTGGTCATGCACATAAAATTTCAGCAAATCCAAGAGTGTACTATTCGTAACTTCAGTTTGGCCATCCGTTTGAGGATGAAAAGCTGAGGAGAAACTTAGAAGAGTTCCAAGGTTCTCAAACAAAGCCTGCCAGAAGTTACTAGTGAACTTTGAGTCTCTATCTGATACTATAGACTTGGGCATGCCGTGGTGTCTAAAGATGTGTCTAATAAATAAACGGGCAGCTTCAGGTGCCTTGAGATTCTTTCTGCAAGGAATGAAGTGGGCTTGCTTGCTGAATCGATCTACTATCACCCAAATCTGTTAGAATTATAGATATAATTCAGCAGTGACCAATGTAATTTAATAAGCTTGTTAGGGGCACTTTTCCCTCTCTAAGAGGTTTTTCCCCCTAACTGCAGTTAGTCCACTAACTATGGTTAGTGACTACTAAGGTTTTGTCCTAGTGACAAAACCTTATCTCTCACTTTTTCAGTTGTACTCTCACACTCTTCTATTGCAACTAAGCTCTCAAGCTTTCAGCTCTCAGCTCACTCTCTTGCTCTCTCTCTCTCCCCAATCTTACATTTGGTATCAGAGCGGGTTCAAGAGCTCCGTGCTCCCTGCTCCCTTCAGCTCCTGCTCTTTGCCTCCAGCTCCAACCCAACATCTCCCTGCTCCAATCGCTCACTGTCCGTACTGATCTGCCGTACCTGCGCCGACCGTCGTACCTGCTTCCGTACAGCACGTACTACACCTTCGTCACCGTACAGCCTGAAGGCCCGCACGTATCTACGCCGTACGCCTGCACTTCGTCGTACACGCCGTACAGCAGGTCGTCATACAGCTCCTGCGTACAAACGATCGTACAGCTCGCCGTCCGTTCCTGTGGCCGTACAAATCATCGTCCGTACCTGCAATCGTACAGTTCGCCAATTCATCGTCTGTACCTACGATGGTACAGTTCGTAGTCCGTACCAGCCAGACGTACAGTCATGTGCCAGCCAGCCGTACATCCATTTAGCATCTGCCGTACTTCCGTACAGTAGCAGCCCGTACAATTATTTTGTTTCGAAGCAGATTCTCTTTGCGGACATTGCAGGCAGATTCAGAGGTTTAGCCCAAAATTTTGGGGCTTTCTGATGAAATTGCAAAATTTGGGGTTTTCTATGCTTTTGCCCCTTTCTGGTTGCAATTTCAAGCTCGAAATTTGGGGCTTTCAGTTTTGCAGTACAATTTCTTGCAGAAATTTGGGGATTTTGTGATTACACTCCGATTTTGCAGTGAAATTTGGGGCTTTTGCAGACAGAGCGCAATTCTTGCAATTTTTGGGGCTTTTGATCAATTTGCCCCTTTCTGGTTGCAATTTTAGGCCTATTTTGGGGCTTTTGTGTTGGGAGAGCAATTTTGGAGATTTCAATTCACACTGCCAGAACGCACTATTAGCAAATTCTTGAGAGTTTTTGATGCTGACAGTGCAAGTGCAGAAATCTGAGTTGCATTTACAGCCAGTGCTTGGCTATGTTTTTTGGGAGTTGTGCATTTCATTCCCAGTAAGGGAATTCAGTTTTGTATCTGCTAAAATCTCTTTCTCAGATATGGCCTAGCAAAATCAGAATGACTTCCCGTTCGGTGGTCTTTCACAGGAAGACAAGTTGGATGGTACCAACTACTCCCTCTGGAGTTTTATGGTACACAATATTCTGATTTCTCGCAATTTATGGGATTATATGAATGGGGGTGAGATCCGACCAACAGGTATAGCACCTAATACCCCTCCCCAGCAAGGAGGTGGAAGAGGTCGTGCACAGGGTGCAGCTGCAGGAGGACAAGTTGTTGGTGCAGCTATAGCCACTACTCCAGAGCAGAAGAGATGGGATTCACGGGATGCCTTAGCTTTGTCATGCATCTCTCTTTCAGTGAAAAGATTTATCATTCCGCATATCCGGTCGTGTAAGACCTCGAAGGCAGCGTGGGATATCTTAGAAAGCATGTATGCAGCTCGGAATGATGCAAGGGTATCTTTCTTGAAAAGAGAGTTAAGTAATACACATATGGAAGAGGGTGACTCCATGTCAGTCCACCTCACAAAGCTACAGGATCTCAGAGAGCAATTATTGAACATTGATGAGATTATTCCTGATTCAGAGATGATTACCACCACTCTGAATTCTCTTCCTAAGTCTTATCTCAGCTTTCATACCTCGCTGAACTTATCATTGAGGGGGGGTGCAAATCCTCTCACTTTTCATGAGTTGATAGGACTTCCGCTTCAGGAAGAGTAGACCAGGAAAAACTTGGCTTCACGTGCAGGTGAACAAGCTATGCTCTCAAAGTTCAAGTCAAAAACAAAGGGACAGGCAAAGACATCAGTAAATCAGCCTTCCAGTGGATCAGGACAGCCTTCAAAAAAGGCTAAAAATGATGCAAGTAAGCCCAAGAAGAAGGGTTTGTCATTACTGCAAAAAGCCAAGTCATCACATTGCAAAATGCAGGAAAAGGCTTGCAAAAGAGAAGAAAAACATCTCCGGTATGGTTGTTTCAGATTCAGCTCCTCATGCATCTGACAGTGGGGATGCTGCAGCCAACTTTGTTGGACAAGATTATGCCTTTTTATCTTGCATTTCAGATTCTAGGCTGGCTGCTCCAAATGCTCGGGATAGTACATCCACTTGTAATGATGATACATATGCCTTTTTGACTTTGCAGTTATGATCCTTCCACGGATGCATCAGCTTTCAGTGTCAATGAAACACTGAATACTTGGTATTTTGATAGCGGTGCCTCCAAGCATATCACTTCTAGGAAGTGTCTCTTTACTTCCTTGCATCCACCTCCCGTTGGTAAGAAAGTCACTTGTGCCAACAACTCGTCATATTCAGTACGTGGTACAGGAGAAGTTGAGCTTACCGCCATTGATGGCTCAGTTTTCAGACTTTCAGATGTCTTGTATGTGCCTGGTATCACCAAGAATCTCCTTTCAGTGTCCACTCTTAACAGGGCTGGATTTCAGGTCATCTTTGAGGATGACAAATGTGCTGTCCGAGACAGGGAAAATGATTATGCCTTGAGATTATCTGGTACTCTGCTGTGTGGGCTTTTTCAGCTTGATCTTTTTGAGAAAAGAGCAGCCCATGCTCTTGCAGTTTCTACTCCTACTGCTGCCATGCAAAATGCAGAGTTATGGCATGCCAGATATGGCCACATGCATTACAACAGCTTGATGACACTTCAGAAGCACTTTATGGTTGATGCATTGCCACCTCTTGAGATACCTCCTCCACATGCCTGTGAAGGGTGCATTTTAGGCAAGATGCATATATTCCCCTTCAAAAAGGATGGTTCAGTTAAAGCTGTCCGGAAATTACAGCTTATACACAGTGATGTCTGTGGTCCCATGAGAACTCCATCATTGGGTGGTCATCTCTACTTTGTTACTTTTATTGATGATTACTCCAATTTCACTTGGGTCTTTGGGTTGAAGCGCAAATCAGAAGTGTTCATGGTGTTTAAACACTTTTTAGCCATGGTTGAAAATGAAACTGGACTCAAGATACAGACATTGCGCACAGATAGAGGTGGGGAATACTTGTCTGCAGATTTTGATGCTTTTCTGAAAGGCAAGGGTATTGTGCATCAGCTCACAGTGAGGCTAACCCCTCAGCAAAATGGCAAAACTGAGAGGAAAAATAGAACTCTTATGGAGATGGACAGATGTATGCTGAAAAGCAAACACATGCCTCACAAATTCTGGCTTGAAGGCCTAATGTGTGCCAACTACATCTTAAATCGGGCTCCCACTAAGGCTTTGAAAACAAAAACTCCCTATGAAGTCTGGAATGGGAGAAAGCCTTCAGTGGATCATTTCCGTGTCTTTGGATGCCTTGCATATGCTCATGTGCCAGTTGAATTTCGGCATAAGTTGTCAAATAAGGCAATTAAGTGCATATTTGTTGGGTACAGTGCAGAAAGCAAGGGGTACCGTCTCTACAATCTTGCTACACACAAGATCATTGTCAGTAGAGATGTGATATTTGCACAAAATTCAGCTCACACTCAAGCTGAATTTCATATGCCTTCTTCTTCAGAGGATGTTTTTGAGGGGTTGCTACCCATTGTCTTGGGTTCCCCTGCTGATATTTCTGATGCAAATCAGAATTTACAGCCACCTCCTGATGCTCCAGTTCAGCCACAGGATGTCTTGCCACCTCCACAGGCAGTGGAACAAGTGGTTCAGCAAGAAATTGCAGACATACATGCAGCAAAAACAGTCCCAAACTGGCTGTTACAGACTCTCAGGGAGAGTAAGATTGATGCTCCATTACCTGGCAGGACTCGCAGTACAGTAAGGCACATGGAAGGTGCTAATTCAGTGGAATCAGCATATGCACGTACTCTTCTCGATGAGGAAGAGCCTGCAACATTCGAAGAAGCAAAGGACAATGTGCATTGGATGAATGCCATGCACGATGAATTGCAGTCCATTCAGAAAAATCAGACTTGGGATGTCGTAGACTTGCCACCAAGTAAACATGCAATTGGTACACGATGGGTTTTCAAGGTGAAACGGAAGCCAGATGGCTCCATTGACAGATACAAGGCAAGGCTGGTTGCCAAAGGCTATGCTTAGAAAAAGGGCATAGATTATGAGGAGACTTTTGCTCCTACATCCCGGATGACCACCATCCGATCTGTTATTGCAATGGCTGCACATTTTGAGTGGAATGTTCATCAGCTGGACATTAAAACAGCCTTCCTAAACTGTTGGAAGAGGTTTATGTCAAACAACCTCCAGGCTTTGAAATTACAGCAAATGCACTTCAGGTATGCAAGCTAAATAAAGCTTTGTACGGGCTGAAACAGGCCCCTCGTGCATGGTATGCCAAGATTCATGCCTTTTTGACCAGCGAGGGGCTGCATAATAGTCCTACTGAGAGCACCCTCTACATCAAGAAGGATGGGGGGGAAATTTTAGTCATCATTCTTTATGTCGATGACTTACTGCTCACAGGGTCCAATGAAGATAATATTGCAGATTTCAAAGCTGATTTGCAGACCAACTTTGACATGTCAGATTTGGGGCTGCTTCACTTTTATTTGGGGATCCAGTTCTCTCAAGAGAGACGTGGCACTGTTATGTCTCAGTCCAAGTATGTGCAGAAACTCTTGGACAGATTTAACATGCATGATTGTAAGCCCATAGCCACTCCCATGGAGACGGGGCTGAAACTCACAATGTATGATGCAGGAGAATCAGTTGATGCCACATTTTACAGTCAGGCTGTTGGATGCCTCATTTATCTCTGCAACACTAGACCTGATATTCAGTTTGCAGTATCTCAAGTGAGCAGGTATATGCACAGCCCAAAAACCATGCATTGGCAGGTAGTTAAGCGCATCTTCCGTTATTTGCAAGGCACGAAGTCTTTTGGCTTGTTATTTCCCAGGGGGGGTGACTTGCAGATGCATGCCTACAGTGATTCAGATTGGGGCTGGTGATTATGACACTAGGCAGTCTACTAGTGGCAATTGTTTCTTTTTGGGTAAAGCTTGCATTTCTTGGCTGAGCAAGAAACAATCTACAGTGGCTACCTCATCATGTGAAGCTGAGTACAGGGCAGCTTTCACAGCAACAGTTGAATGTGTCTGGCTGAGACTTCTATTTGCTGATCTTCATCTGTCATTGGAGGTTCCTTCTCCAATTCTCGCTGATAGTCAGAGTGCCATTGCAGTGGCAAAGAATCCAGTGTTTCATGCTCACACGAAGCACATTGAGGTTCACTATCACTACGTCAAAGAGAAGTTGCATGTAGGAGAGATCAGTATGATCTTTGTGTCCACACATGACAATGTTGCAGATATTTTCACCAAAGCACTACCACGTGAAAAGTTTGAGGCATTTCGCAGTGCCCTGAACTTATATCCGTTTGGTGATTAATCAGCCTTGTACTTGACATTGGCACTGCAGAGGGGTGTTAGAATTGACCAATGTAATTTAATAAGCTAGTTAGGGGCACTTTCCCCTCTCTATGAGGTTTTTCCCCCTAACTGCAGTTAGTCCACTAACTATGGTTAGTGACTACTAAGGTTTTGTCACTAGGACAAAACCTTATCTCTCACTTTTTCAGTTGTACTCTCACACTCTTCTATTACAACTAAGCTCTCAAGCTTTCAGCTCTCAGCTCACTCTCTTGCTCTCTCTCTCTCCCCAATCTTACAAAACCATGTCATGATTTTGATTGGTCCTGGGAATTCCTGTAATGAAGTCCATGGCGATGTGTTCCCATGGTCTCTTAGGAATGGGTAGGGGCTGAAGTAAACCCTTGGGTTTTCCTCTCTCATACTTAGCTTTTTGACATGCGAGACAAGCTGAAATGTAGGCAGCAGTGTCCTTTTTCATGTTAGGCCAGTAGAAAAATTTATCCATGGCTGAAAAAGTGGCCACAATACCCCTATGACCAGCATAGGGTGGGTTATGGCTTTCCTCCATCACTTTAGATCTAAGCTGCTTTGTGATACATAGTTTGTTCTCCATGAATAAATAGCCATCCCTGATGTGGTAGGCATGATGGGTGCCTCCATCTTTCAAATGTGCCCATGGCTGAGCAAAATCAGCATCTCCCTCATAGAATTCTTCGAGGGCTGTTAGCTCATCATGATAGGGAACTGAAATATGGTGAAGCCGTGGTCTACGAGAAAGGGCATCAGCGACTACATTCTCTTTTCTAGGAGTATATTGTATCTGAAAATGAAATGATTGTAGAAAGGCCATTTCATATGTCTCTCTCTGATCAGAGGTTGAGTTAGAAAATATTTAAGACTTTCATAATCAGTTTTACAAGAAATCTATCCCTAAAAGATAATGTTTCCAAAGTTTGAGAGCATGAATTACAGCTAAGAGTTCTTTTTCATAAATATCATAATGAAGTTCAGCATCTCTTAGCCGTCGGCTTTCAAAGGCCACAGCATGACCATCCTGGGTAAGAGAAGCCCCAAGGCAATTGCCACTGGCATCAACTGCTACTAGGAATGGTTTCCTTAAGTCAGGAATGATAAGTACAGGAGCTGTAGTCAGGGCATGCTTTAGAGCATTAAAAGAATCCTTTTCTTTTTGGGTCCATCTGAACTTCAAATTTTTCTTAGTAAGATCATGTAGAGGAGCTGCAAGTTCAGCAAAATGCCAAATAAACCTTCGGTAATATGAGCATAGGCCTAGAAAAGACCTTACCTCATGGGCATTCTTTAAGTCAGGCCACTCTACAATTGTCTGTATCTTGGCTGGGTCCATACGGACACCTTCTCGTGAGATAATGTGACCAAGATAGTGAATCTCAAGAAGAAAGAACTCACTTTTCTTCTCATTGATGTGAAGAGCATTTTCAGCTAAGATTTGAAATACAATCTTTAGATGCTCCTTATGCTCTTCCTCATTCTTGCTGAAAATGAGGATGTCATCAAGAAGACGGCAGTGAACTGTCTATAGTTCCTGAACAACCGTTCCATCAGCCGATTGAACGTGGCTGGGGCATTGGTAAGGCCAAATGGCATTACCATATATTCATATAGCCCAAATGTGGTTCGGAAGGCTGTTTTATAAATGTCCTCAGGTACAACTCGTACCTGATGGTAGCCACTCTTAAGATCTATGCGGCTGAAAATTTCAAATCCTCCTAAACTATCAAAGATATCGTCTATACGAGGAATCGGGAAACGATTCTTAACCGTCTATTTGTTTAAGGCTCTATAGTCTATGCACATCCTGAAGGTTTTATCCTTCTTTTGGACTAGTAAGACCGGAGAGCAAAAAGGAGAACTATTGGGTTGGATCAATCCCTTGTCCAAGAGTTCTTGGACTTGCTTGAAGATTTCATCTTGTTGAGATTGACTAACTCTATATGGGGGTCTATTTGGAGGTGAAGACCCTGGAACTACGTCAATTTTGTGATCCTCTGGTCTCTCAAGAGGGAGGTGACTAGGAAGTTCTTGAGAGAAGGAACTAGAGAATTCCTGAAGGAAATCTAATCTTTCTTTTGTGAGAGGATCTGACTTTTCTTCACTTGGTTGCTTATCACATACAAACACTAGAAAAGAACATACTCCTTTCTTAAGCAAATTGGAAGATCGTGTATGACTTACCATAGGAATGGTGTTTCCTGAAACTCCCGCTGTAATGCTCACATCTCTACCCTTATGTTGGAGGGTTAGAATATTCTTCACATGATCGAGGGGTTGACTTGCTTATGCCAGGGCATGCGAGAATTACATCTGATCCTTGAAGTGGTGCCACCATGAAGGGTAGATGGTCCAAGTACCCCTGGATGTGTACTCGAAGCTTGCCGATGATGGGGTACACCTTCTCTTCTTGGTTCTTGAAGGCTGTAGTTGCCTCCAAGGCTTCTCCTTTATCCTCTGGGGCTATCCCCAAGTTCTGTGCCATCTCATGAGAAATAAAGTTGTGAGTAGCTCCACTATCGAACAAAAACAAAGCGGATTGATCCTTTACCTGACCCCATGTTTTCAGCAAACTATGGGTGCCGTTTACAACTCCCTTTTCTGGAGGTGCTTCCACCTTGTTAACAACAAAACTGGCTTTTTGGGGGCTGCTTCTTTGTTGCTGCTGTTTTTGGCAGCTTGAGGGCATTTGTAGAAGTTGTGGCCTCGCTCGCCACACTTGAAACACCGCCCTTCGGAGTAATACTTTTGCTCTTGTTGTGGAGACAATGAGCTGAAAGTGCGGGCTGCTTTCTTCGAAGGAGGCTGGCTGGCTGACTTTTGCTCTTTTGGTGCGTCTTTAGCTGTCTCCTTACCCTTTTGTTCCTTGGAAGAGGTTCCCTGGGACTTCCGCTTGCTGCTGCTGCCGTTCCACTTGTTGGAAAAGGACTGTTTCTTCTCCACCTTCAAGGCGATGTTGATGGTGTCTTCGAGAGAAGTAGGAGTGGCAATGTCCACCTCATGCTGAACGACATACCGTAGGCCAGCAAAGAACTTCCTTGTTGCTCTTTTTTATCCTTCCTACTGAATGCTTGAACTTTTAACAAAGTATCCCAAAAACGATCAACATACTCACTGACTTTCTCTTCTTGGCGTTGGCGGAGGATGTCCCACTGCACCATTATATCTCTCTTAAACTCCTTAGGCAGGAAGTGCCTCATCAAGTTCTTCTTGAAGCGCTTCCAGGTGTGGGCTTGCTGTCCAGTGTTGACCATAGCTGCCCACCAGAGTGAAGCACGGTCTTGCATGTCCAGGACGGCAAACCGGATCTTTGCCTTGTCTTCGTACTCGTCCCCCTCAAAGAAATACTTGAGGTCTCGGATCTAGGCCAGCAAGACCTTGGGCTTGTCCTCTCCCTTGTACTTGGTAAACTTGAAGAGCTTATCTCCAAGAGGTACCTTATGCTTTGCATACCTCCGTCTCCGTGGACGTCTCGAAGGAGATGGACTCCGATGACGCCGTCTACCTCGAGGAGGGGACGAAGAGGATGATCTTCCCTCCTTGTTGGAGTTGGTGTTGTCCGCACGGCCTCTTCCTTGGGATTGGGGCCCTATGTCATGAGTTTCGGCTAGGTTGCTTTCCAGCACTTGAACCTGTTGAGCGATCTTTGACAAGAGAGCACTCAACTCATGCAGGTTAGGAGGAGGGTCAAGTCCATTGGCTGCCATGATGACAAGATGACTCAATGAAGGAGAGACTCAACAAGAGAAAGCACAGAGTACAGGACCACTGCCTAAGCTTTGATACCAATGTAAACTACTCGGTGCTTTCGAACAATTCAGACAACGGATTTTGCAGTGGCGCTTGAATGAAATGATTGCAAGTTGCCAAACACATATACTTGAACTTAAGAGATTGCAATTAAGCTAGAATTAAGACTTATATAGCTTAAACACAAAGTGACATTATTGGAAATTGCAATATGATTTAGGGGCCAAGACGAGGCCCCCCCCTTATCCAGGCTCACTTTATTCTTGAAAATGGAGATACAAGACCAAGGTGCAATGCACCTTCCAAACTCATGAACTCTGTGAAAGCCTAGGGCCTAGATACAAGACCCAAGAGCATATGTGCAAGGTAGACAACAAAAAGAAGGACTCCAAGCTCAGGTTTCAACTCTTGGCTTGCCCAATCCACAAGGAAGAAGCCCTTTTGTAGATGAAGTCCTTGATGCCTCTGAAGCTACCTTGGGTGAGGAGAGTGTGGAAATGGGGCTGGAATGAGAACAACTTAGAAAAACAGCCTGTAGGCTAGAGAGAGAAAGCCTTTATGGAGTGATAGGCTATAGCTGTAGAGAGAGGGTGCCAATGTTGATCCCAAGGGAGGGGATGTAAGAGAGGAGCTGCTGCTGTTCCAAAGGTGCACAGAAAGGCAGATTTCTGCAAGGGGAATGGGCTGGAACAGTAGAGAGAGAAATTCTGCAGTAGAGAGAGAAAGACTGCAGCAGGAGAGAGAAAGGGGCTGTGGCTGCTCCAAGCTAGGAGAAGGAGAGAGGATGATGCTGTTGTTTCAGAAGAGCTGAAAGGGGGCAGATTTCTGGAGAGGTGGGGCTGGAACTGTAGAGAGAGAGTGTGCTGCTGTAGAGAGAAAAAGTGCTGCTGAGGTGAGAGAATGGCCTAGGGAGAAGCTGGCTGCACCCAAGGAGCTGGAGAGGTTCTGCTGCATCAACCAAAAGGAGGGAAAAGAAAAGTGACGAATTTTTCATGTAGGGAATGAAGGGAAGAGGCCTTCTTTTATAGGCTCAGCCACCCCCCCCAGGCTTAGAGTGGAAGGTGGACACTTGTCCTAGATTTTTGGTGGGCTGCAGTCCCAAAGAGGACAGCCCACAACCTGCCCCAAATCGACCAAATTTGGGGCCAGACACTTGACCTGCATGCCCTGCCACTTGCCATGCATGCTGCCACATGTGTGGGACAGGTGGACTGACCTGCCAGCTCAGATTCCATGTGGCAGTCTGCCACGTGTCAGCTGCCACGTGTCACTCCCAAAACTCCTAAAATTTCAAAGTTGTCAGAATTCAATTCTAATCGCACCCACGGGTTCCTAACAGCTTGGACTATCTATTGACGTACTCTAAGGTCATAATTGAGCCATACTGAGCTCATTTGTTTGTTGTCTTATCTTGTATCTCCATTACTCTTGGCATGCTGCCAGGCCCACACCCAAAGCTCAGGGAACATTCTCTTGAATGGTTCCTAGGTCAGTATGCAATCTGTGCATTTGATTGGTCCCATGTTTGGGTACTCAGGTGGGGTGTGGTTTCCAGATGTCCCTCTCAAAGAGAGGCCATCACTCTTGTGGGTCACTAATGCCCATAACCCCAAGCAAGGGGGTCCACCCTCAAATGCTAGACCTAGTCCCCATTGTCCGTAACTGAACAGTAGAAAAACATTTCATTTCTTAATAAGCATACTATTGAAAAACAAAAGAAATAGTACCAAGCAAGTGGATACATGTTGAAGCAGGATGACAATGCTTCTGGAGGAGACTCTGGAAATCCCACAGTAATAGAAATATCACTCTCTTCTTTTGGCTCTCTATCCATGGTGGGATTGCAGTGAACCTTTGGAGATCCAGGTTCAGAGCCGACCCTACTTGCCCCCGTTGCCTCTCTGCTTCGGAAACTATTCAGCATTGTTTATGGGATTGCAGACAGGCGAGGATGATTTGGATGGGGGTAGCCAAGATTTTCAGTCACTTTGCCCACTCCCCATTCTTTATGACATGGGGCTCAGTGGCTTGGCTTTCTCTTACAGGGCCTCAAGTATTCTATGAGAGACTCGACTCCTCTCAGGCCATTTTGGTTCGACGTCATCAAATTGAGTCCTGTTCGTTGGATGTGGTACCACACCTTCCTTTTACAGATGTACATGCCTCTGTGGATACTTCTTGGGAAATTTAAGCGAGCATAGCATCCTGGCATATTTGGAGAGCCAGATGCACAGAGGCTATAGAGGGTACTCAAGTTCATCCCTCGCACACTTTGGCTAGTATCTGGACAGACACCGTACATACTTTGATGGCCGTATGGATGAGTATGCAAGGAGACTCCCGTGCAGCCTCAGCTAGGAGGGCTTCCTTCTTCAAGGAATGGAAGGATTCTCCTTTCTTCTCTGAGACTCCTACAGGGTTGAGGTGGCACTTTCAACCTCAGCCTTGGTTGTTTTCAACCTCACTTTGAGGGGGTTTTATTTATCCTCATGATTTCATATTCCGCTTTGAGCTTGCTCTCACGGGTTTTTCTCTTACTTAATAGAAGTCTATTAAAAAATTTTGAGTTTTAGGGGCATCAGTGTAGAGATGTCACTGTCAAAGAAGGATATTGGGTCTATTTACGTATTATTTAGCAAAGGTTGAAGCAGGTTGGCAAGTGATGCCCAGAGCTCTCCTTCCGCAGTTTCACACCATTTGCTATCATGCAAAAGATAATTGATGTCTCCATGAAGCTACACCTACCAGACTTTTTTTTTTTCCCCAAGAGAAAGAACTTCTATTGATGCTTGTACAGAATGATCATACAAGTTTGCAATGCCATAAAGGTGCCAACCATGAAAATCAACGAAAAATTAAATGCTGGTTGTCAGAAAGACACTCCTGCTGCCAGAGATCCCAGCTCACTGCCTAGGGATTCTCTGTAACAAGGGCTAACAACCAGGGTGGCGGACTATACAACCATCTGATCCCTCTCGGGGTGATGTTGTAGAAAACACCAGCAGGCCAAGCCTTGCAAAAACGTTCCCATCGTGCGATGGTAGCTCGAGAACCTGGAGAGACTCGCTCCCAAATGGCGCGAAGCGTGAAGATGATGTCCTGCCATATGGCTACCAAGGTGGCCGACGGTGGAACATGGTGCTGGCCCATAACCCAGCTGCAGCAGCGAGCAACCCAGATGTTCCAAGCTGTAATGCTGGCTATTGTCTCCCACACGCTGTCCTCCAACAAAGGAAGAGGTCGATGACTAGTGGGAGGGGTCGCCTCATGAAACTCAATGCTGTGAATGCACAAGCCCCATATCATGTATGCTGGAGAGACCACGTCAATGGGAAAGGCATGGCCACCCAAGCAGCCATGCCCCACGTGAAGTCCCTCTACGTGCCCTGAAACCTCGCCATGATCCGAGGCACTCATCCCCATATCCTCTGGGCTGCTGGGCAGCTCCAAAGGCAGTGGGGGATCGTCTCCAAAGTCCCAATCGTGCATCTATGGCAGCTGCCATCCACCCGCATCTGCTCCAACCAAGGGCCAATAGGAAGACCTCCATGCGCTATCATCCAAAAAAAGTAGGAGATCTTCCGCGGTTGGAGACTGGACCAGAGGCGTGTCCAGAACCTGGAACTCGCCTCTCGAGGTACCTGCTGCGCTGCCCAATGCCTCTCTCTCGACGGAGTCCAAGCTATCTCCTCCAACTGCATGTGACATCCTATGCGTGTAGTATAAGAGAGAGAAGAAGGGCACCTCCTCCACTCTCTGCATGGCCTACTCTGGATGGCCAGAACCACTCGCATGGGTTCCACTGTACCTCACTGAGGGGACGACCCTCCCATAACCATAAGCGCCAACGAGCTGCATCCAGATTTGAGAAGCAAGAGGGGTCGATCAACCACTGCTTGCCCAGACGGCCCACTACTCTGACCCTCTGCCACCCTAACTAATCCAAGGCTCCATCCATCTCCGGATCTCCATCTGTCAGAGACTACAAGAGGCCACTTGGACTCGCACTGTAGAACCGGGCTCGGATGAGAATGGGAGGGAGGGGGCAAAGCTGAATCCGAAGAGGTACCCCTGTCCCTGAGAACTGGCCCAACCACTGTGCTGGTGTGAAACTCTGAAGGCCCGCCCACCAAGACTCTGGGATAGCTGCCTCAATCTCTACCATCCTCGGGCCCACGCCCCGAAGATGTGAGAGGGTCTCTAATCGTACCTTTGCGTCAGTCGGGAGTCTCGCCCACGTCCTGAAAGATCGAGCTAGGCCGATGTCCCACTGTGCCCAACCAATGTGTAACCTCTGTCCCAACATGCAACCATCCTGATCCCGGACCTCCGAGTGCCAGATCAGAGGTTGTCGTGCAAACTCCTCAGAAAATTGAGGACTAGCCCAGATAAGGCCCCCTCCCAATCGTTGCCAAACTCTGAAGAGACTCCGCATCAAGGGAGAGCCCTTCCCTGTAAGGGGGGCCTCCGAGAAGAGCCATCTATGTGACGGCTGCCACTGACCACCCGTGCAGGGGGTGTTTCGAAAGAGACCACGCTGCAGAAGAAGCTTCCAGAGCTCTGTACCCGGAGTGAGGCCCCTCACTACCAACTTGCCCAACAAGGCTCTACTCTGCATCTCCGGATCAATGATGCCCAATCCTCCTTGGGCCTAGGGCAAGATCACTGTCTGCCAGGCTCCCTTGGCTCGGGTGTTACATGTGTAGTCCGATCCTGCCCAGAGAAAATTACACACCAAGCGCCTCAGCTGTCCCATGCATCCCCTGTGAAAACACCAGCACGAGGCTATGTACCAAGCGGTAGCAAGGAGGACCTGGTTAGCCACCAAGACCCTTCTTGCAAGAGAGAGTTTGACCGAGCTCCAGTACAAAAGCTTGCGCCAAACACTCTCCAAGACCGGGGAGATCTACTGCTCTGCTGAAATATCAATGCCAACCTAGCAGCCAAGGTATCTCGCTGTCTACCCCCTCGGAATCCACCGGAAGCCTAGTGCTGAGCCCCAATCCTGGATCTCCTATACCGCCTCTATTGCTGCGAGAAAGCCGACTGATTTGGTCCAGTTGATCTTGAAGCTTGAGGCTAGACAATACACTGCGAAGGCCTCCTTAACTGCATCCAAGCTCCTAGCAAAGCCCTCTACAAAAAGGGCTGTGTCATTTGCAAACTCTGAGTCCAAAAGCTCCTCCTCTTGCCGAATTGGGAGCCTCATCCCCGTGAGTCCCGCCGATTGAGACCTTAGAAAAATACCCTAGGGCCTCGGCCACAAAGAGGAATAAGAAAGGGGCAAGGGGGCATCCCGGCTGAACCGAGTGGGAAGCGAAAAGGCCTCCCTCGTGTAGCCACCAATAAGTATCTGGCTCGAACTACCTGCATAGAGGGCTGAGACACCCCTGATCCAGCGATCTGAAAAGCCAAGCCTCTGCATGGTGCCCTCCAAGAAAGACCACTCCACTCTATCATAGGCCTTCTCGAAATCCAAAAGCAAAATCGCGAAAGGCTGAGACTCCTCTCTGGCCCAATCCAGTGCCTCCCAAAAAGTAAAGATGTTGTCCAGGATGCTACTGGACAAAGCCTGTCTGCGTGTCATGGATGATGTCCACACTAGGTGAGGGCGAAGCCGCAAGCTCAAGACCTTGGCCAAGATCTTGTACGCAGTGTCCAAGAGAGTGATCGGTCTCCACTGTCTCAGGTCCGAGCGATCCCCCCCCCCTTCGGGATCAAGCATATCCAGCCACAACTCAGGGTCGAAGGAAGAGAGCCCGAGTCGAAGATCTCCTGAAAAGCCAAGCAGAGGGGGGTATGAATGCACTCCTAGAAGCACCTAAAGAAAGCCAAGAACAACCCATCCTCCCCGGGGCACTTCTGGGATGGAAGAGCTCGAAAGGCCTCCCAAAGCTCCGCATCCGAAAAAGGCGTATCTAACTAGCTGCTCACACTCCGGGAGACCACCTCCGGAACGTGCGCCAAAACTGAATCTCGGGCTGCCAAAACCTATGGGGACCCTCCTCGGCCTGGAACAAGCGCTGATAGAAATCCAAGGTCAACTCCAAGATCTCCTACGGATCCGAGTGCATCTGCCCACTGGAGTCTCTCAATCTCTGCAACTGTGCGCCAACTGATCTAGGGCCAGTGGCCTGAAAGAACTGTCTGGTCATCCTGTCACCCTGCTTTACCCACTCACATCTAGAGGAATGGTAGGAGTACTCAGCTCGTCTCACCTCAGTATCCTGAAGCTCCAAGCGAGCGCACTCATACCGGTCTACTAACCACTGCGACTCTGAATTCTGCTCCCGAAGACGTTCAATGGAGGCCAAGTCCCGCCGCAAAGTCCTCTCTCTCTCCTGAAGAGTATGACGGTGGTGCATAGGATGGGTTCGAATCTCCTCACTGCTTCGCTGAATCGCCTCAGCTGCCCACACGGCCCACCCTCCCTATGGGGGGGACTTACGCTACTACCATATAGCTGTAATACACTGTTGTACCTCCTCCTCTAGGAGCAAAGCATCTGGAATGCGGATCCCTCTCTGCGGTAGGCCACGACGGGGCTGCTCTAGGTGAAGAATGATAGGGGAGTGGTCTGAGAGGGTAGTCCCTGCTAGAATACCAGTGGCTCCACCCTTATGCATGGCCCATCTCTGACATAGAATCTGTCTAGTCTCTCAAGTAGACCATCCTACTGCCGCTGCCCAAAGGAGAAATTGAGACAGCCAGGAGACCTAGAGAACTCTGGTTCCCTCTAGGGGTCTCGACCGTAGATTGAGAAAATGAACTACTTCCAAGTGCTTCTTTCCGAAGCTGGCATCCCGGAACAAGAAGCACCCCCGCGCTTGTCCTCCTCAAACTCGAGATTGTTTAAGTCGCCTCCAACAATCCACGAGCCCACATCCGGGAGGGACTCTGTCAACTGCCTCCAGAAGGCGGGTCACTGCTGTCTACAAGCTAGGGCATACACATTGAGAATCCCAATCCTGGAGTCCCCAACCCTCAAACCCATCCATACTGCTCTGCTTGGGATGAGCTCGCCTTGATCGTACACATCCGCTCCAACGGACTGGGACACCGAAATGCAGTCCCCCCCACTCCTGCCAACCGTGGGGGACCATACCTTAGGGCCTCTCCCTCGAAGGAGGTGCTGTCTACGTCGAACATCTGCGGCTGAAAACATATGCTCCTGGATCAAGAGAAAGTCCATTGTCCACCCAACCACTGCCCTTTGCAACTCCTGTCGAAGTAACAAATGCTGCGGTTGTTGACGTGCGCGGTCGTGGAGCTCGTGCACGTTCCAACTCACCATGGTCCAACTCATGGGGAGGTGGGGGGAGTGGAGAACAGATCTCGCCTATGAGTGGGAGCTTGAACTTCGCTGCGGGTTTCGATGGAGAGTAATCTGTGTCAGTATGGCATCACACCAGGGGCATAATTGGCTCGATGCCTACCTTAGTGGCCCACTTCCTCAAAAATGAGGAATCAACCCCTAATATGTCTGCACAAAGCTGTAGAGTCCAATACGTGGCTTGCTTCAGCTGAATCTCGGGTCCCAGGCGAAGCACATAGACTGCAACACCTAGTTCTCGACGGTCAGCTGAGAAGCCAAGCTGAAAAGTGGCGGTGTGACCATGGGTGACCCACATCTCCCCCCCCTTGGGGCCAAGCCACTCCTCCATCATGTCAAACATCTGTTGCTGCATCATAAGGTCGAACAATGTGGGAGTTCACTGCTCCTCTCCAGACGCCGCGAAGAGAAACCCCCAGAAAGGGCACGACCGTGAGCCAAACACTCCTATAGAGCCTCCTCAGGGCTGCAAAATCAGGACAGACACCTCTAGAGCCATCGGATATCTGTCAGGGATCTCAAGATAGTTCCACGGTCCTAGCCGCCAGAGCTCTCTAGGTAGAGGCTATCCTAGACGAGACTTGGAACCTGGAAGCAACGAAAATGGACCGCCTGAGCTCTGCTGTGTGGAGCACGTACCCGGACTATGTTGCGCCTAGGAAGAGGGGCCCGAGGCCTGCTGCAAGGGAGAGGACGCTGGCACCCCCTTGCCTGAAGGCACATGTCTGGAGAGAGAAGGGGAGCGGGTAACAGATGGGGCGAAGGGGGCTGCAGAGCTGAAGGCAAGGAGGGGAGGCAGCAAGAAGAAGGGGGGGGCGAGTGGTACAGGTGACTGCAAGTTCAAGGGGAGGGGGTGGGGGGCTGAGGAGGGGGGAGGCGGCCCCGATGGAGGGTCCACTGAGACCTGCTCAGCGGTGGCTCCTAGCTCCTACTGCAAAGGGACCTGGGCGCTCTGCTCTGTTGGCGCCTGTGGCTCAGTCAAGAGATCGAAGGTCTCCTCCTCCTGCTCCATAGGGGCAACCTCTGCTAGCTTCTCCTGAGGCTGGGGGGTCGCCGATCAGGCTCTCTCGTGCTCTCTGACCCTAGCCCGATACCTGCGATGCTTGAGGGCTGCCTTGCTAGGCTTCTTGTGTTCAACCTTGGTCCAAGTCCCCTGAAAGGGCTTGACCCAAGGTGTTTGCGAGTGCTGCTGACGATCTGACTGCCTGGCCCGATGCTGGGGAGCCCTTTGCCACTGCCTGGGTTGAGAGGGAGCCCCTGCTCCTGCCTGGGCTGAGGAGGATCCCTACCCTGGCCTCTCATGCAGTCCCAAGCTAAGTGTCCCATCATGTTCTGCATCGGAGGCACTGGCCTCGAAGCCCAGAGACCTCAACTCTCGGACATAGTTCGCCTCCATCCAAGGTCTCCAGAAGGATCTCCTCAGGAAGCATCTCGAGGGTGTCCACAATCACTCTGAGCCTGGGGACCCCATCATCTGCGACCACTGTGGCTACCGAGGGAGGAGGAGACTCCAGCACAAAACATCCTCCGATAGACTGGAGAATGGAACTATACTCCTTCGGGAGCCCCAAGAAGTGGAGCGTCACCGGGAAGTGAAGTACGTGATGAGTCGTGTCCATGTCCGCCACTATGAAGCCATGGTACCAAGGGAAGAGGAAGACCAGATGAGGACCAAGAAAGATAGGGCTTTGCTCCACAAGTGACAAGGTGGTCTCTGGAGAGCTTAGCTGGAGAAGGAAGACCCCTCTCCCATAGATGGTGACCTCCTGGATGTGGTCATCTCCTAGGGCTAAACTCGCCTGAAGCCAATCCCGAATCTGTCGCCTCAAGGGGGTGAGCCCAACAATCCGGCCTACCAAGGCCCTATCCTGAAGAGCCTTCACTGTACTTTGAACCTGTTGCTTATCCTCCGCAGAGAGTAAAACCTTAACAGTATTGGGAGTCGAAGGTGCTGCCATTTGAGTCCCTCTTGCCACACCAAGGGTCACTGTCAAGGTTGATCTTCAGAAAAAAGCAATTAGCCCTCTTTTCAAGTGTTCACACTTGCTTAACCTTTTAGGCATCCAAGAACATCAAAATTGAGCACTAACAGTCCACTTTTAAGCACAAATTCACGCATATATCAATGCATTTATTGCATTTGCCACTTCCTGTAAATGAGTGTATTTTGGCATCAAACGGCCAAAATTTGCCTTCCAAATGTGCTCTTGCAATGGCTCACCAATCTGAAAATTTTTCCCACTCTTTGGGCATCATACACTTCCAACTTTGGGCATACACACCCTCAAATGCATGCTCCAACTCCAATTTACTGGCGAAAGCTTGTTTCAAGTGCTCAAATGCATTCCCGCTTCACCAATCGAGCATATGACTTCCGCTATCAACCACTTTTCTGCCCAAATGTAATATTTCCTGATTTTTCAAGTAAATTCCTGCAAGCAAGCGCTACCCCAAATGGCAATTGCTTCCACCGTGATATTCACGGGTAACTATGCCAAATTTTGCAAAAGAGGACCGTAAATGATGCACACAAGAGAGGGCAAAAGCGTCTTACTTGGTCTCCCTCAATGATGGTTTTCTAACTTAGTAAATCTGTTTCCAACGGCCTGGAATGCAGGATGGAACGATGAACGTGGCACTGGTAGTCGGTGTAACGGGCATCGTAGGCTGCAGCCTGTCCGAAATCCTGATTAAAAGCTATTGATGCAATGGCCCCAGCTGTGTATTTACCAATCCCCGGAATCTTCTGTAATTCAACTACAGAAGATGGAAGTAAGCCCCCTCGTAGTTGGACGATCTCTTTAACACCCTCAGAAGTAAATTTTGAGAGCAATGACACTAGCTGTGATGTGTGACCTCAAGCAAAGCACCTAAAACGATTGAAGGTTGAACTTTTAAGCGATTGAATCTTGAGATTCAACGCTGAACTTTGAAGCGATTGACTCTTGAAGCTTGTGGAAGACTTGAACGCTCAAGCGATCGATTCTTGTTGGAGACCAATATGCACTAGCTTGTGGAAAGAAGTAAGAGAGTCGTTAGGCAAATCACATGGAGACTTGACTAAGCAAGTGGCCGAGGCTGGAAGGTCAAATGAAACAAATGACCGACTCGATAGGCTCCCGACTGGCCGCTCGACTCCTTAGTCGTAGTTGTTTTGGCTTCCAACTTCCAAGCTCCTAACTGGCTGCTCCCTCCTTGAGATTTTGGCTTCAGGTTAGCCTTCAGCAATCGACAGCTTTCTTCATCTAAGTCTGGAGTCCGAGGCTTTAGCTAACTCGAAGCCGGGGCAGTGTAGATGCTAGTTTGTGACTCACAACCCTCTCACACAGTTTGGGATATGCCACGCAGTTGAAGCACTTGCACTTGGAGAGTAGCACAAGCTGCGTGGTGAAGAGTCTTGCTCAACTTTGGCTCTTCTGATCAAACGGCCGGCTGTTGAAGGCTCCCGCAACAAAGGCTTTTGACAGAGGCAAACCTCTCCAGCACATCCAACGAAATGTCCAGCTAGCAGCGCGGCTCCAGTGACCACATTCTAGCTTCTCCACACAACAGTAGACGGTGTGCCAAAGCTTAACGACAACCTTCAAAGCTCGGCTAACATACCAAAAGGCCATGCAATGAGCTTCTTCAACGACATGGCGACCAGCAGCTACCACGGCTCCAACGGCGCTACAAGTCTACGCATCAACTGCCTCCATCGGCCGAGGATTCTTTCAAGCTACTGTCTAAACCGTAGGTGAAAGGGAGTGTCTCATCTCAAGCTCAGTCAGGTATAGAGGGAACTTGGTCTATCAAATTCCATGGAGCGCCTCTTTCACTCCTGAGGAACCTACTAGACAGTTAGGCCATGCACAATGTTTTTAACGTCTCGTAATTGAAGACCTATCTTGAACCAGCACTCAGTGTTGTCCCAAATGAGCAACAGCCCAACTTGATTGACGAAGCTGAAGTTATTGAACCAAAACAGATTCTAGAAGCATGGGTCAGAGCGCGAATTCAGAAATTCTACACCAAGTTCCGCAATCGAGGTACCCATGAAGCATCTTGGCTTGACGAAGGTTTCTCCCACGAGTTTCCCCAAATATTGGCAGACTACTTGGAGGCAATACATCTACCGCCAAGTTGAGGAGGAGGGAATGCCACATGCACCCCTGCACTAGGGTGCATTGTGACATATTGGCTCATCGTCACGTGCAATCATTGTACAAAAGTAGAACCTATTTAGGTAATGTTGAAATATGCCATTGCCCCATTGTGAGCCCTAGTCCAGGGACAAGTCAGGCACGAGCTACATAGGTCAATCTAGCATTAGTTACAGTCCCCTTGTACCCATGGAGAGCTGTGTAGGTTAGTCAGGTCCTATTCTAGGTTAGTTAAGTCTTAGGTTAGATAGAATTAGGTCAAGTGGCCAGCAGCCTTAGGGCTGCCATTTGGGGCTGGACCAGGCAGCCTTTTATAGGCCAGCCTGGCCACCTAGGGTTGGCCCATAGGGCTGACCAGGTCGGTCAAAAAACAGCTGACCTACCAGGTCGGTCAACCGACCAGCCGGGTCAGTCAAATGGCGGTACCAATCGGTCATAACCAGGCCTATGTAAGGGGCCTCATCCCCCCATTCCTTCCATTCAGTTCTGCCTTTGATCCTTCGCTGTTCCAGCCCTGCAGATCTGCTGCGATTAGCTCCAAAACCCGCCAACCAGGGCAGACATACACGCAGCAGAGGCGCGACCAGCAGCAAGCAGAGGCGACTCCAGACCTGTGTCAACAGTTCAGCCTTGTTCCTGCCTAGTTCCTGCCCTGCAGATCTCCTGCGATTTAGCTCCAAATACCCGCCAACCAGGAAAGACATACAGCAGCAGAGGCGCGACTTGGACAGCAGCAAGCAGAGGTGATTCCGAGCCCTTTCAACAGTTCATACCTCAGCATTCTCTTTCTCAATTCTAGCAGTTCATTCCTATCTTAGTCCATCTGTCTCACTTACACATGCAGCTACTTTCCCGTGGACAGCACTAGCCTCATTCTCAGCCTCCTAGAAGTGTCCTACATCAACGTCGTGGACAACATTAAGGCCTCGATCAGGGTTTGGAGCTGTTCTCAAGTTTTTTAGCATTTGTTTGATAGTCAAGTCCCTCCTTAGAGTTGCATTTCCTTGCTCTCTAGAAGAGTGTATTTTAGCATTGCATTTCAGTTCTCCAAGCTAAAGAAAATTAAACTACGATTTAGGAGGGGGCCCTCAGTGGGTACAAGGACCCGATCGATCATCGACTCTATTATCTCTCTATCCTTATCTCCTCTTCCCCTCTACACCCCTCTTTGTGGTGTACATTGAAGACAACTCGCTAAAGTTAAACATTGCAAGTTACTCAATATCAGGAGCTTCTGGTGTGATCCAACTTGACTACCGTGTGTGCATGGTTGTGTTGAGATCAAGAAAAATCACACAACCAAGCAGCATGGAAGAGGAAAGGAGAGAAGAGTTTGGTCAAGAAACCGGCTTCATTGAAGGCAGACAGCCAAAAAGATATGCTTCCACAAAGCACTCAAGAAAAGATGGAGATGCTTATGGAGCAGCATTGGTGTCTCTTGTCCTAGCTAGAAGAAAATCCATGGCGAAAGCAAAAGACAACTGGAAGAAACTAAGAAGCAGCTGGTAGAAAAAGAGAGAGCAGAAAAGCCTCAAGAATCTAGAGGCAGCTTGGATTTTGTAAGATTGCTCTTGTTAATGTGAGAGGAACACAAGCACAAGGACGTACTTAGGATTGCATTGCTTGCCTAGACCGAGAAGCAGCACAGACTTGATCCAGAGGCCCTGCGACTTCAACATCAGCAATGGTTAGCCACTATGCAGGCAAGTTTGACAGTGATTATGTCCACCCCAGCTACGACCTCTTCACCAGCTCCAGCCACTCCCCATCCAATCACACGATCCAATCCCAACTTCACCAAGTACAATGGTTAAGTATGATCACTCAGCCATTCTCCAGTTCATCCATGAGTTTGTTACACATTTTCCACTTGCACGCATCATGGATGAGCAGGACAAAGTCCACCTTGCAGCTCCCCACCTTCCCATTGAGACAGTGACCTGGTGGTAGCATTGGGCCAGTAGATATGCTGACCCCACCACAAAAGGCACAAATTTCATTTGAAATAGATTTGTTTCCAATCTCAAGTCTCATTTCTACCTCCACAGTACATGCTTAACCTAGATGACGAGTTTTCTCACCTCTCCCAAAATGGTTGCCTGTGTTGTCCTACACAGTGTGACCAGAAATCGTGTTTCAGGCATCCGAAACATGTAGAGACGTTTCTGCCCGAAGCGTTTCTTAGAAACGAGCGAAACGTGGCATTTAGGGTGAAACAACCTGGATACAAAATATACTATTTATACTGTTTTTCTGAGCCGATTCGATTTGCCTCTCCCTTGATTGCTCTGCTGCCTGCAAAACACTCTACTCTACCCAACCTAAGCCCTCTACTCTATTTTCTTGCCAAGCCCTCTATTCTACCCAGCCTAAGAACTCTATCCAGCCTCTACTCCATGCTCCAGCCTCTACTCCAGCCTGTTGCTTAAGCCCTCTACTCTACTCCCTTGGTAAACCCTCCACTCTACCCTTCCTTGCTAAAGCCACGATGTAGTATTATTTATGAAGTATATATAATATACATAAGATACAATATTTGTACACGTTTCTAGGCAAAAAGCCTCATCATCTAGCCGCGAACGGCTTTACACCAGGTTTACATCAAATCATGCATAAGGCCACAGTGTTTTCTTATTCTGTTCGAAAGGCCTCATTTACACAAGATCTCATCGTTACACCTTTGTTGGATGTGACATGATACTAGGTATTCAGTGGTTCCGAGATCATTCACCTCTTCCTAATGGTAGTACGATACCTTCACTATCATCGAGGGTCTTCCGGAGCTGGCCATCATCAGTGGAGATAGGAGCATTCCTGGTATCCCACCGATCTCACATATATAGGCTCGTCGTGCCATTTGCAAAGGTGCAGTGTGCGCCCTCACTTATGTCCACAGCCAACAGGCCGCTTCAAAGCCAGTTCCACCTCTGGAATAGATTATGGTTGATCTCCTCAAAGAATTCTAAGATATCATGCAATGAGATGATCTCCCATCCAAGATCCCACCCAGTAGGCCTAAGGATCACTGCATTTTCTTAATCCCAAAATAAGCTTTCCCACATGCCCTCAAAGTTTATGGAGGGTGAATTGGAGTAGCAGTTGTATCAATTACGTAGCGTAGGTTTTATCCAGCCTTCATCCTTACCATTTGCAGCTCCTCTTATTTCCTCCAAAAGAAGGATAAGTCAGCATGTCTATGTTGATTATCAGACACTAAACAAGCTAACCGTGAGCAACAAGTTACCCATGCCTGGCAGCAAATATATCTTGGAAAGGCTTAATGGTGCAAATAATTTCTCTAAGTTTGATCTAAAGAGTGACTACCACCAGCTCCGCATCTTTGATGCCACATTCCAAAGACAGCTTTCCGGACCGAGCAAGCTTGCTATGAGTTCGTAGTGATGCCTTTCCAACTCAAGGATGCACCAACAACCTTCAACAAGATGATGTCAAGGATTTTATCTAAGTACATAGGTGTGTGCCTCTTTATCTTCTTGGATGATATTTAATCTTTTCCATAACTACCAAACAACATGTGGAGGATGTGAGGAACGCTCTTCACTATGAAATAACCAGCTCTACCTTAACGCAAAGAAAAATGAATTTGGGTTATTAGAAATCCATATTTGGGATACATCATCCCTGCAAAAGGCATGTGCCTGGACCCCAAGAAGGTTCAGACAATTTTAGATTGAGCCGTCCCCACGACTGCTAAGAGATCCGATCATTTGTTGGCCTTTGCCAGACCTGCAGTGCACATATGGACAGTTTCTCCACATTTTCGCCACCTCACATAGATTTACTTAAGTGGTTGAGGACTCACCGGCAACAGATCTCAGTTGTTGACAAAGTTCTACATGCCTTTCATGATTTACAATGTCTGGCATCGACAGCAGTTCTTAAGTTACCATCTTGGGATGATCTGTTTTTTGTCATTGTTGATGCAAGCAATGTAGCCATTGGTGCAGATCTACAGCAAAAAGATTGGCTAGTGGCCTACTACAGCTGCAAGTTAATGCCTACCAAGCTCCAAAAAACCTAGCTCGTCCGCTATCCCACTTGGCCCATCCGATGTATGTCCTTTGTCCCAACACCAATCCCTCCAGATCCCTGACCTTCGGATGTGAGACAAGAGGTTGTCACTCTCACTCCTTGGGGTAAGAAGGGCTAGCCCAAATGAGGCCTCCTACTAAGCGCTTCCAAACCCTGAGCAAGGGGGAGCCCTTCCCTATGGGGCAGGCATCTGAGAAAATCCCCCTGTGCGACGACTACCACTAGCCTCTTGTACGGGGTGTTTTGTTGAGAAGCCCTCGCTACAACTAGAGATTTCAAGGCTCGAAACTGGGTGTTAGGCCTCATACCACCAAATTGCCCAAGAGGTATCTCCTCTGCACCTCTGGGTCAATGATGCCAAGTTTTCCCTGATCCTATGATAGAATCACCGTCTGCCAAGCCACCCTAGCTCTAATATTCCATGTACCATCGGATCCAACCCGTAAGAAGTTTTTCACAAGTCGCCTTGCTGGCCAGAACCACTCCCTGGATCCCACTGGACCTCCCCTGCCCTAAGAGGTCAGCTCTCCAACAATAGGCGCCATCTCATCTTTGACTGTCCACAAGACAAAGGAGCTGGGGCAATAGTCCAGCCCTTGCCCGAGAATCCCACTACCCTAATCCTCTGCCACTCCAGCACCTCTATTGCCCTGTCCACCTCTAGGTCATCTGCCAATTCAGACTGAAGAAGGCCCCTAGTCCTGATCCTACAGCAACGACACCGGAAGGAGCCAAAGGACTGCTGTAAAAACTGAACCCTGAGGGGTCCTCCAGTCCTGGAGAACTGTCCTTACCAATGGAGCGAATCTGCTGCCCTCAGGGCCTCCCACCATGACTCTGGGATCGCCGCCTCAATCTCCACCAGCCTAATGCTGCTCCCCTCATGTGCGAAATTTGCTTGTACACATGCCTCTGTCTCCGCAGGAAGGTTTGACTTTCACAGTCGAAACAAATCATCAAGCCCTTAAATGGATTTAGACCATGCCTAGTTCTCAATGGAGCAATCAGCAAGCCAGGTGGAGTCAAATTTTCCAACAATTTGGTGGCATGATTGGGTATATCCCTGGCAAAGAATAATCTAGTTGTTAATGTTGTTAGCCACAAGACTTCCATCCAGACCATGCAAGGTGCTACTGTGCTTGAGATTCAAGGGAAGGATCTTGACAGCATGAAGGAACAATACGTGGATTCTGCCGATTTCGGCACCCAATTTCAGTTAGTCACCAGTCTTGATCCTGGCCATGATTCAATGCAGGATGGTTGGTTATTCTACAAGAACAAGTCGTGTGCGCTCAAGGATAAAAGACATGCACTTCTTCATGATGCCCATGACTCCATTGCAGGTGGCCATAGGAATCAATAGCACTTTGGAGAAGTTAGAGCCCTTATTATATTGGCCAAGGATGTGGAAGGGCATTTACCCCCATGTTCAACAAGAAAGCAGCAGGCTTACTCAAGCCACTGCCCATTCCAGAAGGACCCTTTCATGAAATTTCCATAGACTTTGTGGGACCTCTTCCAGCATCTGCAGGTACACATAATAAGCAATGCATGCAATGCATGACTATTGCAAGCAGGATCAGATTGCAGAGCACCCAGGGGGAGTTTGGAGCTGTGCAAAGGTGTCTGGGCATGTCTGCAAGCAGCAGATGGCTGCGCAGCAATCAGCAACAGAAGGCGCAGCTAACAGGAGGTTATGGGAGCTGCAGGAGCCGGTTGGGGTGCACAAGCAGGTCGGGGCAGTGTAAAACAGAGGTGCCTGGAGCAGCAGTACCACGTGGCAGTCTTGCGCCTGCATTGGACCAGTAAGAGGCTGCACAACAGGGTCAGGCCAATCAGCAGGCTGGTTGTGCTATTTTCTAGGGAATTTAGCCCTATAAAAAGGCTCCCAAGGGGTGGCATTCAATATTCCACATTGCAGGAGATTTGGTGCCTCACTGTGGGCTGCCATCACAGCAGCAGGGAGATCCAGAAGACTGGGCTGCCTACACAGCAGCAACGAGGATAGGATCCACAGGCGACTTGTGCCTCAACATTGGGCTGCCTACACAACAGCAAGGAGGTCAAGGATCAAAGGAGAAAACACTACCTTACATTGGGCTGTCCACTGGAGCAGCAGGAAGGTATGTTCGAGGCTACCAATACAAAGCCCACAAAAGCTCTAGGAGAGCAACACAGGCTGAAGGTCCATGAGGACAGATTTCGGGAGCCACAGGGGTCCACATCTAGGCAGCACCCTGCTGATAGATGGTGGCACACCGTGCCCATATTTTGTAAATGGATTGGTCCATCTTTGGACAGATGTATATTGCTGTTTCTACATCTCTCTCTTTAGCACGGTTCATTTACTGTCTGCACATGTCTCTCTCTATACAGTAGTACACACCACGGAAATAAGTTGGATCTTTGTTTATCTTCCGCTGCAGAGAGTGTTGGATATAGCAAGCAACTTCCACCTCTATTTCCAACAGTGTACACAGATTCAGCAGGATCTCAAGTGGCCGATTTATTTTTCCGCTCTGCAAATTGTGGTTTCGGCATCAGCTTTTAAGCAAGGCCCATTCACATTGATGTCCCACCTAGTTTCAGAGCTAATGCTTAGACATGCTTAGATTCTCAATCACGGCCTCTCCTTAAGCAGGTACTGAAGCCTAAAAAGAGGCAAGTGGCACCAAGGAGATACTTACAGCAGAGGATGCATCATATGCAACCCATCGAGGTGGGATATCCATGCTGATGCATGCAGCATGCTGCAGATGTTGGCGCAATTCTGGGCAGATTTTGTACTTCATTTATATATCTATACATGGTGTTTTGGCTGTACATCAGTTCTGACTGTGCTTTGTCATCTACTTATGTACACACATTTCGAAGTAAGATTAGTGTTGTGTAGGATCCTGACAATTTCCTCCACATAGGCAACTTGTAGTCAAAGGATCAGTATGATGCAAGCTCATTCTCTAGCATGGTATGAGACTGTGTGTTGATACATGGTTAGGTTTTCTAGCACGTATAAAAGCCCAGGTAGTCTACTCCCGAGATCTGCTTCTACAACTGGAGGCCCTTGCTTGAAGAGAGAGGGTAACTTCAATTCATCCAGGTGTGCTATAATCGAGTGAAGCTTGAAAAGGTTTTTGGTTGATGGTTATTTCAGGCTATCTACATATGCAACCATGGCATCTCATATAAACTTTCTAGAGAGAGGGATGCTGGATGGGACTACCTATCCCATCTGGAAGATAAAGACATGGTGCCAAGAAATTTTTCAGGTTATCGAAAGTGGTGAGACCAAGCCCAAAGGATGCATCAGGCAAAGTAGTGGACGCTTAAAGTCCAGCGGATGTCAAAGATTTGGTGCTCAAGGATGCTAAGGCACCATCCATCATTATCAAGATGATTGCAAACTCGGTGCTTCTGCATGTTCGATCAGTGGAGAATGTGAAGATATTGAAAGATCTGTATAAGACCAACAATATTACATGAATATTTACACTCTATATTCAAATATTCATGCTGACAAAAGGTCAGGGAGAGTCTATCAATGACCACATGGGGCAAGCAACGATTGGTCAGAAAGTCGAGAGCAGACAGTTAGCCATGCTTTTGGTAAGCAAACTTCCACTTTCAATGGGTTGGTGACTACTCTTGACGCTGGAGAAAGGTCAAAACTTCAACTTTGAGGAGGTTTATCCTTTGTTGCTCCAAGAAGAAGTGAGGTTAAACTTGTAGGACAAAGATGGTGGTGAGAAGGTGGTTACACTCAATAGTTCTGTGAACGGATTCATTGATTCAGCTGTGACAATGCTCATGTCCAACATTGAGTAGCAGTCAGAAGATTTAAAAAAATTTGAGAAGATGAAGGACAGCAAAGGTTGTTAAGATATCGTATTGAGAACAAAGTTGTATACATCGAGGAGGAGGAAGAGGATGAGGCTGATTCAAAGCAATATCCTGTAGATATGGAACCGAAGCCAACAATATGTAGATTTGGAGCGGCAGCATGCAAATTTAGCCAGCAATAGCAAATAGTCACCATTGCAGAAGCAGCACACCACAGAACGGGTCAAAAAATGCAGAGTTGACTTTTTATTCACAAGTCAACGCGCTGCCTTTTTCATTGTTGACTTTTGCCGAGAGTCATCAGAGTTTCACCCTATTAAAGGCCCTCCCATTCCTCATGCTCCCTTTAACAACACTCAGCAACTTCTAGCCCTTCATAATTCAGTCTCCACAGCAGCCCCTTCCTTCAGCCTGTTCAGCCCTACAGCAAGCAATCAACCATGACTCTCCCTATAGTCTCAGCCAGCCGCAGCAGCGCCGAGGCCACACTTACCCCAAGTCTTCTCCAATAATGAATCTTAAGCATGATCAAAAAATCTCATTTTCGGGTCAGCATTCACGCTTCCGCACTCCCTAAATAGCAAAGGAAGCTAGTAGTTCTCATTTTTCGATTCCCTTTTCTAAAAATAGAACTCTGAAGGATAACTCTAAATAAAGTGGCCGATCAAATTAGTCTTCTTGTCTTACATAAGCTAATTCACATGTGTATTGTTCCACTTTAGCTCGTGTCATAAATTTTCTAGTGGATCTACCGTGCCCAAATATAGAGCATTTGCGCTTTCAGTGAGCACGGGCCCAGCTCGCGGTCACCTAGACCCTATCACGTATCGAACTCCTCAACAATGACTTTCAGTCAAAAGTGCTCTTTATCACATGTTTTCTGACCTTTGCAAGTGATAGTTTGCCCCGCCGTCGAAGCCATGAGTAAAATCAAGTACACGTACTTCAGGGGCTTGGAGGAAACGCCGTCACGGCTTAGTGCAGAAAAACGCGACACTCTTTTCGCATTCACTAGCTTCAGAAGAATCTCCGGTTCTTAACTCTCATTACCACGCTTCCGACCGTTAAAGTGTGTGCTCTATAAAAATTCATAGCACAGATATGTCCAAAATGTTTTAGTGGAAGCCTGCGTGATCTAGATCTCACAAGCAGTCATAGTCAAAGTTCTGACTTGAAACCATTCAATAGTCGTAACTTGGGATCTCGATGTAGGGTAAAGGGGCTAGTAATGAGGCGGGTGCCTTTAAAATGTCAGCACCCTCCCTATTTTCTACAAATAAAGAGGCATGAAAAAGGGTAAATATGCTTAGGTGTCAAGCTCTTATGAAAAGATAGTCTAAATGTGACAGAGTACTCGCCCACCACTGCCTTTAGTATTGGGTATGTCGGTTTTCCAAGAAGTCAATATTTTTTCCTCATTTTTTTTTGAAAAATTATATCCTTTCTCTATTTCCATTCATGCGAGGCCCTTACATTTTGAAAAACATCAAAAAAACTATAGGCGCAGCCCCTTACACTATGAAAAAGATAGGGGTGCACAAGACCTGGCCCCTTTACCCTAATGCGGCTGATTCGGAGAGACCACATGACCAGTGGTGCTAGTGACGTGTATTTGTGAGAAAAGAGTAAGGGCCTCCTCCTTATGACATCCACATCATAGGAATAAGTAGCCTGACCCGTCTACCACGGGTTGGAGACCCACTCTCCTGGGTCTCAAGGTGGGATCTTTAATTTCAAAAGACATTCTGAAGTTTGATGACCCTTTCCAACACTGGAACTGCTTGGCTTGGCTCACTCAGTGTAGGATTACTCCTTAGGGTATTATTGTAATTTTGTCAGTCCCCTCTCAGTTTTCATACATGGCATTTTGCAAGATTACGTGCATAATGCATTGTATGCCAATTTAGTGCTAGATTGCAACACAATCAATCTTGGTTTATGGGATACATTAGTTTGAGTGTAAATAAATAAAATTCATGAATTTGTTTGAATTAAACATGTTTGCATGCATATCCCCTCTCAGCTTTCATACATGGCATTTTGCAAGATTACGTGCGTAATGCATTGTATGCCAATGTAGTGCTAGATTGCAACACAATCAATCTTGGTTTATGGGATACATTAGTTTGAGTATAAATAAATAAAATTCATGAATTTGTTTGAATTAAACATGTCTATATGCATATCCCCTCTCTGCTTTCATACATGGAATTTTGCAAGATTACGTGCGAAATGCATTGTATGCCAATGTAGTGCTAGATTGCAACACAATCAATCTTGGTTTATGGGATACATTAGTTTGAGTATAAATAAATAGAATTCATGAATTTGTTTGAGTATAAACGTATATGTATATGCTTCAATAAACACAACAAAAGAAGATTTACTTTAAAATAGCATACCTAACAAATTATACGCTCTATAAAAGAGTACTACAAAATCTTACAAATTCATATATCTAGATATAGAGTGTCTATATCAGCTCCCCTAAGAAAACAAACTACCTCTATGTCCCACCTCATGCACCAGCACCACACGTGTGCGGCGTCGTCGATGGACGCCACCAACACCTATGCAAGACAAAAAGATCATTTAAGAATTATAATAATTAAATCAAGGAAAATTTAGAACTGTACCTTACGCTGGCGCACAGGAGTGTGTATGTGGTACATAAATACATATACAAAGTCTCTGTTCGCCCCTCGATAAAATACATCTGTTCCCATCGGCTCCATGAACCCAATGAAGCGCACATAGATGGTCTGGGGACCATTATTCCCAGTAAGACGCTGAGAACTCATGGCAAAATATCCAAAATTGAGACGTTCCACCCCATCATACACTTGACCAAGGAGATTCAATGCAAAACTTGAGTCGGGAACCGCCCTAAAGGAAAATAATATCATGTTTATTCGCTTATATATGTAACCTAAGTAGCTTTCACTTATATGAATATATATATATATATATATATATGTATATATATATATATATGTATATATATATATATATATAGGTTATCTACCCAACAAAGCTCTCCAACTCCAAGATGTCAACCAATAGCTGGGCGCGCACCCCAACTCTCCAACCATTGGGATTTGTATATTCCTAAAGGTAAATGACTATACTATTAAATAAGTCAACTTAACAACTGACTACTACACAATTATGTACCTGCTACCTTTGCAATTGTCTCGGTGGTGAATGTAAAACGCTGCCATCCTATCATATCATATTACAATAACAATACATATCATATTACAGTAACAATAGATGTGTCAACCTATATATAGAGAAGAAATTAAAAAGCTTCACCAAGCCACAAATTAAAAAGAACATTAGTTATAGTACATTTGATAATCCATAATTTGAAGAAAAAATAACAATGTGTGAACCCATAAAACTCACAAAAATCATACATTGTCAAAATTCTAGAAACGACATTGTTTGAATGGAATATGGAATGAGCTCATGAAAATTATACAAAAATAGTCATCACCGATTTTTAATCCACACTTCAAAGGCTTACAATTGATAGACCTTTGATCGCCTAAAAGAACACAATGATACAAAAAAGAATGTGAAAATTTATCACTCGACAAAGTCTGAAGAGGCTTTCAAAAAGCACTGGCATATTACTAGGTTCTTCTTGATGCCAATTGTAAAACCTCTTTGTACACAACATTTGTGGTGCAACTCATTTCAGCATCCTCATCACTAACCCAATCCACACTCTCTGGAAGAAATACTTTGATTGCATTTGATGATCGGACACGCGAGAAAGCCACGTATAATTGCCCGTGACTAAACACCGGTGTCGCCAAGTATAAGCCTAGGATAGACATTGTTTGGCCCTGTGCCTTGTTTATCGTCATGCCAAATGCTAGCCGAATAGGAAATTCCTTCGAATGGAAGTTTCAAGTTACTGGGAATGAAAGTTACTGTTGGAATGAACATCCTATCTCCAGCGTTGGTACCAGTGATAATCTCAACTTCCAATACCTTCGTGTGAAACTCTTTGCATATCAGCCAAGTCCCATTACATAATCCCTGTCGAGGATTTAGATTGCGCAACAAAATGAGGGGAGCATTTTGTTTCAAAACCAGCCAATGAGGTGGGTATCCACCACCAAGATCGAGCGTGTTAAGATACTCTATTGCATACAAAAAAGAATCTCCACATGAGCTCTCTACTGAGTCAAATGACCAATTGTTTGGTAGAAAGGTGGCGTTGTTAGGGGGGGATTTTAGGCAGGTCTTGCCAGTTATTCCCAAGGCAAGACGAGAAGACATTGTCAACTGTACATCATGCCACTCAAGGATTTGGAGATGCATCAAGGTATTGAAGCTGGTACAAAATATGCACGTTATTCAGGAAGGTGAGGAATTCATAGCAAGGGTTGTGGATTATGCACCGTATTTTCGAGACCGCGCTATTCTTGCACCTCAAAACCTTGAAATATCTTGCAACGTCTTGTCTAGTGCCTCAAATGCGAATTGATGAGTCATAGGTGCCTCATCCCGTATTATCAACTTTGCTATCTTCAAAACATTTGCAAGATGATTGTTAACCTTTATATTGCAACTGTTGGTGGCATCCAAATCTAGTGGTATCTTGAACCGCGAGTTTGCTTAGTAACAACGTTGCAATCCCAGAAGAAGCGCATGCCAAAGCGACATGCCCCTCCCCACGCAAACGAGAAAGCAAACAATTGTATAAAAAAGTCTTTCCAGATCCTCCTAGACCATCAAGAAAAAACACTGCACCAACATTTGCATAGATCATTGCCTGAATCTGATCGAAGGCAATCCGTTGACAATGATTTAAGGTACTTTCCATCCATTGACCAAGTCGTGCCTCACTCTCAAAATCAAACATTCTTTCTTCTTGCAATAGAGCATTTGTAGCTTTCAATACACATGATCTATCCAAGGTAGGCAATCCATCAAACTCTACCAACCTTCTCCCATGTTGTTGGAGAATGTGCTCCAAGTGCCATAGAGCCTCTTCTGTGCCAATCCACGACGGTCAACCATACTTGATTCCAATGCATGGAAGAAATCATCTGATAGATCGTCTGAGAATCTTTCCCACAAAATTCCTGGAGATGTTGGCTCACAAAAAATCAAAACTGCAACAAAAAGGTGCCTCAATTGTGTGCTATTTTGATGTAAAACGCCCTCTTGCATGCAGATAAACCATTCCTCATCACTTTCCAACAACCTCTAGCTACACATGCTGCCTTGAAAGTAGGGTAAACTTGCCCATCAAAAGTGCACAACTCATCAAAACACTTACAACCCTTGCAAACGTTAAGTAGCATACGCATGAAATATAATTCACTAGCAGATGGAGAAATATTATACATCCGACCAATGCTATTGCCCCGCCTTCTTCTAGACCACTTTTATTGGATTTGTTCCAGACCATCTCACAAGGAAAGTCACTGTAAATCAAATTATCTGCATCATGTTGCAATCGGTTGTAAGTGAACCATTCCGTGAGGCTGGTCTTTCTATTCTGTTACCTATCTACCACATTGTGCAAATCATCATCATCTCTAAATATCACATTATTCAATATCGAAAGATGGACCTGCAACCTTTGTACATCCGGCTTTTCATCATGCATATCATACTCATAAATACGCCAGCATGCTTCTGATGCTGATACATAACGTGCATCTAGGTAATTATTTATCTCATCAATGCCACAATCGACTGGGTTGTGTAGTTGTCCTTGTCCTTTCACACGGTTTATCTGCGTCTTGACGGTTGCTCTGTCATGTCCCTTATACATGTATTTATATAAATACTTGACGGCAGTAATTATGGAACAAATTTCAACGTTGATATGTGCCTTGTACTTCATAGAGAGGAAAGGATTGAATGGCACAATCCAACGATTATCCACTATACCGTCTTTCACCCGTATCTTTCTACCATCATCTCAACGCATGTAGATAGGGTAACCATCGTTACCCACCACACTAGACTGAGAGAAGGGATGTGGATAGTGACGACTACATTTGCCATCAAACATGCAAGCAGCAGAGACATTAAGTGCACCGCATGGGTCATGAACATTGCATTGTGCAATAATCTCATGCAACTCAGGGAAAAGGGTTTTATCTGGCACTTCTGCACATACCAATTGATCATAGTGACCAACCTGAGTAGGTTTGAATGCACCTTCCAAAATCAATAGTATGTGTGAGTGCGGAAGACCTCCCTTTTCAAACTCAATCACACATACATACCCAGCAACTTTTCCAAACAAATCATGCTTTATAATCGATTGCATCAGATCCTTGTGTTTTTTATAAAATACACGGGTTCTCAAATCTGGGCGATCTTGTGCTCTTTGACCTGGCAACAATCCTTCATACATTTTTGACCATTTTGGGTTGCAGGTGAGCGTAATAAACAAATCTAGTTTACCCTTTTTTCTCACAATTGCCATTGCATCCTGGTATAACTGGCACATATACCGCGGTCCTCCTGTAAAAGAGGATGGCAACACAACTCTATGCCCGATAGCATTGCCCAGTACATATGCACCGCATCAGCTGCATTTAGCATGTTCACCAATCCTTGATAAACTTATGCATGTAAAGAAGATTGATTGTTGCATATCCACACTAATCTAGACTCTTCCATACTACTATATGCATCAACAATATATTGTTGCAATAATCTCCCCCCTCGTAGAAGGCATGCACTTGTATCAGGCGCTACCTACAGACGGTACGCATAATATTGTCTTTGTGTCACACAATTTTTCCTTTGTACATCATGTAATGATACGTGAGTAGGAACATCTCTATAAGGGATATATAAATGCCATCCATCCTCCCCTCGGGGAAATAGAACATACATGAGTGACATGTATGATCGATGCAAATTTGATATTCTGGTTATCAATCCATTGCGTCTTAAAAACTGGATGTCTCGATTCCCAACATTAGAATCATCCCCTTGCCCTGGTATGATTGCGGCAACCTTGCTAGCTGTTGGGACCAAGTACTGTCTTGAGGTTGACCGGCTCTCACAACTTACCATCTTCAAGTTTGCATGTGGATTTCTTCTTAATACTTCCCCCACAGCAACCAGTGCACTGGCATACAAATTGCATTCATGCATCATCCTGTGCAACAATTCCAAAATGCCAAGATTCAAACCAGGCATCCCATCCAAACGATTTTGCAACTCATGATCTGTATCATGGACATATAATTGTGCAAACCGTGGAAGCTCTTGTCTAGACTTATCAGGTAGCAAACTCCCGACACGATGGTACACCGTGCCATGAATCCGAAAATTATGTATACCCCTATTCCCAAAAAACATTTGATCAACTTGGGCTCCCAATGAGGCAAACACCATGACATTATTATAGGCTCTTCAATTATCCTTAAATGATATGCTTCTAGCATCACTTCCATGAAGTAGAACTTTTAAAATCTGTGGTAGATCTTCCAATGCCAACAATGACACATGGACAACTTTACAACAATACTTTCCCACAACCTCATGCATACTTCTTCTAACTGCAGTACAAAAAACACTCCCTTTTTTAAGACTATCAACAAACTCCGTACTCATACATTCCATAGCTGTACTCGTACCTTGTTTTTTGAGCATTGTTCTCTGCCTAGCAACATTGCGATGTGCCTTACGTGTTGAATGCAATAAACTTCTCTTATCAAGACACGTTAAATTATCTACATTCCATTGTACATCATTATGTCCCTGCATTTGATTATGTTGTCTGCAATGAACAACCTCTACAATTGGCCCCATGTGTCTAAAACCTTGTTTTTTCAACATTGTTCTCTGTCTGGGAATACTGCGATGTGCCGTGCGTGTTGAATCCCATAATTTTCTCCTATGACAACTTGTTTCTTTTGCCATTGTCTGTTTATGAACACAACCATCTCTCTCTCTCTCTCTCTCTCTCTCTCTCTCTCTCTCTCTCTCTCTATCTATATATATATATAAAGGGTTTCGGATTTATGGCATATAAGGCAAAGGATTAAATTGTCAATCAAATAAATGGAGTGTACATGGACTCATTTGGTAGAAGTAATGATCCATGCCAAATGGAGTCAACTAATAGAAATCCACATCATAGTAATGGCCTCCTCCTTATGACATCCACATCATAGGAAAGTTTAGAAATGGTGGGAAATATTACTTTTTCCCATGTTCCCAATTTGCCACCATAATACATATCATTATCCCTTACGGTTTCTTACTAGCCTCCCCTGCTTGGGTAGGCTATAGTATCGACTCCGTGGCTCTAGAAAGCAAAAAATATTTTTGTAGATTCTTTTGCGACCTTTTTTGCGATTGCTTGGCATGTGACTATTCAATGGGAGTACGTCCAAGGAAAGGCATGTGATTTGGCAGTCGTCCATTGAATGTTCACTGGTAGTACCTCCAGGGAAAGGCGAAGGAAGGGATGGTATGGCGTGCTAGAGGTGAAGTCAAGAAGATGGAGGAATTATGTGAGATGAGGTGCATTTAGCAAGGCATGGTGTGGGTTGCTGGCAACATGGCCTCATCTTGTGATATGGCACTGTGTCGCAATTGAGTTGCACCATATAAGGACCTACGGAGAGGTGAGATCAATAGGTTTTGGATTGAGGTGTGTTGTAGGCTGTTGGCGATGGGGGTTTTGGATTATTCGATGGAGATTGAGAGTTCTAGCTTCAAAAGAGGTGGCTTTCTGTGCTTGTCTATCTTATTCAACTTCCTTCTGCTTTCTACTTAGCTTTCGTTTAGGACAGTGGCAGTAGTGTCCCACTCATTCGGAGAGTGCCCTAGCTATGCGATCTGAAGTTTTGATTTTTCTCTTATGTTGTGTTCGGATTGTTGTGAACAGAGTTGACCGATATGTGTGTAGCTGATTTTGATTATTTCAATGACGACGCCAGTTCCAAATTGAAAGGTTCATAATACATATTATTCTTTAATTGTACCTAGTTTCAACTTCGAGGCTTTTCAACAAGTCGATGAAATGGCAGCGGATGTATGGGAGGTGGGTGCAATAAAGCTTTTGACTGTGAGTTAATATACCGCACTCCAAAAAGATTTGCAGTCGTGTCTCACGAATGCCTAGTACATTTGCTTAACGTTGAACAGTCTATTCCAGGATGTACTTTATAATCTATGAATATATCACGTCTCTAACAAGCCAGCCTACTTAGTGTGGAGATAGCTCAACAGGAAATTCTGCTTGAACGTCTCTGGCAATCTAATCTATCAAGATTGCTTGAGCGGGATGCCTACTAAAAGGGTTCTAGCGTTAGATTGAATCGATGATGTTCATTGTGTGCTTTAGATTCAAACCCAGAGTTTCACAATAGATGGAACTTCCCTTGATTTGTTGTTATAGATGAGTGGATAAACTCCAAACAGGGATAGTCAGATTGAAATTGAAAGCTAACACTCTAAAGTGATTACAATATCACCCATACTTAGTTGTAACCTTATATTACGTTGTGAACCTATATTAAATCAAAGCAGACAAAACTGCTAGCAAACACTTCCATGCTACATGGTTAGCATGAGCTATAATTTGCTTTGGTATAACTTCAACTCAACTGAGTTATGTTTGGAGCGTTCATATATGAGTAATGTGTAGTAGACATGGTTAATTTTCATACTTTTGGATTGATAGGTACAAGCCCACACAAATAGCTGGGATGTGAAGAGAGTGGGAGAAAAGTAAGGAGTCTCACTTGTAGCTTTCTCACATACACAATGGGGGAATACACACAAAGGTGGAGGCTAAAAACAGTTTTCCTCTTCTTAGTTGTGAAAGCCAAAAGAACTCTCTCTTAGTACAAAAGAAATAGGTGAACCCTAGGTCTCAAACCAAACTCAGCTAACCTAGGTGGCATACTAACTGAGCCACTAAGTACAGGACATAAAGATAGTTGTCATCCAGCTATTATTCATGGGCGGTGTACCAACCGCATTTGTAGCTAACAAGTCGGTGATATAAATGCACAACGGTCACCCTGGCATATCACGAGTGGAGCTCAATATCTCAACACTCCTCCTCGAGCTCAATCCCGATTCCTGCACGCCAAGCAAGTCTTTGAACTTGCGCAGCTTCTCTGCACCCAATGCCTTCGTGAATATGTCAGCTACCTGATTCTCTATGCTGACATAAACTAGATCAATAAAACCTTCTAGAACCTTCTCCCACACATAGTGATAATGCACCTCAATGTGCTTTGTTCTAGCATGATAGACCGGGTTATTTGCCAAGTGTATACTGCTCATGTTGTCACAATAAATGACAACCGGCCCATCTGTAGACTGATGCATATCATAAAGTAGCTTCTGCAACCAAGCTACCTCACATGCAGCCATTGCTACACCCCTGTACTCAGCCTCTGTGCTCAACAAGGCAACTGTAGGCTGTTTCTTGCTGCTCCAAGTGACTGCAGCACTCCCAAAAGAGAACACATATCCATTGGTAGATCGTCTATCAGAAATACTACCAGCCCAATCAGCATCAGTGTATCCATGCAACTGTATCTGAAGCCCAGTCTCATAAAATAGTCCATACTGCAATGTGGACTTCACATACCTTAGTATGCGTCTAGCCGCATCCAAATGCGGTTTCCTTGGAGCTTGCATAAACTGACTTACCAACCCAATAGCATAGCTCAAATATGGCCTGGTAATAGTCATATAAATCAAACTTCCTACTATGCATCTGTACATAGTAGGATCTTCTAGAAGCTTACCTGCATCTGTGCTCAGCTTCACATTCTGCTCCAAAGGAACTGAAATAGGCTTACAGCCTATCATCCCATATTTGGACAGCATGTCCAATCCATATTAAGATCTAATCACCTCAATGCCGTAACGCAGCTCTCCCAAATCCTTCATCTCAAACTTCTCCTTCAATAGCATTTTCACATGAAGGATATCTTCATCACTATCACCTGTGATGATCAAATCATCAACATAAATGACAAGCAGCATAATGCCTTTCTCTGTTTTTCTCACATAAAGTGAGAAATCTGCCTTGAAAATCTAAAAGCCATTAGTGACAAGATACTATCCTATCTTGTCAGACCATGCTCTGGGTGCTTGCTTCAAGCCATACAAGGCTTTCTTTAACCTGCAAACAAACTCAGGATGAACAACATGAACATAACCTGGTGGCTGCTCCATATAGACCTCTTCTTGCAAATCACCATGCAAAATAACCTTTTTCATAGCAACTTTTGTCAAGGCATTGGAAGGGGGAACTCAACTTGGAGGTGAGCTCAATCGAGCACAACATTCGATAGCGGCGGAGATAGGGAACTCATTATGGTTGTGAGCTCCAACACACTGATGCATGCTCTCAGTATGTTAGAGCTGATCACCAAGTTGAGTTACTTCCCCAGTGCCGAAGGTTGTGTGCAATTACGAGAGGCTCAACACCAAGTTGAGTTCTCTCCTAGTGCCTCACAGAACAATGACAACCCATTTCCCTTGGCTCCCCATCCTACAACATGGTTGGTCATGAGGTATTTCTTTCAAGTCTTTCAAGAAATTTCCTTCGTCATAGCAACTTCTTTCAAGGCATTGGTGGGGTTATGAAGGAATTACTTCTTTCAAGGAACTAGAAGAGGGAACTCAAATTGGTGGTGAGCTCAATCGAGCACAACATTCGACAATGGACAGGGAACTCAATCTGGTGGTGAGCTCCAGCACACTGACGCATGATCTCAGTGTGTTACATCTTATCACCAAGTTGAGTTCTCCTTCCCCAGTGTCGAAGGTTGTGCTCAATTATGAGAGTCTCATCACCAAGTTGAGTCCTCTGCCAGTACTTGATGGAACAACAACGACCCGTTTCCCTTGGCTCCCCATCCTAGAACTCCCTTGGTCATGGCTATGGTTGGTGGAGTGTTGCAGGACGGAGAGCCAAGGCAAAAAATGGATCCCATGACTTGGGCAGCATTATGAAGGAGCATCGAGGTTACAGCAGAAGATTCATCATAGGGGTAGAAGGGGGCTTGGAGAGAGCATGGAAGGGGGTAGGAGAGAAATTTTCTTGGGTACGGTGAATTGTTTCTCTGCCCTTAAGGCCTTTATATAACTAGACTTTCCATCCTCCCACTCTTTTCCCCTTCGTTTCTTGTGTCAGTTGTGCGACTCTGCATGCCTATTGCTGCTGGATTTTGATGGTAGCCTAGCCTAGCGTAGGCAGTCATCTACATCATTGTCTAGCCATGACATGCGATTAGATGGTTTCCATGCTTGATTTTCTTGGTCATCGGAGCCAAGATCATGATAATTCAAGAGGAAGAGAGGGGAGGAGTGGTGGCAAATGCAACCAGCTTACTAGTAGCTTAGCCTAGCCTAGGCAGTCATTTACATCATCATCTAGCCATGACGAGCAATTAGATGGTTGCCATGGGAGAATTTCTCGGTCATCAGAGCCGAGATCATAATAATTCAATGGGATGAGGGGGGAGGAGCGGTGGCACATACACCCAGCTTTGCTGGTAGCCCAGCCTAGCGTAGGCAGTCATATACATCATTGTCTAGCCATGATGTGTGATTAGATGGTAATTCTAATAGTGTGATATGTTCTTACAGTCTATCTCAGCTTAATGCTAGTTCTCATTCTAAACTATTGTTATTATAGCCTGATAAACCGATTGAATGCTAATCTAAGCTTGTGAACTAGATGCAAAGTTATTGTTATTACAGTCTGCTGATTCCGGCTCAATGCTAATCTAAGCTTGTGAATTAGATGGTCCCTCATGCACAGTCAGTGTTATTACAGTCTGATTCCAGCTCAATGCTAATTTGAGCCTTGAATTAGATGGTCCCTTATGCATAGTCATTGTTATTATAGTTTGATTCTGACTGAATGCTAATCTGAACCTATGAATTAGATGGTCCCTCATGCACAGTCATTGTCATTAAAACAAGCTCGGTGGTTGTTTGGGATTAGTATGCTAATTGGGATTTACATTTTTCCATGTTTGGCATTTATTTATTGGGATTTACTGAAAGAAGCGCGGTGGTTGTTTAGGATTTACTAAAGGTTATATTTTGTGGGGGTTGCAGGCTCATTGCAGGTAATCCTAAGCCAACAAAATTGCATTTCATTGACAGTGCCTACCTCCTCTGCCCAATGCCTACCTCCTCTAGCCTTAATTGGTGTTTGAGCTGACCCAATCACAATTGCATGATGTTCCAACCACCGAGATGGTTTAGGACAATTAGATTAAGTCCAAGCCAGCCTAGTTCTGGTGTTTGGGCTGAACCAGGTTGCATGATATTCCAACCACCATGTTGGTTTAGGATAATCACATAACTAGTGTTTGAGCTGACCCAACCATGATTGCATGATGTTCCAACCACCGAGCTAGTTTAGGACAATCACATTAAGTCCAAGCCGCACCTGGTTCTGGTTTTTGAGCTGAACCAGCCACACGGTTGCATGGTATTCCAACCATCGGGATGGTTTAGGTCAATCACATTAAGTCTAGGCCAACCTAGTAAACTATCCCAAAGCTCAATCACAAACAACCACCGGGCTGGTTTAGGCAACCACTGACCTGCGTTGTATCAAGAAATGAAACAAGTAAACTATCCCAAAGCTCAATCACAAGCAACCACAGGGATGGTTTAGGCAAACACTGATTTACGTTGTATCAAGCGGGTCATTGTTTGCTTGGGTGTAGCCATTTTTGGTGAGGTTCAGGGACTTTTCTGTATATGGGTATCTTGCATGACCCATAACTTATGCATTGCTCAACGGAATTTGGCAAACTTTGTCTTCAAGTTGTAGTACACATTCCAAACTTGAACATGAGAGCAAAAAATTATGGAATAAGGATTTGGAATGAGACCGTTAAAGCATTACAAGTGCTATGTTGCATGTGAAGCATGCATCCTGAAGACTATAGGATATAGCAATTTATTCAAAAACATCAAAATTTTGTTCTATACATACATGCAACCAAGTAATCATTCTAAAGTACACTACGTAAGCTTCTCCTCAACCCAAGGACAAACCTAAATGAGATCATTATGCATGGGTTAATGGGGGGCTTGCAATGTTGTGCTAAAGTGATGCATACCCATTTGAGGGCATGGTCCATAAATTTTTTTTGATTTGTTGAAAATCAAAACGGATTGAAAATTTGGAATCCAAACTTTTGGGACTAGTGCATGGTGGTCTTAAAACATTAGTAGTTGCTGGTATTGGTATCTAGATTCACCCTAAAATGGAAGGAGTTGGAAAAGTGCAATTTGTGCATGTGAAAAGATATTTTAATAAATCCAACACTATTTACAATTTTGAATTGTTTCTTTTTCTATGCACTTGCTTTCTATATGGCTCATAAGCATGCCAAAGGTCATTGCATTTAATAATACAGAACACTAAACCTGATAGTGTGCCCTTTGGCCTATTTGTGTTTTCAAGCATTTTAGGCCACATTGCACTTGTTTGGGATATCCAATTCTGCTGACGTGTATCACCGAAGGAGAAAAATCGACGGCTGAAATTTTGCTACTCCTGCGAATTTTGAATTTTCACACCTCTCGCCTATCAAATCTTGGAAGATTAAGTACCTGCAACTTGCCCCCGCCCTACAAATGCCCTGCAACCTACACGCACCTCGACGTGACCTTACACAGACTTTGGTTTGCCATTGTCTTCTTTCGGGTAAGTTGTCTTCTATTCTTTGCTTGCCTCACCAGCTAGCTTCTCTCTGTTTTGGTTTGGCATTGTCATCTTTCATTGATCGTTGCCATGGCAACATGCAGCTCACCATGGCTTACAAGAGAAGCAAATAGAGGCTGTGAGATAGAAAACCTGAAAATCTTTGTCAGGGCACAAGGAACATAAGACTCCTTGCAGAGCAGCAGTAGGAAGCAGTTGTTGCAGATGCACACATTCGATCATTACCACTAGAGCGAAGAAAACGAGATGTGATGTCATGTTTGGTGGTAGTATTCGAGGAAGCAACATCAGGCCATTTACGTAAATACCATTCTTGAGTCTTCTCAAGCTTTAGCCTGCACTCTAAAGTCATAGAGTGACAACCCCCCCAACACCTTGTATTTTCGTGCCAAAACTTCACCACTATTGCAATGACTTCTGCACTTAGGCTGTCTCTCCTTTTCTTGCATTCTGTTGAAGCCCATAGACTACTCAGATTGGGATGATCAGGCATTGCTTCCACTCTTCATGCATCTCTCGAGAGTTTCTCCAAATAACAAGGACATTTGTAGAAAGTAGACGGGATACAAGATGTTTGACGACCACATTATACACATGCTTGATACAACGCAAGTCAGTGGTTTCCTGAACCATCCTGGTGGGTGCTTGTGATTGAGCTTTGGGATAGTTTACTTGTTTCATTTCTTGATACAACGCAAGTCACTAGTTGCCTAAACCAGCTCGATAGTTGTTTGTGATTGAGCTTTGGGATAGTTTACTAGGCTGAAGTGGACTTAATGTGATTGTCCTAAACCAATCCGGTGGTTGGAATATCATGGAACCGTGTGGCTGGTTCAGCTCAAACACGAGAACCAGGCTGGCTTGGACTTAATGTGATTGTCCTAAACCAGCTTGGTGGTTGGAACATCATGCAATCGTGGTTGGGTCAGCTCAGATACTAGTTATGTGATTGTCCTAAACCAACTTGGTGGTTGGAATATCATGCAACTTGGTTCAGCTCAAACACCAGAACCCCAGGCTGGCTTGGACTTAATCTGATTGTCCTAAACTAGCTCGGTGGTTGGAACATCATGCAATTGTGATTGGGTCAGCTCAAACACCAGTTAAAGCTAGAGGAGGTAGGCACTGGCCAGAGGAGGTAGGCACTGGCAACGAAATGCATTTTTGTTGGTTTAGGATTACCTACAACGAGCCTGCAACCCGCACAAAATATAACCTTTAGTAAATCCCAAACAACCATCGCGCTTGTTTTAGTAAATCCCAATCAATAAATCCTAAACAAGGGAAAATGTAAATCTCAAACAATATACTAATCCCAAATAACCATCGAGCTTGTTTTAGTGGCAATGACTGTGCATGAGGGACCATCTAATTCATAGGTTCATATAAGCATTCAGTCGGAATCAGACTGTAATAACAATGACTGTGCATGAGGGACCACCTAATTCATAGGCTCAGATTAGCATTGAGCCCGAATCAGACTATAATAATAATGTCTTTGCATCTAGTTCACAATCTTAGATTAGCATTCAGTCGATTTATTAGGCTGTAATAACAATAGTTTACAATGAGAACCAGCATTAAGCTGAGATAGACTGTAAGAACATATCACACGATTAGAATTACCATCTAATCGCATGTCATGAGTGAAGCAGTCATAAGAAAATAGAACCTTTGAATCCAACTAAATGCAACATTTTCAAATTATAAGGTCTAGCTGAGTGAAGCAATCGTATCCAAGGACATATAAATGGTGAATTATTGCTTTGAAACTAAAGTTATATAGAAAAGCCAAATGTATAGTCAGCCCCTAAAGTTATATACCCAGGTAGTATACAACCAAGTTTTACTCTTCTACATTTTGAAAAGAGATCACCATCGTATCTAAGTATGGATAAATACAAAGAAAATTTACTTTTTTTTTCTTCAAAGAAGACAATTTACTACTTAACTCAAGTTCTATTGAAAAGACGACTGTGTTAGAGGGGTGGTCAGTCCCTAAAAAAGTCCTAGGTAATATATATCCAAGATTCCAAGAGATAAAGTTCGAGATCTTTGAAGGACTTTATATTTATGCAAGGATTCTAGGATGCAGGCTCGACACTTCGCACAATGGGAGCCTTCAGCAACATACTTCGCAAATTGTGGGTTCTTATAGTATTGAAGGCCTTCCCATAGTTCCTCATGCAATATGACCATCTTGTGAATTGACACTCTTGGGAAATCTATGTTCCTCCTCCAAGCGATCAATCTCATCTACGACAATCTTGGGTTGTTAAGGGATCCCTTGCGAAATGGCTTCATCAAGCTTAGGACAAGATGTAGGAAAAATGTCATTGCCTCTATGGCTTTCCATCTGTATTCCTCCACTGTTCCTTCACTCGAGACCTATCAGGTTTTTAAACTAGTTTGCTCTCCTGCTATTCAAGATGTAATTGTTCACATATTCTAATCTGTCGAATCAAGCCATCTTGACATGCTCAATGATGTAATCCAGTGAGATCTTTACCATCTTTGAAGACCCGTGTACCGATAGATTCTCCACACATTACATTGATGAATATGATAGGTTAGTTGTATGATAGTTAATGCTAGAGGAGGTAGGCACTAGCAACGCCCACAAATTATAATCTTTAGTAAATCCCAAAAACCCACCACGCAATGCCCACAAATTATAATCTTTAGTAAATCCCAAAAACCCACCACGCTTGTTTCAGTAAGTCCCAATCAATAAATCCCAAACAAGGGAGATTATAAATCCCAAACAGTATACTAATCCCAAACAACCATCGAGCTTGTTTTAGTGACATTGATCGTGCATGAGGGATCGACTACTTCATAGGTTTAGATTAGCATTCACTCGGAATCAGACTGTAATAACAATGATTGTGCATGAGGGACCATCTAATTCACAAGCTGAGATTAGCATTGAGCTGGAATCATACTGTAATAATAATGACTTTGCATGGGGGATCATCGAGCTCACAAGCTTAGATTAGCATTCATTCGGTGTATCAGGCTGTAATAACAATAGTTTAGAATGAGAACTATTGTTCTTACAGCCTGATGAACCGACTCAATGCTAATCTGATGTCCTATTTTGATCTTTCCTTTCTTCAGTTGACTGTAATAACAATGAACTTGCATGAGGGGCCGTCTAGTTCACAGGCCGCCAAGATTAGCATTGAGTTAGAATCAGATTGTAAAAACAATGACTTTTCATGAGGGACCATCTAACTCACATGCTCAGATTAGCATTAAGCTGGAGATAGACTGTAAGAACATATCAGATAGTTAGAATTTGTTGATGATCAAGAAATTCTCCCATGGCAACCATCTAATCGCACATCATGGCTAGACGATGATGTATATGACTACCTATGCTAGGCTGGGCTACCAGCAAAGTTGGGTGTATGTGCCACCACTCCTTCCCCCTCATCCGATTGAATTATTATGATCTTGGCTCTGATGACCAAGAAATTCTCCCATGGCAACCATCTAATCACACATCATGGCTAGACGATGATGTATATGACTGCCTAAGCTAGGCTAGGGGCTACCAGCAAAGCTTGGTGTATGTGCCACCGCTCCTCCCCCCTCATCCCATTGAATTATTATGATCTTGGCTTCGATGACTGAGAAATTCTCCCATGGCAACCATCTAATCGCACGTCATGGCTAGACGATGATGTATATGATCGCCTAGGCTAGGTTGGGCTAACAGCAAAGCTAGATGTATGTGCCACCGCTCCTCCCCCTCCCATCCTATTGAATTATCATGATCTTGGCTTCGATGACCAAGAAATTCTAGCACGTCATGGCTAGATGATGATGTAGATGACTGCTTATGCTAGGCTAGGTTACTAGCCAAATCCAGCTAGTGGATTGTGTGCTCTTAGTAGCCATAGGCACCCAAAGTCACACAACTGACACAAGAAACGAAGGGTGAAGGAGTGGGAGGGTGGCAAGTCTAGCTATATAAAGGCATTAAGGGTAGAGAAACAATTCACCGCACCCAGTCCAAAATTTCTCTCCTACCCCCTTCCACGCTCTCTCCAAGCCCCCTTCTACCCCTATGATGAATCTTTTGCTACAACCTTGATGCCCCTTCATAATGCTACCCAAGTCATGGGATCCATTGTTTGCCTTGGCTCTCCATCCTACAACACTCCACCAGCCATAGCCATGACCAAGGAAGTTGCAGGATGGGGAGCCAAGGGAAATGGGTCGTCGTTGTTCCATCAGGCATTGGCAGAGAACTCACGTTGGTGATGAGACTCTCGTAATTGAGCGCAACCTTTGGCACTGGGGATGGAGAACTCAACTTGGTGATAAGCTATAACACAATGAGAGCATGCGTCAGTGTGCTGGAGCTCACCACCAAATTTAGTTCCTTGACCACTGTCGAATGTTCTACTGAATTGACCTCACCGCCAAGTTGAGTTCTCTTTGCTAGTGCCTTGAAAGAAGCAATTCTTTGATAACCCCGCCAGTGCCTTGAAAGAAGTTGCTATGATGAAGGCAATTCCTTGAAAGACTTGAAAGAAAAACCTCATGACCAACCATGTTGCATGATGGAGAGACAAGGGAAACGGGTTGTCTTCATGCCAATGTGGTGGTCTCTCCATGCTAACATCATTGCTTGAACTAGCACGGTGGTCAGCGCAGTAAAAGATTGTGTTGCACAACGATAGATGGTGAGGCTCCGTATGACAAGTGGCAAGGCAAAATTTTTATGCTATTGTTAGGCCAACATGATTGTGCTCTAACTAGCATGGTGGTCAGCGCAGCAAAAGATTGTGTTGCACAGTGACAGATGGTGATGGTGCACAAGCAAACATGGCAAGGCAAAGGCTATGTGATGTAGTTAGAGCAACAATCTCTGTGCTCATGAGTAAATGCATATAGTGCCATGTGTCGAGCTCTGTGCTATTGACTATGATAACATTGCATCTCATTATTATGCCAGTGCGTGTTTATGACGTTAGGAAAATTTTCAACGAGAGCGCGGGTACGTGCAAAATTCAAATATTCACCCTGAAGCGCATCGCATCGTGGCCCCAAAAATAGTTCACGATTGGCTACACCCAAGCAAACGTTGACCCAAGCATGTGTATGATGTGCTCGTCAAACATCTTGCATCCCGTCTACTTTCTACAGATGTCCTTGTTATTTGGAGAAACTCTCGAGAGATGCACGAAGAGTGGAAGCAATCCTGATCCAAGTAGTCTATGGGCTTTATCAGAATGCAAGAAAAGGAGAGACAGCCTAAGTGCAAAAGTCATTGCAATAGTGGTGACGTTTTGACACGAAAATACAAGGTGTTGGTAGGGTTGTCGCTCTATGAACATTAGGGTGCGGGCTAAAGCTTGTGAAGACTCGACAATGGTATTTATCTGAATGGCCTGATATTGCTTCCTTAAATGCTACCACCAATCATGACATCACAACTCATTTTCTTCGCTCTGATGGCAATGATCGAATGCATGCATCTGCAACAACTGCTTCTTGCTGCTGCTCTACAAGGAGTCTTATGTTCCTTGTGCCTTGACCAAGATTTTCAGCTTTTCTATCTCGCAGCCTCTATTTGCTTCTCTTGTAAGCCATGGTGAGTTGCATGTTGCCACGGCGACAATCAATAAAAGATGACAATGCCAAACCAAAACAGAGAGAAGCTAGCTTGTTAGGCAAGCAAAGAATAGAAGACAACTTACCCGAAAGAAGATAATGGCAAACCAAAGTCTGTGCAAGGTCATGTCGAGGTGCGTGTGGGTTGTAGGGTGTTTGCAGGGCGGGGGCATGTTGTAGGTACTCAATCTTCCAAGATTTGATGGGCGGAATTTGAAATTCGTGGGAGTAGCGAAATTTTAGCCGTCAAATTTTCCCCCTCTGGCGATACACGTCAGCAGAATTGGATATCCCAAACAAGTGCAATGTTGCCTAAAATGCTTCAAAACACAAATAGGCCAAAGGGCATGCTATCGGGTTTGATGCTGTGTATGATTAAATGCAATGACCTTTGGCATGCTTATGAGCCATATAGAAAGCAAGTGCATGGAAAAAGAAAAATTTCAAAATTGTAAATAGTGTTGGATTTATTAAAATATACTTTCACATGCACAAATTACACTTTTTCAATTTCTTCCATTTTAGGATGAATCTAGATACCAATACCAATAACTACCAATATTTTAAGACCACCATGCACTAGTCCCAATAGTTTGGATTCCAAATTTTCAATTTGTTTTGGTTTTCAACAAATTAAAAAAAGTTATGGAGTGTGCCCTCAAATGGGTATGCATCACTTTAGCACAACATTGGAGGCCTATTAATCCATGCATAATGATCTCATTTAGGTGTGTCCTTGGGTTGAGGAGAAGCTCATGTAGTATACTTTTGAGTGATTACTTGGTTGCATGTATGTATAGAACAAAATTTTGATGTTTTCGAATAAATTGATATATCCTATAGTCTTCAAGGTGCATGCTTGACATGCAACATAGCACTTGTAAAGCTTTGATGGTCTCGTTCAAAATCCTTATTCCATAATTTTTTGCTCTCATGTTCAAGTTTGGAATGTGTAGTACAACTTGAAGACAAAGTTTGCCGAATTCTGTTGAGCAATGCATAAGTTATGGGTCATGCAAGATACCTATATACAGAAAAGTCCCTGAACCTCATAAAAAATGGCTACACCCAAGCAAACAATGACCCAAGTTGTCTCTTGTGAGACTTATTGAGTCAGTCCTATTCGGTTCTCTTTTAGAAGCTCTTGTATTCATCTTGGCGGTTATGCTCGGTTAAACTACGGCATTAAGCCATGATGAGGGACTTATTTAAGAGGGTAAGGGAGTGGGAGAGAAGGAACGTGTAAAAGAAAGGGGGTGGGGGGAGAGCAGAAAAGGGAGGAAGAGAGGGAGAGGAGGAGTTGCAAGGTTGGAGGAGGGGGGAGTGGGGGACAAGGACCTGAGAGTGCAAGGAAGCATGGACACTTGGAGACAATTGCATAAACACCATAATAGAAGTCAACACAATGCCCCAAAGAGTCTAGGCGTCATTCCATCATAAGGTATTTATATAAGTTGGAGAGGCTCTCTCTTTTCATGTAGGAATTGTAAGACTTTCTCTCTAGTCTACATGACATAGAACTTGCATCTAGGATGCGCATGTAAAAGTTGCATCTAGAACATGCATGTAGGAATCACATTAGGACTTGCATCATGCATGTAGAACATGAATGTAGGAACTTGCATGTAAGAGTTGCCTATAGAACTTGCATGTGGAACATGCATGTAGAACTTGCATGCTTATTCAGTAGTTATTGATGAGCATTCAGTTGGGTAGTGGCATTCACATATCATAAGAGCTTTTCAATTAGTCCCAAACTTCCATTGAAGAGCAAAGAGTTTGTACCAATTTCATTCGAAACAACATTTTCATCTTTATCAACTAATTGGTGTTTGTAAGCTTTTTGATTTGATAGATATGCTTTGCATCTATGGTGGTTGATGCCATACTTTATGAGGAAGTACTTCAAAAAATCTTTCTCATAAGGATGATGCCATCATTGGTAAAGAAAAAGGTTGTTGGTGTCATTCTGTGATTCTTCAAGTGAGAGGGTAACATGTAGAGATGGACAATATCGTTTGTCCAATATGCAATCAAACATGATGGGCACATGGAAGAAAACTAGTGAAAAAAGATGAATGACACGTGTTATTTAATAGGCCTGCCCAAAATAAATGGGGAGGCGAAGGGGGGGGTTAGGGACGAGTGGTGGAGTGAGGGAAGCTAAGAAAGAGAGAAAGAGAGAGACTAGTGGTAGAGTGAGGGAAGCTGAGAGATAGAGAGAGAGAGAGAGAGAGAGAGAGAGAGAGAGAGAGAGAGAGAGAGTTTTTTACTTCGTAGCAACAATGCCAAGACGTGTGGGGGTTAAAGGTCACTGTGCCTTTACCCCGGTTATGTACAATACTCAAACACATATATAAATGAATGAAAAAAGAAGATTAGGGTGGTTCTGCACCCACCAAAACTTGTGTGGCTCTCTGTCTCTCTCTCTCTCTGTCTCTCCTTCTTCCGTTCTTGCTTCCGTTGAGAGCACTCTCAACTGGTATCAGAGCCCAAGTGATCTAGTTGAGCGTGCGTGAATGCTTGAAGCTCAGCAGCTCTGTGGGAGGAAGGAGAAGCTCTGTGGGAAGCTTTCTGGGTGACTTTACTTGCATCTGAGTGTGCAGAGACCTTGAAGGAACCTTTGGAAAAGTCACTAATTTGGTTTTGCAAAGTGGTTTTGAGAGCTTGTTAAGTGTTTTCAAAGAAAAAGTCGTTTTTTTGAGCTTTTCCCTGTTCCGTTCGATGACAGAGACTCCGTATTGACTTGTAGAGGCAACTATTGCTTGCTTTTGGTGTCCACTTCACTTCAGGATCTTGGAAACACCTTCATATTTGAATATGGGATCATTTCATTGGATTTCTGACTCACTGTGTCAGTTTCTGCGTTTTTTACCCGAGTGTTGGAACTCAAGTTTGGAGCAACCATTTGCAGATCTGTCAGTTCCAGTGGACTCAGGAGGTCCTAAAACTTCTATGTTGCTCATCATTCGCACTCCGGTGGAGTTTACAAACAGCTCTGTTTCCAAAAACGTTTTTCAGTCCGTGTGTTGGACCTAGTCATTGAGACCACGGTTTCCAACCGTCTGTCCCATTGCGTTCCGGATGCCCAAAAACCCCTACCTGTCAGTTCTTGCGCGATTCGGTGGAGGATTTTCAGAGTTATAGATCTCTGTGTATTCGATTTCGTCTCTCTGTTATGCATTTTTCATTCTAAGGTTTTGAAACCTTAGATTTATGCCACATGGCAGTGGATAAGTGTTGACTCCCATTTCTCACTCATCGGTTGGGATTTTGGAGTTCCGGCAGAAGAGAGATATTTGCAGATTTTCTTGCTGAGTCCGATTATGTAATGGCGCCCATGTTTTGAGGCATCTCAGGTTCTATTTTTAGTAGCGGTCATTACCGTGGGACCATGATTTCTTGAGCATACCTTATGTAGATCACTCTAGTTGCAGTTTGAGCAGTGTGCGCTCATTCGTGGTGTGCATTGGGTTGCAGTGGATGATTTATAGGCCATTTGGATGCATTGCGGTCCTTATTGGATGCGTTGATAGGCCCAAATTACCTTGTGGGATGCTATTTTTATGGACGCTTTGCACATGGATGCTATTTTATGCTGAGGGACAGCTTTGACACATTGCAAGTGATGCACTGATAGTGCTATGCTCTCTTGGATGAGACATTATTGATGCATATGCCAGTGGACGATGTTTATGCTTGAGTCATTTGGCACTTATTGGCATTTTGGATTGCCATTGCAGTTGGCATTTTCTTTTGGGCCAGACTTGCTCATATGGATGCATAGTATATGCACATGAGTCAGATGCATCTTTTGATGCTTTGAGCTTTGAGTTTTGGTGATATTTCACTCTATTGTGGCATACACATTTGGGTGCACCTGGTATTTGGTGTGATTCTCTCTTGCAGGCACTAGCATTCGGGATTTTTGTTTCATTTGCATCATGGCATCCTCTTCCATGTCTGAAAAGGAGTTTTTCAGCATTAAAAAGTTTGATGGGACAAACTTTTCTTTGTGGAAAGAACAAATAAGGGATGTGCTTATTCAAAAGAAGCAGATTAAACCCTTGGCAGGGATTGAAGCTAAGCCTGCAAATATGTCTAAGGATGATTGGAATGAGTTGGATGCATTAGCAAAGTCTACTATTAGACTTCATCTTGCAGAGTCAGTTTATTTCACAGTAGTAAATGAGCAGACTACGGAAGATTTGTGGAAGAAACTGTGTGCCACTTATGAGAAGGAAACTGCCTCTAATAAAGTTTACCTCATGAAGAGGTTGTTTGAGCTGCAGATGAAGGAAGGGGTCTCCATTGCTTCTCACTTGAATGAATTCAATATTATTTTCAGCCAGCTTCAGGCTCAGAAGATGAATTTTGATGCGGAGACTAAGGCAATATTTCTCTTATGTTCATTGCCATCCTCATGGGATACCTTCCATACAGCTGTCAGTAACTCTGCACCTGGTGGAGTACTGAAATTTGATGATGTTGTGGGTAGCTTGTTGGCCGAGGAGATTAGACGGAAGTCTATGCATGGCAACAAGCAGGATGCAGCCTTAAATGTGCAAAGGGGCAGATCACAGTTCAAGGGGAAGTCTCGTAGCAAATCCAGGGCACGGAACATTGAGTGTTACCATTGTGGCAAGAAGGGCCATATGAAAAAGGATTGCTACAAGCTGAAAAGAGAGCAAAAGGATAAGAAAAAGAATGCAAATTGGGGTGCAAATCAAAAGGAAGAGAGTCCAAGGGAGGACAAAGGAAAAGTGAAGATCGAGGAGATCAATGCAGTCACACATGATAGTGACAATGACGTTCTCTTCATGTCTAGTTTATCTGAAAAGTTGCTTACCACTTCAGATGATGCATATTCCTAGGATTGGATTTTGGATTCTGGTGCTTCATTCCATGTTACTCCCCATAGGGAATGGTTCTCCACTTATGACAGTGGAAAGACAGGTTGTGTGCATCTTGGAAATGACTATGCATGTGACATAGTGGGAGCAGGTGACATAAAGTTTTCTTTTGCAAATGGGTCTGCATTTGTTTTGAAACATGTGAGACATGTGCCTAAGCTGACCAAGAGTCTTATTTCAGTGGGTTAGCTAGATGATGCTGGTTTTCACACCACTTTTGGCTTTCAGAGTTGGAAAATTCAGAAGGGCTCTATGCTTTTGGCCAGGGGTGCCAAGTGTGGGACTTTGTATCCCTTACATGTATCAGGGGTATTTGATCATGTTGTTGCAATAACCGAGCAGCCAAGCACTTCTTTGTGGCATTGCAGGTTGGGGCACATGAGCCAAAATGGAATGAAACTCTTATGCCGTTTGGGTTATGTACCACATTTGAGTTTCTCTGATTTTGAATTTTGTGAGCATTGTCTCTATGGCAAGCAGACTAAATCAGCCCATAAAAGAAGGGGAAAGAAAGAGTTTGAAATGCTTGATTTGGTGCATTTAGACGTATGTGGTCCCATGCCTACACGGTCATTAGGCAGGGCTGAATACTATGTGACATTCATTGATGATGCAACTAGGAAAGTGTGGGCTTATGCTATAGGTCGGAAGAGTGATGTGTTCTAGGTATTTCAGAAATGGCTGGCCTTGGTTGAGAATCAGTCAGGTAGAACGCTTAAATGCCTACGGACTGACAATGGTGGAGAGTATCTCTCTCATGACTTTCAGCATTTGTGTGATACACGTGGGATTAAGAGGGAGCTCACATCCCCTCGTACTCCAGAGAAAAAAATCCAGTTGCAGAAAAGATGAACCGTACCATTCAAGAAAGGTTGCAATGCATGCTTTCCAATGCAAGTCTTTCTGGTGGTTTTTGGGCTGAGGCAATGAAGATTGCAGTGCATGTCATCAATAGATCACCTAGTAAGAGTTTGGATGGTGGTATTCCTGAAGAGGCATGGAGTGGCAAGAAGCCCTCTTACTCTCATTTGCGTATATTTGGGTGTGAGGCATATGCACATGTGCCAAAAGAGCTTCGAAAGAAGCTAGATCCTAAGTCTAGGAAATGCATCTTTTTGGGTTATGGTGAAAGTGGAGAGATGGGCTATCGTCTCTGGGATCCAGAAGCAAAGAAGATCATACGCAGCCATGATGTGGTCTTCAATGAGAAGAAGATGCATAAGGCACCCATGAGGGATGTGGAAATGAGGAGAATCACTTTCCAGGATGTGAATCCACCTGCATATGTTGATAGACAGCAAGCTGTCCATGCACCAAATGTGCAAGAAATGGTACCACCAAGTACTCCCACAGGTATACAATCAAGGGTAGATGATGGGTCATCTATTGGTGGAAATGATGAGCCAAATGTGGCTGATATGCAGGTGGGACAGCAAGTTGAAATGCCCTTGAGAAGATCATCTAGAGTGTCTAGACCGCCTGATAAGTTTGTTCCAGGGGTAGACTATGTGATGCTTACTGATTGCGGGGAGCCTTCTTGCTACAGAGAGGCTATGATGCGCGAGGATCAACGCAAGTGGGAGTATGATATGCAATCAGAGATGAGTTCACTTATGAAGAATAAGACTTGGGACTTGGTTTCTTTGCCACATGGAAAGAAAGCATTGCCATGTAAATGGGTCTACAAAATGAAGGTCACAGGTGATGATGTGCCTAGGTACAAGGCCCGCTTGGTCGCTAAAGGGTTCAAGCAAGAGAAGGGTGTGGACTTTCATGAGATATTCTCTTCGGTTGTGAAGATGACCACACTTAGATGCATGCTTGGACTAGTGGCATCAGAGGATATGGAGCTTATGCAGATGGATGTCAAGACAGCTTTCTTGCATGGGGATTTGCATGAGGAAATTTACATGGTGCAGCCAGAAGGCTTTGAAGAAAAGGGCAAAGAGCATTTAGTTTGCAAGCTAAAGAAGAGTCTTTATGGTCTTAAGCAAGCACCTAGAGAATGGTATCATAAGTTTGATGCTCTCATTCGGTCCCAGGGTTTTAGAAGGAGTGAAATTGATCACTGCCTCTATACTAAAAGGGCTAAGGATAATAGCCTGATAATCTTGGCACTATATGTGGATGATATGCTATTGGCTAGCAAGAATACTTATGAGCTAGATGCATTAAAGGCCAAGTTGCATGAGGCCTTTGATATGAAGGATTTGGGACTTGCAGGTCATATTCTTGGTATGCGCATCACGCGTGATCGGAGTAGGAAACTCCTTTGGCTTTCACAAAAAGAGTATGTTACAAAAGTATTGTAGAGTTTCAATATGGAGGGAGGAAGCGTTTCAATATGGAGGGGGGGAAGGCAGTGAGTACTCCATTGCCTCCATATGTGAAACTGAGTCATACAGATAGTCCCAAATCAGATGAGGAAAGGGCCATGATGGCCAAGGTTCCTTATGCATCAGCGGTTGGGAGTCTTATGTATGCTATGATAGCTACTAGACCAGACATTGCATTTGCAGTGGGAGTTGTTAGCCGGTATATGGCTAATCCAGGAAAGAGGCATTGGGAGGCAGTTAAGTGCATCATGAGGTACATGAAGGCTACCACGGAGATGTGCATCTGCTTTGGTAAAGGCGACATGTGTGTACTTGGGTACACAGATTCAGACTATGCAGGGCATGTGGATAGTAGGACATCCACTTCTGGTTATGTGTTCACCTTTGTAGGTGGTGCAGTGTCGTGGATGTCTCGTGCACAGAAGTGCGTGGCTTTGTCTACCATAGAGGCTGAGTATGTTGCAGCCACAGAGGGTTGCAAGGAGGCTATATGGCTTGATCGGCTAGTGGGAGATTTGGGGATTCATATAGGTGTACCGACATTGCATAGTGATTCCATGAGTGCTATTCAGCTAGCACGGAATCTGGTCTTTCATGCAAAGACCAAACACATTGAGGTCAGGTACCATTTCATCAGGGAGGTACTTGAGGATAAGCGCATAGAGCTTGTCAAGGTTCATACAGATGATAACCCTGCAGATATGCTGACGAAGAGTCTACCTAGTCAGCGGTTTGAGTATTGTCGTGTATTGACGGGCATTGGATAGTATGCTCACTGGTTGTTCTCCCTTAAAGGCACATTGTCCTTTAAGTGGGAGGTTGTGGGGGTTAAAGGTCACTGTGCCTTTACCCCGGTTATGTACAATACTCAAACACATATATAAATGAATGAAAAAAGAAGATTAGGGTGGTTTTGCACCCACCAAAACTTGTGTGGCTCTCTGTCTCTCTCTCTCTCTCTCTGTCTCTCCTTCCGTTCTTGCTTCCATTGAGAGCACTCTCAAGACGCACACGGTAGGCGTATCCGAAGTCGACCACAAGGATCGAACACACACACACAACGACATGAACCAGAGCCTCAACCACCAAGACCCATGCGGGTTTTACAAAACTTGATGGGGAAGGATGGCTTATACGCGGTGAGAGAGAGAGAGAGAGAGAGAGAGAGAGAGAGAGAGAGAGAGAGAGAGAGAGAGAGAGAGAGAGAGAGAAAGCCAAAATAGTTCATTGTGCATAATTGCCCCATTTTTTGGGCTAATAGTTTTAACAAAGGCCAATGAGGAAAATTTGGAATTTATGAAATTTAAAAACTCCCCTATTTGAGCTTTGCCATAGTAGAACCATTGCTAAGGCTACCTCCAAGCCAACAAACATTGAAACGTCAAGGGTATTGGATACCATGTAGAAAGAAGAAGTGCATGATTGATGTATAAAGAGCTTTTATTCATCAAAGTGTGCATGATTGATGTATAAAGAGCTTTTATTCATCAAAGTGTGCCTAGATGATACCAGCCAACAAATTTGGAGGAAGTTATTTGTAACTAGCCAGTCCTTATTAACCTACCCTAGACACGACCTAGGACGGAGTATAGTTTAGTTGCGTGTTCAATATTTGGAGAGGCAAGACTGCAGTAGGAGGAACGAGGAGCAGCGACAACAGCAGCTCTACCAGACATGTGAACCAAATTAATCGAGAATTTGCAGAGACTATAAGGGTGGTGTTGAAGGGTATGGCAAATCAGCTTGTTAATTTACAAGGACGATTGCAGAGGGAGAATCCGCGGAAGGACGAGAGAGACGACGAGGAGCAGCATCCTGAGCTAGCGGGGATCTGCGGCGTGCTCGCACAACGTAAGTCAAGTCGAGAGGCGGATCAGGCACCTCAACGTGCCCCTCCAACATCAGCAATACTGTGCTCATCGCTGGCCTCGAGCTCGGATCATCCTGTATGCACCAGAACGCCACTTTTATCAGTCGCTCCACCTTCTCCTCCTCTGCAGCTTCCCAACTTTCACTCCCTTGTAGCTGCCTGTCAACCACCTCCATCACCTTTCCCGCCTCCGCATGCTGCACTGCCCATGCCGGAAAATACCACTCCTCGGTTGCCACCGATAGAACCAGATTTTTCCGCCCTCCTATCAACTCCAGCAGCACCATCCCGTAGCTGAACACGTCGCTCCTGTCCGTGATAGGCAGGTTTAGAAACCATTCCGGTGCCATGTACCCCGGCGTTCCTCTCATTGCTGTCACCGTTCGGCTTTGCGCCCTGTCCAGCAGTTTCGACAGCCCAAAATCTGCCAGCTTTGCGTTGAAATTCTCGTCCAGTAGTATGTTCTGAGGCTTCACATCCAAATGCACTACAGCATCTCTCGACTCGTCATGGAGAAAGGCCAATCCTCGTGCCGTGTCCACAGCGATTTTGTAACGGGTCTCACAAGGGAGAGATCGTCGCTGGCCTGTATTGTCGTGAAAAATCCACCGGTCCAGTGAGCCATTGGACATGTATTCGTAAATCAGGAGCCTGTGCGATCCCTCCGCGCAGAAGCCGCGCAGCCGCACCAGGTTGATGTGATTTATGTTCCCCAGTGTGGCAACTTCGGCTCGAAATTGCTTGCTACCCTGTGCCTCAGCAATCTCCAATTGCTTCACGGCTACTGTTGTAGTATCACGAAGAGTACCCTGGAACACGGATCCCGAGCCACCGCTGCCTAAACTAGTTTTGAAATTGTCTGTTGCTGCTTGCAACTCCTTGTATGAAAAGCGTGGGGGCAAGCCCGGCAAGGCCTCTAGAAAAGCATCGTCTTCCGACGGTGGAGCCATGAGATGATGTCGGATAATCAATCCAATGACGAGAACAAGAGAGATGATGAAGCCTGACCCTCCTACAGCTACACCTAGGATCAGACGTGAGCGGTTCCTCTTAAGAGGAGGAGAACCAACTACTTTCAGATAGGCGGTTACAGTCGGATCAGAATTGTACTCCATTGTTGAGATAGTGTCGTACTGATAGCAAACACGTGAAGAGTTTTTGTAGAAGGCGGCAACACAAGAGCAATTGGAAAGACACGACTCCTGACATTCCTCGGTGGTCATAATTCTTTGAGCAGTGTATGTATTTGCGTAATAGTCTACGCCTTGGAGCGCCCGAAGCTGCTGATAGGAAACGGAGGTCGCATTGGTGCAATTCAGAGGGTGTAAAAGGGCGCAACCTTGCCGAAGATCGGAAGCGTTTACCGCTCTGAAATCGACACTATTGGGACAAGAACAATTCTTTACGCCACTACATAGACCGTACGACCCGCAATACGTTGGAAGTTTGCAAAGGGCATTGAAATACCCACCAAAGAACTCATTGTCTACGATTTGGCCGAGCTGAGTTGATTGGTAGTACGCTCGGATGTCCCCGTCCGGATCTATTTTCATGAAGCGGAAGCCATCGCCAGTTTGGCGAGTGCTGAATTGCACAGCGTGAGTCACAATGCCGGTATTCGCTTCTTGACATTGTGGCGTCAATACTTCTTGCACGAGAGCGACAGACGATCCATCTGGAGCATATAAGATATCTGTGCGATTACAAACAGAGTGCAGGGTACCATTTAGAGAGGTGTCTTGTACGATGTAGTTCAGGAGCTGATAGGGGACATTTGCTTCTCCGTTCAAGCTGGCGTAAAGAACAGCTCCTCCGGGTTCGGCCTTCAAACTGAAGTTGCCTTCAGCGAAGCTATCCCAAGAGACGCTGGACGTAGCAACTGCGCCAGTGACCAGGCGTTGGCCCACAACCAGCGTATCTGTGGGATGCTCGAAGCTTTGCCACACGATGTCTCTGGCAGTATCGTTCCCACTGAGCATCAACAGGTTGCCAGTGTCGTTCATGAGGGCCATCTTGATACCAGAGGAATTAGTCGACCATGCCACAAAATCATCGGCATCTTTCAGCATGAGCTTCCCATCTCTTCCCAGAGAGAGTGTGGCACGGGAAGAGACAGGATGGTTGCGGTTGGCAGTCCACACAACGGTTGTGTTGAAGCGAGTGCTAAGGACGACGAGGAACTTAAGGCTGGGGTCGAGGCGGTGAGCGTAGAACTGCCAAGAATAAGAGGCGCTGGCGCTGAGGAGGATGGGGAGGCTACTGTTAGCAGAGAAGGTCCATGCAGAGTGGAGAGGGAAGAGAGCTGCAGAGGCCGCGGCAAGGGGGGAGATGAAGAAGGAGAAGGGGAAGGCAAGGAGGGGTAGCAAGAGTGCGGCCATGGCGGAGGAGAAAGTGCAGTGGAGGAATTGAAGGACTGGTTGTTATAGATGAGTGCTCAGTGAAGGACTTGTTGTTAGAGATGAGTGAAGGAAGAGACAGTCGTGAGCGTCTAGTACGTTGAGACCGCAGAGACACGCCATCCAGTCCCATCAACTTTCGAAGAAATCACACGCCATCTCACAATACTTACCTCCCTACATGGTTATGATTTGCCTTCTCTTTTGGGTGAGTGTACTTACATCCCATCGTACAAGGAGTTACATTGCCAGGCCAAGGCGGACTTCATAAGTCATTGTGTCATAGGAGATGAATGTTAGCTTTACCGTGCACAAGAGCATTGCGGGGGTCTCACTTTCTTTCACCTACTATAGTGGGGCTCTAGTGTGGAGGGTTGAGGATGAACACAAACTAGATGATGTTCGCTTTAGTGTGCATAAGACGACTGAGATTCTCGCTCTCGCTTTCCCTTACCTACTATTCGATACGATTCCTAGTGTGGAGCGTTGAATATGAAAAAGATAACTACAACAGGATGGCTAGGGTCCCTGACTTTTTAGGCAAGTTTGAACCATTTTGTGAAAGCCAGCATTGAAAATAAACACTCCTTATTTCATGTTGCATTTCGAGAGGAATTTATAGGCTCCATTTGAATCGCTAGGGTGCAGTTCCCCAATAAGGGAATATGTAGCACCACGTAGGAAGTGATGCCATTCATCGCCTCTAGATTTTGGTTGGATGAAAACATGGATGTTTGTTAGCCATGATTTATGTCTTCATAAATGCGATGTTTTCATTACTAGCTACATAGGCAATAGGCCATGCATCAATGACATAGAGCATGCATCTAAGATAAAGTGCACTAACATGCATTCAAATCGGATGTGGTCTCTTCACTTTGGTGCCTACGTAGGCAATAGACCATGCATCAATGACATGGCATGTGCATCTAAGACATAAAAACAAATAATACCATTAGATTTACAAATTACACAAACTAGATATCTAAATTTAGAGTTGTAATAAGATGTCACAACTTAAAAACATGCACAAGGAAAAAGAGCTAAATTAGAAAAGAGCAAAGTTGAAACCAATGCTATGTAGTGCAAAGGGGACGAGATGGGATCTCTCTCTCTCTCTCTCTCTCTCTCTCTCTCTCTCTCTCTCTCTCTCTCTCTCTTTCTCTCTCTCTCTCTCTCTCTTTCTCTCTCTCTCCCCTCTAATAAAATTTTGGCTAAATACCAAAAGTTTGCAAAAGAGCATTCAGATTTAGCCTAGTTGTACTATGAGTTTGTTTATGTATATGCCTACATGTGTGTGCACCAATAAGATTTGTCTGTGCCTGCATGAATGCATGCATGTGTGTGTGTGTGTGCGGGCGCATGTGTGGAGTGTACGCATGAGTGAGTGCATGTATGTGTGTGTTCGTATGCATATGTTCATGCAGTTTTGCATGTGTGTGCTGTGGATCAACTGGATACCAGTGATCCAAGCGAGCCTGGTAAGAGGATTGTACATTGTGTGGAAAGGTATAACCCATAGGATGTAATTCTTTCCAAAAATCAAGAAGATCAACATGGAGTAAAAACTGAGACCAAATCTGCCTTTCAGAGGCCAATATGTGAGTATTCCCAGAAGTATTATCACCCTGATGCGGAGCACACATGTACGTGAGTCAAAATGACAAGAACTTGTCAAGAATCTTGGAGAGCCACATTCACATTCATACATACTGGTAGTCTTCTAGCTTTGTGTGCCTCATTTGACTATGTATTAGTTACCAAAATAGTCTCAACATGAGGATTCTAGGTTTGAAATGTAGGTGCAAGACTACAAGACAAAATTAGAAATTTCAGGCAGGCATTCACTACCTTCACCCCCAATCATCTACTTTTATAAAGGCCTTATTGACTAGCGACCATAGTGAACACATGTGATACATACAAAGAAAGTACCTATTTCACTCTTTCATTCAAAGTTCCCTTTGTACTTTAACCACTTTACCATTCATACAAAGACATAAATTTGACGTAAATAAAAGAACTGCACCACTTTTCAACTTCTGCATCAACATAAGAAACTCCTTGTCAATTTTGTTGCATGTCTATCCGTCCTTGGAATTTAGTGATGAATTGCATACTTTGAAGGACTATCACAATAGCCACTCATGGGTGATTCACATGCCTTCAAAATCTAGGACTCACATTTGTGTCATATGTGCACCTTGGAGATGCTCCCCAAAATTCTCACTAGGGAAAGTAGCTCGAGGTTCATAACACGTGCATGTCAGAGAGAGAGAGAGCATGTGCATGTGCGCGTGCATGCGGGGGGACACACATGCGCACATGCATGCACACACACGAATGTGCATGCGCGCACAGACACGCACATGTGTGCGCGCACGCACACACACACACAATTTCTACACTCTTACATATTCACACAAACACACACACACACACACACACACACACACACAAATTTTTCTTAATATTTATCTCATTCATACACACACACACACACACACACACACACACACACACATTTTGCTCAATAAGAATTTCCACCCTTTTCCCCCCCTTTTTTCCCCATCTATGTTTGGTCCTTGTGTCAAAGTTTTTTAGAAGTAAATTATTAATTTTATTGGCCCCCCCAACCCCTACCACACTCTTGTCAATTTTTAAGTTTGTTTATGTATGATTATCACCCCCACTCTTGTGAAATTTTACACAATTCCCCCCCCCTTCTTATTTCTTTTCTTATGCTTTACCATTTTATGCTCGTGAAGGTTACTAAAGGGGAGAGCCTTCTTCTAATGCTCAAGAATGTGCAAGGGCAGTGATGGCGTTAAAGACATAAGAGGGATACTGTGCAAAAGAAGCTGGACAACAGTGAGTGGAATGAGCCAAGGCACCAAGAGAGGGAAAGGTAACATTCCAAAAGCATAGTAAGAAGGACAATGCTAGTGAGCTTGCCTATCATCAACTCCGGGTGGGTAGGTAAGACGGGAGTGGTTAAGTAAAGGAGGTTAAGTTAGGGGGAGAAAAGTGAATCCTATAGGAAAATTATGAAGGGTAATAAGCATATAAGAAGGGAAGGAGGTATAGAAAAGATCCTTGCCAAAATTCCTTGTTGAAAATGAATGAAAATATTGTCTCAAACCCATAAATCATATAATTCTCATATCGATAACTAATTCACGCCAATACATCACCTGCTTGCTTCCTATTACTTAGTCCACCACTTCCCTCCACCCTTTGTTAGTAACGACCATCCCTTACTCATCATGGGTGCTCCCAATGTGCTTACTTTTCCTCCTTATGCATCTCCTCCTTAAGTGCTTGCATCTTCTCACTTGTGGCTTGACACTTATTCCACCGTCACCACCTTTCCGTAACTGCCATGCACTCCACACTTAATACTACCCCACCGTTTCACTCTACTTATATATGCTTCTCTTTGCTTTGTTCACATCTCCTCATTCACGTCATAAAGCCTCGCCTCTTTTGCCCTTCTTGGCCTTCACAGCTCCAGCACGGCTTCTTACTGGTATGCCTCACCTTTTTGACTCTCTGCCTTACGGACTCTCTACACACACAGTTCGTCTTCTTGCTTGGGACTGCAGCTTTGTCATAGCCTCATCGCCTTCCTTCACGACTCCTTGTCTATTGCCGTATTTGCTCACGGCTCTCCCTTGATGCTGGATAGCCCTTAGCGACTTCACTTCCTGCTGTGCTTTCTCCTTCCCTTCTGGCTACGGCCTTCTTCATTCACTTTCACCTTTCCTCATTCGCAGTTCAAGAGCTTGTTTACTTGTTGTCAAGACTTGAAGACTCCCTCCATGCCTCCTTGCCTCCGCGATCTTCATTTGATTACCCTTCTTGCCCTCCTTGCCTCTGCGGTCTTCCATTGTGTGACTCTCAACCTCTTGAAGATTGTCGTGTGCTGCGCCACTCTCACCTTGCCTTTGTTCTTCTAGACCGTTCGCCCTCTTACGTGTTGGATGGCAGTCCACGCTTTTTTGGATGAGTCAATCGTATGGTTGACTATGGTCTCGTTAAGTTTCACTGATTCCCTTGGTATTAATAGGTTCGTGCAGGCTTTATTAATTTGCTTAGTTCCCCCTTAATTTTTAAACTTTGCTTCTACTTACATTCTAATTGTTTCATTTTTAACATTGTATTAAACCGTGACAAAATATGAAGAGGGGAGAGGAGAAGCGTGGAGATGAGGAGAGAGGGCACAGCTAGAGAGCACACCACAAATGACTAACTGTACACTAGATTTAGTTGAAAAAATAGAATATATACAAACCCATTTAGGGTTAGGGGATCTAACCCTTTTCTTTATAGCTCTCTATAAGGTTAGTGCTATGCACATATGATCACGTGATGGTGCTATGCACACATGATTGACACATGATGTTGAGAGTGAACTCTCAACACCTTTCCTCAAGATCAACATCATGAAATAGGCCTTCCCTCAAGATGATGATTCTCGAGAATCGAAGAAGGACTGAGCATTACATTCCATCACACCCCTTTAATGGGAATGTCCTTCCTCTCCGTCAAACCAAGAGCTAGTCGGTGTTTCTCAAATAGCTCTTTACCAAGTGGTTTGGTAAAGATGTCTGCAACATTCTCCTTGCTATCACAATGCTGTAGTGTGATGTCACCAAGTAACACTCTTTCTTTAATGAAGTGCTCTCTGACATCAATGTGCTTTGTCCTGGAGTGATAGACTGGAATTTTCAGCCAATGCTTGAGCCGATTGATTATCACAGTATATTGTTGTTGGCTTTGAGTTATCAAAGTAATCTATTTTTGACAATAGTCTTCTGAGCCATATAGCCTCACATGCACCTATAGTGAGTGCTCTATATTCTGCTTCCGTCGAAGACAAAGAAATAGTTGGCTGTTTGTTTGACAACCATGATATAGCACCTTGACCAAGGAAAAATGCATATCCCTATGTCGATCTCCTGGTCTCATGATCTCTGTCATAGTCACTGTCACAGTATCCATGCAACCATGGATGACTTCCTTTGTATTTTTATCCCAAACTGTCTTGTACCTTTGATGTATCTCAAGACTCTTTTCGCTGCATTCCAATGAGACTGTTTTGGATTTGCCATAAACTGTACTAGTGAGCTTACTGCATAACAAATATCTAGCCGTGTGATTGTCAGATATATAAGAGATCCGATGAGTTGCTTGTAGTATCTGTCATTGACTGTAGGCTTTTCTGAATCTTTAGTAAGTTTCAAACTCTGTTCCATGGGAGTGGCTGCAATCTTGCAATCTGCCATATGAAACTTCTTCAGGAGACTATCAACATACTTGAGTTGACTCATGAATGTGCTATCTGAATCTCTCTAGAACTCAATTCCAAGACAATAGTGCATAAGTCCAAGATCTTTCATGTCGAACTCTGCAGACTCTCTGCAGATAAGTCTCGTTTTAGTTTTCTGATGAAGCTATCCTTGTGTCCTGTCACAATCAGATCATCTATGTACAAAAGTGTAATAGTAATGTCTTCCCCTTGAACTTTGTAGTAGAGAGTATGATCTGCATTGGACTTCATGTATCCCAGATTAGCAAAATACTTATCAATTCTACTGTACCAACTTCTGGGTGCTTGCTTTAAGCCGTAGATTTCTTGAGATGGCAAACTTTATTCTCCTTTCCTGGTTCAACATAATCTGCTAGTTGTTGCATGTAGACTTCCTCATCTAGGTAACCATTGAGAAATGCATTCTTGACATCGAGCTGATACACATTTCATCTGATGAGTGTCACTAGTGATATCAAGAACCGTATGGAATCCATCTTTGCTACTACTGGAGCATAAGTCTCATCATAATCTTGACCATATTGTTGTGCAAATCCTTTTGCAACTAGTCTGGCTTTGTATCTTTGAATACTGCCATCTGGATTGTACTTCACTTTGTATACCCATTTGTTTACTATGGCCTTCTTTCCTGTTGGAAGGTCACATAATTCCCAAGTATTATTCTTATACAAAGCATCCATTTCTTCATTCATAGCAGTTTGCCATTCCGGCTTGTCTATTGTGTCTTTGAAGTACAGTGGCTCTTCTGTAGCCATGATGGTAGTCATAAGAGCATAGTTGGTGGTTTCCACCTGAATTGCTTTGCCTTTCTCAGCAAATGTCAATTTGGCTGGTGGTCTGCTTTCCCTAGTAGACAGTCTGAGATGCTATGGCTCTACTTGGGGTGTTGTTGGCAATTCTTGCTCTTCTTCATCAACCTGTTCTATAGATGACTGTGAAGTCAATTCTTCTATCTCCTGTGTAGGTGAGGTTTTCCATTCTGATTCCTCATCAAAGATTACATCTCTGGTGATAATGACCCTGCGGTTGATGGGATCATACAATTTATATGCTCTGCTTTCTTCACTGTAGCCAACCATGATACACTTGCATGACTTCGCATCCAATTTTCTGTGATGATCATCATGTATGTGGGCATATGCTATGCAACCAAATATGCAGAGATGCCCAATGTGTGGCTTGTGTCCAGTGAATGCTTCATAAGGAGTCATATCCTATATCAGTTTAGTAGGAAGCCGATTAAGCAAATAGTTTGCAGTGGCTATTGCTACTGCCCAATACTAATTCAAAAGATGCTTTTCACTAAGCATTGCTCTAACACTGTCTGCTAAAGTCCCATTCTTCCTTTCAGCTCTTGCATTCTGCTAAGGAGTATCTGTGACCTTGATCTTTCTGCCTGTCTGGTTTTCTACCATGGCTTTGAATTCTTGAAATCTAGAAAACCTTTAGATTTCTCTTTCAGAAAGTAGACCCAATAATATCTACTGTAGTTGTCGATGAAAGTCAAGTAATAAAGTGAACCATTGATGTTGCAGGTCTGGGCATAACCCCATACATCTGTATGTATCAAATCAAGAATATCTCGTGCACGAGAGGTACTTTTGCCAAAGTTGGTTCACTTTTGTTTACCGAAGCAGCATGCTTCGCAAACTTATAGAACTGCAATATATAAAATCTGATCTGTATTACAAGGCTTGTGGCAATGATGCTAGGAATAGCCAAGAGGCTTTATAAGGCTCAAATGATGTGCACAATGCCGTGAGATAGACAAATAGGCTTTGCAATGGTGGCATGTGTGTGTGAAATCAAATGCTATCTGCCCACTGAAACAATCTGCAATGCCTTTGTACTCTTTGAAGTTTGCTCACTAGTGAACTAATGTAATGATGTGAAACCATATGTGAGCATATGGACTGACTCCGAGTAGGTACTAGTCGGGAATTTCGGGCATGGCTTAGATTGGCAACTTGGGGAAATTCAAAGCATCCCCTCTATGGCGATCTAGTCTACTCTGATCTAGATCTATACCAACCGTCGATCGATGAAAGAATAACCAATAATTCCTTTTCTTTTGTTCTTTTTAAGTGCTGGGTGAGATGCGTTGATGTAGAGGCAAATGTGCATGAAGGAAGTGGCTTTGTTGGCGAGGCTCAAATGTGAGTGTAACTTGCACCAAAATGTGTGCATGATGTGACGAGCACGTAGAGCACAAAAAATGAGCGACTTTCCTTTTTGGAGCACCCTCAAATTCTTCCTGGATCAAGAGATACGACTTGATCTAGGTGGAGGGGCAAAAGGAGTGCAAATGGTGCTCAATGATGATGTGTCACTATGGATCACATGCAGTGATAATGTGGCACTGTGCCTAGCAAGAGGTGTGCTAGTGGAGCCCTATGCTGAGGTGGCAGGAGTGGTCACATGCAGTGACTCTGGAGCACTGTGTGTGCCTACAGAGGTCCAGTGTGCCACATGGCACTGATGATGTGGTAGATGATGATGTCAGCAATGATGACATGGCACTAATAATGTGGCACTGGTGATGTGGCATTGGTGACATGGCACAAATGACGTGGCACTAGTGATGTGGCAGATGATGTGGATAGATGATATGGCAGATGATGTGGCCAGATGATATGGATTGCTGATGTGGCATGGCATAGCAACATGATAGGATTTGTTGATGTGGCATAAGGATAGGGGTAACACATGGCAAGTAGGGTGAAGTCACCCGGAGTTGAATGGACATACTACAATGGCTGTCTCCATGCCCGTGAAGATGGATGCCCCTCACACCTAGCTTCTTCCACTCTCTTGCTAATCCTACCCTTGAGGATTACCAAGCTGCTCAAACCATTTGCCTAGTTCTTTCCCCCCTCCCCTCTGCTCCCCCTTCTGCAACTAACACTCTACCATATTTCTCCCCCATGTCCCCAGATTCTCTCCTTGCCCCGTCATCACCTTCGACACTCCTTGTGCTTCCATCAGCAAAAAATGACTAAGTATTTGATTTTGAATATCAGGATCTGGATAATCAAATTCATACGCCCATGCAAGTTCCAATGATGGGTATGATTTTGATGAGATACCACTTCCCAGTAACCCCATCAAGGAATTTTGGAGCAAATATCTTGATATGAAAACTCGAGGTGGATGGACCCTGTACAACTTTCCTACCAACCTTCATCAGCGTCAAATTAGTAAAGGTTGGATTAGCAAGTTGGATCCACAACTTGATTGGCGCCGCCCCAAGCTCTTTGATGTAATATTCTTGAAGGAGTGCCTACAGGCACGCCCATGTCTCAAAACCCATCCCAAGTTCTATGCACTTTCATGGCATAAAAAATGGGAAGCCAACATACACACTTTGGATGAGAATCGAACCATTAATTAGCCAATGATCGAACCATACTTTGGTGTTGAATGGAATATCCAAGGCACAATGGTCCGAGCACTTCAGCAACATGAGCAAATAATGCGCGGCAACATTGATTGCTTCCTTCGCCTAAGTGCTATATTATGTAAAACATTGGAATTCATTCTGGAGGTCCCATGTTACCTCGATTCCCATTTGCCTCCACTCAGTTTCAATCCCAATGAAAGGGTCGATGCTCAGATTACAAGCCAACTCTATCAAAGAGTGATCTTCTTAGAAGCATGCCACATTTCTCTGTTCGAGCAAATGGTGGATACAGGCTACCTGGAAACTGAGCAAAAATTGTATGGTGCCAAGGCTTTACATCAGGATCGATTGGCATGACACAAGTTCCACAGCTACTAGAGTAAAAGCATGGCCACCTAGATACGTGCTCACAATCAGCCATAACCCAAGGATGGGTAATAAAATGGATCCAGGAGTATGTTGTCTCTATGCCAACATGGACTTAGGTAGAGCAGAATGTGTGTGTAGAGTCGTGGCAAAGCTCTGTTTGTACTTGCATAAGGCTAGAAATAATCCCTCTTAGAACTCCAACTTGCATGTTCTACATGCAAGTTCTACATACGATTCCTACATGCAACTCCTAAATGCAAATTCTACATGCAAGTTCTACATGCAACTCCTACATGTGAGTTCTACATGCGAGTTCTACATGCAACTTCTACATGCAAGTTCTACATGTGAGTTGTACATGCAACTCCTACATGCAACTCCTACATGCAAGTTCTACATGCGAGTTCTACATGCGAGTTCTACATACAACTCCTACATGCAACTCCTACATGCGAGTTCTACATGCAACTCTTACATGCAACTTCTATATGCAAGTTCTACATGTAGAAAGAGAATGTGTTACAATTCCTACATGCAGAGAGAGAAGCTCTCCAACTTGTATAAATACCCCATAATGGAATGAAGCCTAGACTCTTTGGGGCATTGCGTTGAGTTCTACTTTGGTATTCCAAGCAATTGTCTCAAGTGTCCATGCTTCCTTGCACTCCATGTCCAAAAGCATGTCCTAACCTTGCAACTCCTCCTCCCCTCTCCTCCAACCTTGCAACCCATCCTCTCCCTCTCCTCCTCCTCCCTCCTCTCCCTCTCCCCCTCCCTCCTCCTCCTCCCTCCTCTCTCTTCTTTCCCCCATGCTCTTACACCTTCTTCCTCTCCCACTCCTATGCTCCCCCTAAACCCTAAGTTGTTCCTCAATCCTTAATCTCCACGATCTATGAAGGAGACGAGCTCCACCATGTACTCAATCTGAACCTTGGATCCTTCTTCTAACGTTGGAACCTCTTCTAAACTCTAGAACCTCTCTCTAAACCTTGGACCTCCTTCTAACCCTTAAACCTCCTTCTAAACCTCGGATCATCCTTCTAATCCTTGAACCTCTTCTAAACTCTGGAACCTCCTTCTAAACCCTGGAACCTCCTTCTAACCCTTAAACTCCTCCTAAACCCTGCAACCCCCAATGAAGACGAAAGCCTTCATTACCTCAACCATGATGATACATGTTCCTTTTACACATGCATGCACTACGTTTGCTTACCACACTTAAGCCTACATCTCTCATTGGAACACGACTCGAGGTCCTAAGCTACACATATACTACAAACAACAACCCTGATATATTTGTAGGTGACAAAAAGCCTCGGAACCTTGCATACTGAGAATACCTTGATCTTCCTACGGAAGCCATAGGAAAGAGCCAACAATACACAAAGATATATTGTGTTTACATTTTGTCCATTTCTTTAAGCTTATTTATGTAGATAAGAAAGCTTTTACTTATGTTTTTAACCCTTTAAGTTGCTCTTTAAATCTTTCTAGTATGGTTTCCTATCTCTTTTAATGTTGTCTAATTTGGTTACTTACATGTTTTAAGTCTTTATGGTTAATTAGTTGCTTTAATCAATTAATTGCCACTAAATACGTATAGAAATTCTTAAGCAAATTTGTCTAGATTGCCCTTGTACAATGATGGGTGAGTATTACCCCCCATTTTTAATTAATATTTAATTACTTTTTTCTAAAAAAGGTGTGATTTTTTTCTCTAATTTAGGAATTCCTAGTCAAGCAAGTTATGTACATTTTATTTTTCTAACCTATTGTCAAGCTATGATTAACCCCCATATTTAAAAAGGGTGTGGACTACCCCCCTATAACAAGTAATTTTTCTCTTAAGATGATGATGGTTGTGGACTAAACCCCTTTTTTTCACTCATTTTTTGTGGTGTATCTCCTTTTTTATCCTTGGTGACTCTTTTTATGCATTAGAATCTAGAAGGTTGTGCATGTTCGTAGGTAAAGCAATAACAAGCCAGGGAACACAGGCATTACCTGTCTACCCAAAGCATGCTATATTGTTCTAACATATAGTGTATTTGGATGTTGGCCAGGTAAGTGGACCCTGACCTCAAAGCCTGAACTACCTGATGGATTCGCAATTTTTGTACTAATTCTAGTCAGCAAACTAGTCAATATAAAGAAAAATTCTTTGGCTAGCTTGCCTATTTTCTTTTTTATAAAAGTTTTGGATTGCAATATTGTCAAAAAGTACTTCAATTTAGTTTTATTTATTTATATTTTCCAACCAATGCTTTTTTATCCAAATGATTGAATTAATTGTATGGTTCATTTATTGATGGGATTATTAAATCTAAACACACACACTGATCTCCCAACTAGCCTTTGGTCGTGAGCTAGTACCATACAATTAATTCATTAATATTGGATAATTTTAAGCATGTTAAATCTTTGTCTTTAGAAAAATTCTTTTGCAAATCCTCCTATTTTCTTTTTTAAATAAAAGTTTAGACTACAATTGTTAAAGGGTACTTCAATTTAGTTTTATTTATTTATTTATATTTTTCCAAAACAATGCTTTTTAATCCAATTGTATGGCTCATTTATTGATGAGACTATTAAATCTAAACACACACACACACACAAACACACACACACACACACGCGCGCGTGCACACACACACACACACACACACACACCCGCACACACTTTTTTTTTTTTTTGTGGGAAGAAATCCTTTATTGTTGGAAAATAATTACATTCATAGTTACTTCAAAAGCGAAGTAGCTACTACTCAACTGAAGATCTCAGTATAAACTGTATACACATCCTGATCTATCAAACGAGTCTGAAAACAATCATAGAATGATTGTTGCAGAGAGCGTTTGAAAAAAAGAAAGGATGAAAATAGTGGATCACCAAAGACTCTATGATTTCTGTCCATCCATAAAGTCCATAGGGTCCAATAGCGCACCCAGACAAAAAATAAATCAAAACCCTATCTCTGTGGATGAAAGCCAAACAACCAGAAAAATTTGCCAAAAATAACAGTAGGAAATCGCGCTCGAAGCCTCTGTCGGATGAGAGCAATGAGATCAGAAGTATGTGGACAGAACCAAAAAATGTGAAGCACCGATTCAGTAGAGTGCTGGCATCTGTGACAAACAGTTGAAGCAATATGTCTTTGTGCGAGTAACTGTTCGGATGGAAAAATGCCAAGGAGAACTCGCCATAGGAAAAGCTGTTGTCGAAGAGGGACTTTGTAATGCCAAAGGAGACGCAGCCCTTTTCTCCACCACTTCATTGAACGATCCATATGCCAAACAGTATTTGCTCGGTGAGAAATCCAAGGTGGAGGTAATAACACTTTATACAGAGATGACACTGTGATATGTGAGAGCTTCAAAGGACGGACGTATAAGGAAGGAGAGCATAAAATCCAATCTCAAGCTGATTCTGAAGTTCCAAATGAGGTACCGGCAAGTACGGTTGGAGCATTGCTGAAATTTTATGCCATAGAGGATGATAGTGAGCTCCCAAACCATACTTGTGAGCAGCCATGGAAAAAGATAAAATTGTGCCATCATCCTAAAGTACATCCGCCACAGATGAAATGCCTTTGAAGGAGAAAAAATAAGAATGTCTGGGTTCTTGTATGGCCAAAGGAGGGTGGAATACTTTAGACCAAAAAATATTCTCTACCCTCAAAGAGTTGCCCGATAGAGAGTCCCTGCCATGCCATTCCAAGTGGGATAAGATGTGTTTCCAATCAAGAAGCAGACGAGAGACAAAAGGGCAGCCTCTGATCTTGCCTTGGATAGAGCCAAATAAAAAATCCCATTGAGTAGGCTGTCAATTCCCAAAGGCAGATGTATGAAGATGTAATAAGAGAGAGCGGATCATGAAAGCCCAGGGCTGATCTCCTTTCATAAACTGTATCATCATTTTCCCTCTGTGAGCAAGTAAATGCATTTGAATATTGAGAATGTTCAGACCCCCGTGCATCTTTAGAGAACAGAGACGATGCATAGAGAGTAATCTGAAACTTTTCTTGCCATGTTTTGAACGCCAGAAAATTTCCATGATAGCTGACATAAATGAAACCAGATCTGCCTTAGTGAACATAGTGAGAGGCAGATAAAATTGTATGTAGGCTATCAAAATGGATTGCGTGATTCGCAGACGAACATGTAATGGCCAAGTTGCAAGCTTCCAATATTCAAGTTTTGCCCTTAACTTTGCTAGCACCCAATCAGTTTGTTGTGAATGGGTGAGTCCCCAGCCTAGAGGATAACCGAGATGTCGAATGAATTGAGAAGCGGGGATAATTTCCCCAGGCCACAGAAGGTTGTGCCATTCCTATGCATGTAACGGCAGCAATTTTAATTTCTGAAAATTTACTCGAAGGCCAGCAGCCAATCCATATGTAGAAAGAGCGTGCATAATCATGGACAGATCAGCCTGAGTATTTTTTGGAGTAAAGAATGAATCATCAGCATATGCCTAAGCAATCATGCTATGACTACCAAGAATCTCCAAACCGTGCAGCTGGTCAGTGTCCAAGAGGTGTCCAAGAGGTGATCCAGATATTGAAGCAGTGGATGAGTGGCTATGGCAAAAGGTAAAGCACTCAGGGGACATCCTTGCCTGACAGAACAACCAAGAGTCCAAGATGGAGAAATATCCCCTGAAAGTATGCAGGCAGCTTTACTATCTTGATATAGCCAAGTGATGAGTTGCTGCATTTTTGTGCCAAAACCCAATGCCTGCATATTCGATGAAATAAAATCCCACTGAACAGTATCAAAGGCTTTGGCAATATCAACTTGCAATAACAAAACATCCTGCTGTGTGTATTTGGCATATTCAATTCCAATGTAGGCATTAGCAATGTTATCTGTGATATGCCTGCGCAGGACAAAGCCATATTGAGCAGGATGCAACCCATCATGTAAAAACCCCTTTAGCCGATCAACAATCATTTTGGTAGTGACTTTGTAAATTACGGGCATAAGAGTGATAGGTCTCCAGTCTGCCAAAGACTCACAAATTTGTTTTTTGGGAAGGAGTTTAACAAGACCTCTCTTCCATGTGTCCGGCATTTGCTGATTTTGCCACGCAACATTCACCATATATAGCAATTTATGCTTCAAAATGGGCCAATATTCTAGAAAAAATTCGACTGTTAAACCATCCCATCCTGGAGATTTCCATCTACCACAGGATTTGATCGCATCTGACAGTTCCCTCTCGGTAAAGGGTTCCTCCAATTCCAAAGCTTGAGTATGGGAAATGATAGGAGAAACATGTTACAACAGTAAATTTCGTGCAAGCAGAATCTGTTGCGAGGGAGGAGCTGCAGAGCCAAATTGCTGAGAGAACTGATGCGCACAAACAGAAGCAAGCTGTGACCGTGAAGTAGTCCATGATCCATCAGGCAAGAGCACTCTGCAAATTTCTGTTTTGATTCTCCTCTGATGTAAACTTTTGAAAAATTCTTTGGAAGAGAAACCTTTATCTGTAGAGGCTCTTTGTCTTGCTCTAGTCTCCCATTTGGCCAGTTTCCTGTGATCATTTAGTTTAAGACAATGTCTAGTCTGGCATAATGTTGTTTGCTCATGTATGAACAACGAACGATGATGGCTGAGTTCAGTGAGATCTTGACAAGTGGATTTGGCCTGAGCAATGGTTTCCCTCAGAGTCTTCATGTAAGACTTGCCATAAGCTCTAATCAAAACTTGCATTTTGGAAATAAAAGAATCCCAGGCACCATCAACATGAATATGGCTGCTAGAGGATAGACAATGAGATGCTTCAGTAACCATTGCCTTGAAATCAGCATGTTTCAAATAGCTATTGTTTATGATTAAAAGTCTCCTTTGTGGCAATCTATCATCAGGCATGTTATGAAAAGATAACCTCAACCATAGAGGTGCATGGTCTGAATGCACAAAGGCATAGTCAATCCACATTTTGCATGTAAAATCCCCATTTTGTTGGGGAGCTACACTATACCATTGATCCAGACGTGCTTGATAAGTGGAAAAAGCATTATGTTGAAAAGTGTAGCCCGGTGACAAAGGCTGCAATTCCTTCCAAAGGTCAACCAAATCCAGATGCAATAGTAGTTGAGGCCATGCATGCCTTTCAGGAGATAACATATGGTCATGTCTGGAAGTGTTGTCTCCCTGTTGTGGAGCATTATTGAAATCCCCACATATGTAGGCATGATATCTCCATGGATATTGTTGCATGGCATCCCAAATTGCAGTTCTCTCTCTAGAGGACTGAGGTGCATAAATAGAAGCAAATTCAAACACCTCTCCTCTAATAATGCATTGGAGAACGAGCCATTTGCCTTTGTTGTCATTTAAAGCAATGACTGGTTGAAACTCATGTTTGATCAGAAAGACTACCCCTGAGAAAGAGTGCTCCCCAGCATAGAAAATATCATATCCACAGTAGTGTCCTGTCTTGCCTGCATAGATATGTTGATTGTGTTCGTGTAATGCCACTATGTCAGGCTGAAATCTGTTGATGTACAGCCACACAGATTTCCATTTCCTACTGTCACACATGCCATGGACATTGAGTGTAAAGCATTTGATGTGAGCAATCATATGTACAGGTATTTATAGTAATATAACAACTATGTACAGCAGCAAAATTTATGGGGTTAGCCTTGCATTTCTATCTCAGGGTCAAGGCCTTGCCCCTGAGAAGAAGTAGCCACCTGAGAAGTAGACAGCAAAGCAGCAACCTCTTCTTCAAGGAAGAGTGTTCTGCTGGCTGTTACTGCAGCCCATGTAATCCCAATGCCTGTATTTATCTCTGAGGTATTTCCGCTAGAAGATGCTTCATTCCAAGTGCGGGGGGGTGGAATTCTTCGAGCAGAAATAACTTTTCTTCGACTCTGCCAGCCATCAGTTGGAGGTTGCTGTCCTTTGGTCATGGATTGAATAGAAGGGGGTGAATGTGAAGTGAAATTCCCATTTGGAGCCATTGGAGCTTTGCCTTTATCTTGACTCCCAGAAGGCTGTCTACTCACACACCCGCACACACACACACACACACACACACATGCACACACACACGTACATACCCCCTAACCCCTCCCTAGGCCCCTACCTTGCTCCCTAAAACCCTTCATTTTTCTAAATATTTTTTATTCTTTTAGATATTGTCCCCCCTTGCCCCCTAATCTTTTATTATTGTTTTAATATTATGATACTAACTCCCCTTCGCCTCGATATACACTTATTAATGAACCTCCCTAGCCCCCTACCTTACTCCCTAAAACCTCTTATTTTTTCTAAACATTTTAATTTTTTGAAAAAGCTTCCCCCCTACTTTCCCTTAAATTTCAATTATAATAAGTTTTTGGGAAAATCCTTTTCTCCCCTCTACTCCCCCTTTTTTTCATGCTACCTAAACTAACCCCTTGTTTACACTTTTGAGGTACCTAAAACCCCCCTTTAAATTACTTAAATTTCCCCTTTATTATTATGTACTAGTAAAATTTCCCTGTTTTCCTTTGATCCTAGTGATCAGTTTAGCCTACATGCGTGCTCTTACTGCTACGTGCTCTCCCTTGCCTTGCTTACTAAACACACCTACCCACAACCCCCCATAAAAAAATTACCATCCCCAACCCTTTGGTCACACACACACACACACACACTCACACTTACACACACTTTATCTAAACCCTTCTATGCCACTTCTTACCCCCACTAAAGCCAATTTCCGAACCTCCCAAGTTCCAACCCATTAATCCCCCTCTTGCCTAACTCTCCCTCTTACTTAACCCTTTCCCAACCCCTCGTTTGTTTTTTGCCACCATTGCCAACTGTTATCTCACCGCCCATACTTTTCTTGGTATTTGGTTACGTACTTTTTTGTATTTATTTGCCCCGAGAGGGTTGTTCTCTTGGTGTTCGTTAGGTTGCTCCTCTCATGTACTTCCTCCAACTCGCTATGCATAGCTATGTTCATAGCTCCTCTAACTTCTCTCCAAACTCGTTGCCTTTAAACTATGTAATGTTGTTTATTTTCTTCCTCCAAATTAGCTTAAGGTACTTCTCTTGCTGTTTACTTACCGTCCCCCCCTTGGGTCTCTTTTTGGCCTTTCGCTCAACTTTCGTCTACTTGCGGGGGTCTTCTTGCCACCCTTATTGCTCTCAATTTATCACGACTTGAATGGTTTGTCCTTGCATATCTTTGGGCATCGCCTCAAGTCTCGTACTCTCCTTCTATAGTTGTGTTGCCATCTTTGCATTGTGCAGAGCACACACTCAACTTTGCCCCTTATTTTTCCCTTATTTCTTCTCCTCTCCCTTTACCTCTTATTTTGATCCTCCCTTTGTCATGGAGTTGACTCGGGCTCTTCTCTTTTAGTGATTCTTGGTTTCTTGGTTCGTAGCAAACTACTTGGTAAGTGCCATTCTCATTTGCACACTTACCACCACTGATGACTTGTTTCTTGCTACTTATATATATATATCTATGTCTATATATATATATAGATAAAGAGAGAGAAATATATTTATTGATATACATTGTTATAAACATTAAGTGGTCTCTTATTCTTTATCGTGAAAGTTTATTTTTTCCCTTTATAAATTTACTATTTATGTATAAAATGTCTCTATATGAATAAATTTATTCTTTTTCTAGATAAATTATTTTTTCCACTTATAAATTTACTATTTATGTATAAATTGTCTCTATATGAATAAATTTATTCTTTTTCTAGATAAATTAATTCATTAGGTTATCCTCCCTTGCATTTAGATATAGCTAGATTTGTTGCATTCATTTTTTGAATGTAATTTGAGCATTTTTTAACACACACTCACACCTATATATACCCTCTTTCTAATGTTATGTTATTTATTTCCTTTGATGAGTAATAATAATAATTTTCTTAATATTCCATTTTATTTATTATTACTATTTTTGCATCATGGGTGCAGACTACCCCCCTATTTACAATAAGCTCCATTAATATTTTTCTTTCATTTATAAGGGTGTGGAATACCCCCCTTGTTGAGATATGGTGCCATGAGCACATATTAGAGGCTAAGGTATGGTATAGGAATGTATTAAAATAGCCACCCTAGGATGTGGACTACATGATGTGGAGATATGGATCTAGGATATCCACAAGGAGAAATGTGGATAAGAGGATCCCACATGTGTTGACTATTCTAAGGGCACTCTCTATATAAGAGGCCTATCATGTATTGTTGAATAGAGAAATGCACATACACTCAAGATTCTATTTATGAGTCTAAGCTAATCTATCTTGGAACCTAATTGACTTAAGGTACATGTCATGAGCACTCTCTTCATCATGTTTTCACATAGGTTCCATCCACCTTAGAGTGCTCCATAGATCCTAAGGCACGCATGTTTTAACACGATATCAGAGCTCCCTTGCCTTCCGTTGAGGCATTGCGATCTGTATGTGAGTGTATGAGAGAATGTGATAGTTTGAGAGATTGAGAGATCGAGTTTTCTCTTTTATGAGAGAAAAATTCCGTTCATTGAAAGAGGAATTTCTGTCCATTTGATTGAGAGAAACACCTATTTCATTAATTTTGGACTCTTGCACTGTCCAAATTCATTTTGTGAGATAATTTTGGATAAAACATTTCAAAAAAAGAGGCTCTTATAAAACAAAACATTGAGTCAAAAAGGAAGATTTAAAAAAATCAAATTAGAAAAAATGACGTGAGATGTTAAAAATAGAGTACATCACATTGTTAAAAGAGACAAAAAAGTAAGATTTTAAAAAATCAAATTAGAAAAAATGGCGTGACATGTTATGAAAACTAGAGTACATTTCAAAAAGAGCACATCACATTTGTAAAGAAGTAGATCATATTACTCAAAGCCATATGGTGTCAAAAAACACCTTAATACAGTCTCTCTTAACATCATCTTAACATCACATTTGTACAAGAAGTAGATCATATTACTCAAAGCCATATGGTGTCAAAAAACACCTTAATACAAAGCCATATGGTGTCAAAAAACACCTTAATACAAAGCCATATGGTGTCAAAAAACACCTTAATACAGTCTCTCTTATCTAAGTCTAGAAGATCTCATCATTGGTCTCTCTTATCTTCTCAACAACCCAATCCTTCATTGCCTCCACAGCTGTATCCTCAACATAATTACATGTGAAGAAGAAGTTTAAGCAATCACAAATTGTTTCTTTATAATTTCTCTGAGAGGCTCTTATTGTTCTCTCAGCATCCGCATCAAATCGCCCATGACGAGAGCTGCGATAACGCAGGTTACTTAAGAAGTCTAATAGATCTTGTCGTGCTTTTATCATACGTCTTAGAAGTCTTTCACTGTCTGCTATCTTGAGAGTCTCCTCCCTCTCTGCGTGCCTTTGTGCAGCAAATTCCTCTCTCTCCATGTGTGTCAAAGGAGAACCTTGTCGAATTCTGGCCTCTCTCTGTGCTCCTTGGTCAGCAATCCATTCTTTGAGATTGTTAATTCCGAACTCCACGTCTTCGACAATGCCAAGGACATCCATGGGTGGGGAGATGATAAAGAAAGGGAGATGGACTACGATGCAAGAAAGAAGAGAGTGTCTGCAGAAGAACTAGGATAGAAGAATACTTGGTTATCAAGATGGATGAAAGAAGACTCTGAGAGTGTTTGCGGAAGGACTAGGATAGAAGAATACAAGAAGAATACAAGTTAATGAGAAGCACTAGGATGCAAGAAAGAAGAGAGTGTGTGCGGAAGAACTAGGATAGAAGAATACTTGGTTATCAGGATGGATGAAAGAAGACGCTGAGAGTGTTTGCGGAAGGACTAGGATAGAAGAATACAAGAAGAATACAAGTTAATGAGAGGCACTAGGATGGATGAAAGAAGAGAGTGTTTGTGGAAGAACTAGGATAGAAGAATACTTGGTTATCAGGATGGATGAAAGAAGACTCTGAGAGTGTTTGCAGAAGGACTAGGATAGAAGAATACAAGTTACTCAGAAGGACTAGGATGTAAGAAATAAGAGAGTGTTTGTGGAAGGACTAGGATGGAAGAATACAAGTGCACTAAGGCACGATGTGTTCACTACGATAAGGATAAGGGTTGGAATAAAGTGAGTGGCACGATGTGTTCACTATGATAAGGGTTGGAATAAAGCGAGTGGAGATTGAATGCTCTACTTTAAGTGAGTGGAGATGATAAGGATAAGGGTTGGAATAAAGTGAGAGAAGCATTGCGAATGCTCTACTTTAAGTGAGTGGAGACTGTCCAACTGAATAAAATTCTCATCACACAAGGATTTATTTCCAAATAATCACATCATCACACATTCATATCATAAAATTGTGTGCATGAAGAAATATATTACAAATATTACATCATCACATATTCATATCAAAATTCTCATCACACAAGGATTTATTTTCAAATAATCACATCATCACACATTCATATCATAAAATTGTGTGCATGAAATAAATATATTACAAATATTACATCATCACATATTCATATCAAAATTCTCATCACACAAGGATTTATTTCCAAATAATCACATCATCACACATTCATATCATAAAATTGTGTGCATAAAGAAATTATATAAATATCATGATTATGCCACTTAAGTAATAAGTCACAAATTGGTGTATAATCAACAAAAACTACAAACACAACATCATACATGCATCACAACTCTTGTGATGCTTCTAGTGGAGACTCTGGCAACTCTTCGGATGCTTCCAATGGAGGCTGTGGTGCTGTAGATGTACACTCGGTCTCTACTTCTTCTGTAGTATGTAGTGCTTTCGGAGTAGACTCAGTATCCTCTTCCTTAAATGCAAGCGGAGGCGGTGGCAACTCTTCTGATGCTTCCAATGGAGGCTGTGGTGCTGTAGGTGTACATTGGGTCTCTACTTCTTCTGTAGTATGCAGTGCTTTCATAGTAGACTCAGTCTCCTCTTCCTTAAAGGGAAGCTCTGGTATTGCTTCAATTGCACGTTGTATTCTAATGGCAGCAATTAGGTCTTGAATGATTTCAGCCCTAAACAATTGTATATCCTCCTCTGAATATTTGAGCTCCAAAGAGTCTTCCGATTAGATCTGTGGCTTAAGTGAGAAAATTTCTTTGAAAATCAACATGCAGTTGTAGGCAACTCTCCACCCACAACTATGCCCATCTTCCTGCTCTACTACTAAACGCTTTTGGAAGTCTACCGAGTCTTTGTACTGTCCTGTTTCTCTGATCGCAGATACCAACTTCTCAATCGACCTGCTCATCGTGACATATTAAAAAAACTTAGTGTATTTATCACATAAGGTACATAATATAGAAGTAACAACAGATTAATAGAATACTTACGTTTGCACTGAGCCATGAAAGCCTGCAATCGAGTTAACAAACCAACAATAGTTGTCTTCAAGGTTCCAAACCACCAGACTCCAATGTTCCCTACACGAATAATTAAGAACCATTATTATTTAACACAATGTTGCCAGTATAAGATGAAAATAAAGGTTGCCATGATACTTACATCTCATGATATGCCATAAATAGGACTCGCACGCCATGTAAATGTAAAGGCTGTAATAATTTACAAACATCGGCTATTGTCTTTCTGCTATCGCTAAGTATAGGAGAAAGGAGGGAATCCAACATATACGCACGATTTTGTACGACTCTACCAAATCGTGAGATAACTATACTGCACCAATAAATAAATGAATATTAGCTTATTAGATTTAATCAAAATAAATGAATATTAGCTTATTAGCTTATTAGATTAAATCAAAATATTGAATTATCAAGTAGAGAAAAAGTTTGTATCAAACCTGAGAATGGCCATCATAATGTTGTTATTGACCTCATTTGAAGCTCTAGAGAGAATTGAAATCTCTTCTTCACCAAATTCAAGATACTGAGGTCTATGTTGAATCATAACCCTAACATTAAAAGAGCTTCCCAATTCTTTTAATGAAGCCATGTTTGTAGAGTTGAGGTCATCTATCCTCTTTGACTCTTTGATGGCATTCATTTCGCAATCAATGATTGCTCGAATGGTACATGTTATAAATGCATAGAGATGCAAATCCGTATATGTTGATAGTGTGGTGTCATTTTGCATCTCAAAAATTTGACCAAGTACCAAAAAGCAATTGTAGCCCACCCTCCATCCACAATTATAGATGTGGCTATTATCTTGATGTGATACCTGACATGTTATATACTCTATTTGTTGTGCCAAGTCACATTGCCGCATTACTATGTCGATAGCATCTACTAATTTTCGAGCTGATCTGCATATCAAAACATATAACAACAGTGAATATGTGCATTGCATATCAATCTACATGTCAAGAAGTGACAACAAGTGTAGTCTATACTTACTCTAACACATTGCCATGGACGGATGTCATTGAGTTTGCAAAGAAGCACTTCTTCGCAAGGATGTCCACGACTACCAGACTCCAATGTGAGCTGCATTATCAATAAAGAATAATTACTGTGTTTGAGACAATTCTAGCAATGCAATAGAAAAAACAAGTAGGGTTTGATGCTTACTTCTCATAATATGCTGTAAAAATAACTCGTGCGTCATTCATAGGAATGTGCTTCAACCACTTGCAAACATTCTCTATGGTTTCGTCTTTGTTGCTAAGCACTTCCGAAATACGAGGATCGAGCATATATGAAACGCTTTGTATATTTTGCGGAAAATTTGCTATAACAATACTATATTAAAAAAAAAAGTATTAGCTTCTTGGGTTTAATCAAAATAAGCAAAGTATAAAGCCAAGGAAAAGGCTGCATCAAACCTGAGGATGGTTGTAATGACTTTGACATTAACCTCATTCTTAGGATTCAAGAGGATTGAAATCTCTTCTTCACCAAATTCAAAAAAATGAGGTTGTTGTCGAATTAACAACATAGCAGTGAATGAACTTCCAATCTGCTCCAATAGATTCATATTTTTATGACTCATCTTATTGAGGGAGTAGTCTACATCGTATTCTTCTTCACTTGCTATGTCCTCCACATCCTCCTTCTGCCATAAAAATATAAAAAAGTTATGCGATGTACACATCCCAAATAAAGGCTTAAACAAGCAGATAAGGTTTCATACATGCTTTCATTAGTGTAAGTCTCTCCTCTGCTTGGAGCAAAAATTTAAAAAGGTTTCATACACGCTTTCATTAGAGTGAGTCTCTCCTTCTCTTGGATGAAAAATTTAAAAAGTTATGAGATTTACACATCCCAAATAAAAATAATGGTTTAAATAATCATAGAAGTATAAAGATAGCATGCTTTCATTAGACAAGTTATGAAATTAACACATCCCAAATAAAATTAATGGTTTAAATAATCATAAAAGTATAAAGATAGCATGCTTTCATTAAACTCATTCTCTTCTCCTTTTGGAAGAAAATATAAAAAAGTTATGAGATTTATACATCCCAATTAAAGGCTGGAACAAGTATACAAGTAGAAAGATAAGGTTTTATACATGCTGCAATGTAGTCATATTTTCATGTTGTTTCCCAATGGTAGTAATTAGATGCTGAATACTCTCAGCCCGAAATGCTAGCAGATCAGCTTCTGTATATGATTCCATTTTGACTGGTAACTCCAAATCAAAAATCTCTCTAAGAAACAACATGCAGTTGTAGGCAACTCTCCACCCACAGCTGTGTCCATCTTTTTGCTCCACTGGCAGACGTCTTTTGAATTCTACTTGATCTTGTTGCTCCGTGGTTGTTCTGACAGCAGATACTAGCCGATATGCAGCACTGTCCAGCATGACATATGAAATATATTAATATGTCATGATCATAAGATACCAAATAAGAAAGTATCAAAAATATTAAGAGAATAATTACCTTGGGGAGTTGGCATGATAGCCTTCTATTGAATTCACAAACCATAAATGGTTGAGTTCAAGGTCCCAGAAGATCAGACTCCAATGTGAGCTACACGACCAGAATAAAAATGATTATTGTTTTACACAAACTTGCCAAAGAAATAGTAAAAATAAGGTTAGAGTTGATACTTACGCCTCATGATAAGGCATTAAGATGACTCGCACCCCATCTAAATTCAAAGGGCTTAACTAGGTACAAACATCTTCTATACTCTTTTGAGGAGAGTTAAGAATAGAAGAAAGGAGAGCATCGAGCATGTAGACACGATGCTGCACTGTACTAGGAAGCTGAGAAATAACTACACTGCACCAAGAAATAAACAATCATTAGCTCATAGAATTGATTTGCCTGATATATAACTGAACTGTGAATAAATAAACAAATGTTAGCTTATTGAAGTAGCAATAAATAAATAAACATTACCTGAGAATGGCCAAGATAACATTGTCATTAACCTCTTTTAAAGGATTGGAGAGGATTGAAACCTCCTCTCTACCAAAGCTTAAATACTGAGGTTCTCGTTTCAAAATGATCTTGACTTGAAATGAGCTCTCCATTTTATCTAATGCAGCTAAATTTGATTTTTCAATCAAATTTAGAGGTGGTTGCATTGTTGAAGTAGAAGGGAGTGCCTCCGTATTGACTTCATCCATTTCTTCTCCCTCTATTGCCTGTAAACAAATATGAGAGATTAGATTCATTATCTTTAAATTTAAATCTTATTTAAAAAATTGTATTTAGTTGAGAAATAGAGAGTTCATACCGCTAAGTATTGTCGTAGTGGCCTTTTTTCATAACCCTGCGAGCCATAATTATCAAAGAGGGCATCATCATATTTGTCTTCATCCACCAACCTCTCTGTGAATGGGTCATGTAAGTCCATCTTTTCATCATCAACAACTGGGACATTATGATCTTCAAGGTAATCATCCATGTCATCGGTGTCCTTGTGGTCTATCTCTTTTTCATAGCCTGTGGTTAGATCTGCTTGAAGCTGGAAATAGGCCATGAAATGCTTATTTTCAATAATATTGGTGGAGTTGCCTTTTCTTAGGAGATCCTCAAATAAATATCCCATCCTGCACAAGGTGACCTCCCAACCTGTCGGCAGCAAATTCTCCATCATGGTAAGCAAGAGACTCCCACTTTTTGCAGGACTTCCATAGTTGTTTTTTTGATAATGTATGGACCTGGGAATATCTTGCTCTTCTAGCATCAATCTCAAATTATTTGAATTCCCTCTTATGTTCTTTTGTAAGGAGTGATCAGGGTTGGGACTCTGCATACACAGAAAGAATGATTCAAGAGTTTGAATCGCTATGCCACATTCTCTCTTGCCTCTCTTTGCTGCATAAACACCACTATAGATCTTCAAATCTGATGAATATGCTCGCTCTAGAGTAACCTGCATGGCTTCTTTGTCTTTTTTATCAACAAATATGACAATGTTACAAATTGCCACTTTGCTAATGGTGGTATATACTATTCTATCAAGTTATGGATATCATCGCTAGAAACTTCATTGATAAAGAATAGTTGTGGCTTATCCCATGCTGACTCATTCTTAAAGAAGTCATCTTCTGAGACTCCCCTGAAGTTGACAAGCTTTCCAGACTCTGCCGTAACCTCTACATTGAATTGAAAGCTTTGGTGCATATCTGTCGGCATTCTTATCTCGTTGATTAATCTTTCCACATATGCAACCACCTGTTGTGGGATCTCTTTTCTCATATAAGAGGTTACTATTTCCGACCCATCTTCATCCTTTTTAATCCACCTGTTTGCCCATAGCTTTACCTTGGGTGTTGACAAAGAAGCTATATGCTTCACCACATTATAGTCAATGTTGCAATGAGTAAGTGGAATTTGTTTCTCTGACAGCAAATACTTGATGGCACTATGCACTGCATCACGCCTCACCTGTACATTGATGCATTCTTCCATGCAGTGGTCTTTGTCTTTTTTTCCAAAAAACCATTCTTTCTTTAAAATTTTTTGTGCTGCCATGGATGCATACTTATCAGGTAAGTACTTTACAGGCCTCCACATCCTTGCCGTCAACTCCTTCTTATCCATTACCTTTGACTTGCCGGAGATAAACAAAGGAGCTTCATATGTCAGCTGTCCACGCTCACAAGCAATGCACGTTTCAAGCATCTCATTGAACACTTCAACAGGACGAAATATGATAGAAGTGTAGTCGGCATATCTGTCCCTCACCACCTTGAGGCTTGTCATACTTTCTTCCCGCTCTTGGGTTCCCCTAGGCACAACTGCACTCAAAGAAGTATAAAAGTTTGTGAGTGTGTCGGCGTCTGCTTTTGTGACCTTTCGCTTCAAATCAGGATTTGGAGAACCAAATGTTGTCCATATCACCCTTGCCTTCTGTAAGACCTCTGATGTTGAGGATATCTTACGCTTTCCATGGACATAATGATTAAGTCTTTCGGACTCAATCAAATACTTAATCTCATGCTTGAATATACAGATCGTTGCAGGATAATAATGGAATGAGCTTATCTTTACAAATTGTTCTGGAGTGAGTCTTTTGCCCTCCTTTGCTTCCCTTGCGATCTGATTACAAGCATAAGCCCAATGTTGACCATCAATGGGCTGGAATCTGCAATGAAGGAGAAATTCCTTCTTGACTTCCTTTAGCATATTCTCTCCTTGTGCCTCTTCGCCTTGTTCATGTGGAATATTTTTTAGATTGGTTGGACAAAACATTATTGGGCGCAAGACCACATTACTTGCCACAAGTTTCTTACCATCTCTCAAAGCCTCGTATATTTGCATTGCATAGGATATATCAAGGCTTCGGCTATTAGTAAACAGAGCTGCAGCTTCCACATCTTTGGCATTCACAAACCACGTCCTTTGACCCCAGATATATCCCACATCATCATCTGTAACTGCTTCATTAAGACGCAGATTAAGATTTTTGATTGATGTGAGTTCATCTTGATCATCTTCAGCCTCGGATTCTGAGTCTTCTTCATCTTTCTCTTTTTTTGACCGTTTTTCATCCACATTATCTTTCTCTACAGTGGGACGATGTCTTTTCTTACTGCTTGGAACCGTGGCTCTTGCAGTACTAGCCTTTTGCATTTCACGTCGTGGTTTGCTAGCAAGAGCTTCTAGCATAACTGCAATGGATCGACCTTGATCTTCTTCAATTTTTGCTAATTCCCGTGCACTCAAGGCTTGTTTTTCATCATCCTTAGTTACATCCACCATTTCTGGCTCTAGAAGTTTGCGCTCATGTTCTACAGGTTTGTGACAGTGTGCCTGTTCTTCTTGTCCCTGCATTGAAGTCTGAGCTTTTTGATCTCCTTCATGTGATGATTCTTGCATATGGAGAGCATATTCTGCATTCTGAAAGTATTCAAACATTATCTTTGAATGCATCCTTTTTGCCACCACACTAGGAAATTGCTCCCAAGTATATGAAAGAGTCTCCAATGCCCTTTGCAGCTCTGGAAACTTTGATGGTTGAGGAGGAGGCATCACAAAGGTCTTTGCGTCTCTCCTTGACACAATAAAATGCATACCGCCAACTTCAGGATCTGAACTCTTTGTTAAAATATCCACGAAGGTGTCTTTTCGCTGAATTATTATGCCTACTACAAGGCTTGAAGTCATATCTTTTTTGAAGAAAGTAGCATCCCATGGATCTTCAACACCATTGAACTCCCTTTTTGACATAAGTAGAAAGAGTCTCTTTTCCTTTTGATGAAGAAACCAAGCTCTTCTACCCATGTGATATCGAGTCCACCTACCAAAGCCATTGGGGCTATATTCCTTTCCTTTGAAATTCAAAGTGACATCAGAAACCCATTCTCTGATCTCAGAGTCATTTAGCATAGCCATCACATTAGCTGATTGCTCCATAATCCTACAAGAAAAGATAATGAAGAATTTAGATACATACAAGTAAAGTACAATATACAACCCTTGATATAATAAATGTGGAAAATAGCCCAAAAGGCTTTACAAGGCTTCATATGGCAATAAATGTGGGAAATAGCCTAAAAGGCTTTACAAGGCTTAAATATTTGTACAAATGTAAAAGAATTAGCCAATAAAGCTATACAAGTAATATAAAATGTCGTCTAGTGATAAAGCTTCAATCTTCGTGAAGATTCATGTAATCTGTCCATCCATTGATATCTGAGCACTGATACCCAACTGGTGCAATCTATCCACTAAAAACTGTTCCACTGATATCCACTTATGCAGCCCACATGATATCCACTTATGCATCCCACTGATACTCGTTAATTAGTGAATGGTCGGGATGGTCGGGTTTATTACAAGGCGCTTCATATGACAATAAATGTAAAAAATAGCATAAAAGGCTTTACAAGGATTTTTATGACAATAAATGAGCTTAAATATTTATACAAATGCAATAAAAATAACCAATAATCATCAAGCTCCAATATGTCCCATGACATGTAATCTGTCCACTGATATATGTAATCTGTCCACTGATATCTGCTCATGCAATCTGTCCACTGATATCTGCTCATGCAATCTGCCCACTGATAAACTTCTTGGTAAATGGTAAAAGGTCTTATTTAATAGCATGTTATGAGTGTTAAACCGCATGTGAGCGAAGGGACTGACAACGATTAGGAACTAGTTAGAAAAATTTGAGCATGGCTTCGATTGGCAACTTGGAGAATTGTCTCTCCTCTAAGGCAATCTAATCTATGCTAAACTATGCTAAACCAACCGTCGAAGCGAAGAAAAGCAATAAATAATTTCTTTTTCTGTGTTCATTTTAATGTGCTGGGGTTTAAGAGGCTTAAATATGCAAAAGAAGGGGTTGTGATGTAGAGGCTAAACCTGCATGTGATATAAATAAAGAACAAGTATCTAAAGAAAAGTTAACATTTTTCAATTTAAAAGATGAATATATATAAAAACATTATCTCACCTTCAAAACAAACCATAAATTCACTCTTTTATAATTTTTTAAAAGTATAATATAAAAGATGTAAATATATAAAACTCTCTTTACTTTCTCTCTCTCTCTCTCTCTCTCTCTACTCCTAAATCTCTTTGTAGCCATAGTCAAGACACCTCATTCTCTTTCTTAATCTCTCTCTCTCTCTCTCTATAACTCTTAAGTATTTTTCTCTCTATCCTCATCCCACTTATTCTCTCTCTCCCTCTCCCTCCCTCTAGCAGAGAAGTTTCATTCCTCTCTCTCTCTCCCTCTCTCTCCCTCTCTCTCTTTCTCTCTCCCTCTCTCTCTTTCTCTCTCTCTCCCTCTCTCTCCCTACTCTCTCCCTCCCTCAAGCAGCCACGGTCCCCAAGAGACCCGCTTCTCTCTCTTAATCTCTCTCCCCCTCTCTCCTCTCTCTTTCTTTCCCTCCCTACTCTTCTCTCTCATTTAAAAATATAATATAAAAGATGTAAATATATAAAACTCTCTTTACTTTCTCTCTCTCTCTCTCTCTCGACTCCTAAATCTCTTTGTAGCCATAGTCAAGACACCTCATTCTCTCTCTTAATCTCTCTCTCTCTCTCTTTGACAACTCTTAAGTATTTTTCTCTCTATCCTCATCCCACTTATTCTCTCTCTCCCTCTCCCTCCCTCTAGCACAGAAGTTTCATTCCTCTCTCTCTCTCTCTCTCTCTCTCTCTCTCTCTCTCTCTCTCTCTCCCTAAGTCTCCCTCTTCTCTTCTCTCTCTCTCTCTCTTTTCCTCTCTCCTCTCGCCACGTTTCATTCCCATAAACATCTCTCTCTCTCTCCCTCTCTCTCTTTCCCTCTCTCTCTTTCTCTCTCTCCCTCTCTCTCTTTCTCTCTCCCTCTCTCTCCCTACTCTCTCCCTCTCTCAAGTAGCCACGGCCCCCAAGAGACCCGCTTCTCTCTCTTAATCTCTCTCCCCCTCTCTCCTCTCTCTTTACCCGCTTCTCTCTCTTAATCTCTCTCCGCCTCTCTCCTCTCTCTTTCTTTCCCTCCCTACTCTTCTCTCTCATTTAAGGAGCCCCTCTTCTCTGTGTGAATCTCTCTCTCTCTCTCCCTCTCTCCCTCTCCTCTCTCATTTAAGGAGCCCCTCTTCTCTCTCTTAATTTCTCTCTTTCCCTCCCTCCCTATTCTCCCATTTCTCAAATTTACAAACTCAAATATAAATAAAAAACTAATTAAAATAGAACTCAAAAACTCAAATAAGAAACTAATTTAAAAAGAATTGTAATGTCTTCTAAAAGACCACTCTCCTTAAAAACTTTAAGAATAAACTAATTGAAAAAGAATTATAAGTAAAGAAAAAGAATTACAATACGAATTTTAAGAAATAGAACTCAAAAACCTTAACAAGAAACTAATTAAAAAGAATTGTAAGTAAAGAAATAGAATTACAAGACGAATAAAAAAGAATGCAAGTACCTGGAAAAAGTGAAAAAAGTAAGGCTCGGCTTATCCTTTCTCTTCCGCTCTTGGTTGCTTCAATGAAATGAGGAGAGAGTTAAAACTAGTCCACTCCTCCTACGCATAAATTTGAATTTTCAAAAAAGAGAGGGAAATTTGAATTCATTATAAATTTGAATTCAAATTTGTGTTCAACATTCTTCTTATACTTTCTTCTCATATGTTCCTTTTGAATTCAAATTTATGTTCAACATTCTTCTTGATACTTTCTTCAACATTCTTCTCGATTCTCGTAAGTCCTTTTCATTCTCGTAAGTCCTTTTCATTCTTCTCGTAAGTCCTTTTCATTCTCGTAAGTCCTTTTCATTCTTCTCGTAAGTCAAATTTTATTTTTCGTTCTTGCTCGTGATAGTAAGTCAAATCCTCCTCTCCCATCTCTCTCCTTCTGCTCCCTCCTCTCCTCTTCCTCTCTCTCTCTCCTCTCTCTCCTTCCTCTCCTCTCCCTCCCTCCATCCATCCCTCGACCCAACCCTCTCCTCCAGCCTCCTTCCCTCCCCTCCCTCCGCCGCCAAAACTCCTCTCTCGACCCCTCCCTTCCCCTCGCCCCCCCTCCTTCCCCAAAATCCCCCTCCCCCTCCCCCTCCCCCTCCCCTCCCGCTACCCTTCCCCCTCTCCCGTCCTAACCTCTTCCTCCCCTACCCCTTTTTCCCCCTACCCCCTTTTAACCTTCCCCCCTTTTCCCCACCCCCCTTGGCGACCCCCCCAACCCTTCCACCCTCTTCCCCACTCTCCCTTTGGCCCCCTCTCAACCCTCCCTCCCTCCTTGGCGACACCCCCCCTTCACCCGGGCTGGCCGCCAGCCCCCCCTCCTTCACTCTTTCCCACCCCCCCTCCTCTCACCCATCCCCCCCCTCTTCACCCTCCCTCCTCTCACCCATCCCCCCCCTCCTCTCACCCATCCCCCCCCCTCTTCACCCCCCCCCTCTTCACCCTCCCCCCCCTCAGCCGCTCCCCGCCCCTCCCCCCCTCAGCCGCGCCCCCACCCTCCCCCCCCCCTTCACTACCCGCCAGCCCCCCCCCCTCTTCACCCTCCCCCCCCTTCGCAACCCCTCCCCCTCCCTGGGCTGGCGGCCGCGGCCGCCAGCCCCCCCCCTCTTCACCCTCCCCCCCCCTCCCCCCCTCAGCCGCGCCCCCCTCCTCCCCCCCTCAGCCGCTCCCCGCCCCCCCTCTCAGCCGCTCCCCCCCCCTCTCAGCCGCCAGCCTCCCTTCCCACCCGCTTCCCTCCCACCCGCCGCGCCAGCGTCCCCTCCCACCCCCTTCCCTCCCACCCACCTCCCTCTTCGCCCCTTCCTCCCCTCCCTTCCTCCTCCCTCCCCTCCCACCCTCTTCCTCCCCTCCCTTCCTCCTCCCTCCCCTCCCTCCCCTCCCCTGAACCTTTCTCTCTCTAGTTTCTCTCTTTTCAAATTTTAAAAAAGAAACTAGAAAAAAAAGTTTGCAAGTACCTGAAAAAAGTTTGTAAGTTTGCTCTTTCTTGCTTTCTTGCTCTTCCTTCCTTGCTCTCTTGATCGTCCTTGCTTTCTTGCTTTCTTGCTTCAGTGAATGAAATGAGTGGAGAATGAATGAAGAAGGAAGACTATATATAAGAAAAATTAGGTTTTCCTCCTCCTCTCCTATTGGCTTTCCATTCCTCCCCTCTCTCCTATTGGCTTTTCATTTATCTCCTCTCCCATTGGCTCCCATTACTCCCCCTCTCCTATTGAACCCCCATCCCTCATCCATTAGCCCTCTTCCCATCCATCCATTTCTTCTTCCTCCCCATTGCCACCACTCCCATCCCACATTTCCACCAAGTCCCATACTCCTCCCATTTCCCAAAATCCCATATTTCCCCATCTCACCCTCCTCTTTTTCATCCCCTATTAGCTTCCTCACTCATTTCACTCCCTTATTAGCCTACTCCCCTATTACCTTCCCCTCTCCCATTCCATTCTTCCCTCCCCACTCTCACTTCCACTTCCCATTACTCACTTGCCATTTAAAAACTATTAATATATTATTATACTATTTTTTATACTTATTATCATACACCCTTATTACTTCCCTATCCTATTCCACTCCTCCCTCCTCATTCCCACTTCCACTTCCCATTACTCACTTGCTATACACATTTGCAAACTATTAATATATTATTACATGATTTTTTATACTATTTGTAAACTTACATATGGGCAAAATCACAGGTGTCAAAGCGATCCTATTGTGGTCATACAACAACTGTGCTTTTATTCAAGGGCATATTTATCCTCATCAACAAGCTTATTTACTCAAGGTATGAAGTGCATAATTTGTGCACTAGGTGTTTACTTTGTGCCAAAATTGTTTGCCACACACACACACACATATACATATACCGAGAATTTTCTAATATTATCGCATCTACATTTCTCCAATGGGCACAAAACCTTGTACACTCCTCAACCTAGGTCTTATTGACTTGCATACAAAGTGGTGCACCCATCTCATAAGTACTTGTTCGGATAACACACCTCCTATGTATTTTATGACGATTGTGCATAACACTAGCAACAAAATGGTGTATCATGTGAGACAGACTATGCAAATCATATCCAATGGACACAAGACTTTACACGTTCCTCAACCTAGGCAGTATTGACTTGTGTGCAAAGTGGCATCCCCATCCGATAAGTACTTGTTTGAAAAATACACCTACGATCGTGTTTTTTGACGATTGTGCATGACACTAAGGCAACAATGGTGTTTTATGCTTGATCGACAATGCAAAGCATATCCGATGGGCACAATACTTTGCACACACCTTCAACTAGGTAGAATCGACTTACATGCAAAGTGGCATGCCCATCCCATAAGTGCTTGATCCTATAACATACCTAGCAACGTGTTTTTTGACGGATGTGTATGACACTAAAGTAAAAATAGTATTTAATGCTCGATCGACCATGCAAAGGATATCCGATGGGCACAAAAATTTTCGTACGCCTCAACCTAGGTGGTATTGAAATGTTCTCAATGAGGCACACCCATCCGATAAGTACTTGGTCAGATAACACACCTAATGGCGTGTTTTTTTGCGAATGTGCATGTCATTAGGGAAAAAATGATGTATAATGCGTGATCGACCATGCAAATCATATCCGATGGTGACAATACTTTGCACGCACCTCAACGTAGTTAAAACAGACTTGCGTGCAAAGTGGAGCCCCCATATGATAAATATTTATTTGAATAACACACCTATGGCCGTGTTTTTATATGGTTGTGCATGACACTAAGGCAAAAACAGTGTGTTATGCTTGATCGACAATGCAAAGCATATCCGATGGGCACGACACTTTGCACACACCTTCAACTAGGTGGAATTGACTTACATGCAAAGTGGCACGCCCATCGCATAAGTGCTTGATCAGATAACACACCTAGCAGCGTGTTTTTTTACGAATGTGCATGGCACTAAGGCAAAAATGGAATTTAATGCTCGATCGACCATGCAAAGCATATCCGATGGGCACGATACTTTGCACACACCTTAAACTAGGTGGAATTGACTTACATGCAAAGTGGCATTCCCATCGCATAAGTGCTTGATCGGATAACACACCTAGCAGCGTGTTTTTTTACGGATGTGCATGGCACTAAGGCAAAAATGGTATTTAATGCTCGATCGACCATGCAAAGCATATCCGATGGGCATAATACTTTTCCTATACCTCAACCTAGTTGTTATTTAAATGTTGTCAAAGAGGCACACCCATCCGATAAGTACTTGGTCAGATAACATACCCAAGGGCGTGTTTTTTTGCGGATGTGCATACCACTAGGGAAAAAACGGTGTATAATGTGTGATCGACCATGCAAATCATATCCGATGGTGACAATACTTTGCACGCACCTCAATGTAGTTAAAACGGACTTGCGTGCAAAGTGGAGCCCCCATCTGATAAGTACTTATTTGAATAACACACCTATGGCCGTGTTTTTATATGGTTGTGCATGACACTAAGGCAAAAACGGTGTGTTATGCTTGATCAACCATGCAAATCATATCCGAAGGTGACAATACTTTGCACACACCTCAACCTAGTTGAAACAGACTTGCGTGCAAACTAGAGCCCCCATCCGATAAGTACTAGTTTGAATAACACATCTAGGACTGCGTTTTTTTACGAATGTGCATGACACTAAGACAAAAACGGTGTTTTATGCTTGATCGACAATGCAAAGCATATCCGATGGGCACAATACTTTGCACACACCTTCAACTAGGTATAATAGACTTACATGCAAAGTGGCACGCCCATCCCATAAGTGCTTGATCAGATAACATACCTAGCAGCGTGTTTTGACGGATGTGCATGACACTAGAGTAAAAATAGAATTTAATGCTCGATCGACCATGCAAAGGATATCTGATGGGCACAAAACTTTTCGTACGCCTTAACCTAGGTGGTATTGAAATGTTCTCAATGAGGCACACCCATCCGATAAGTACTTGGTCAGATAACACCTAATGGTGTGTTTTTTTGCGAATGTGCATATCATTAGGGAAAAAATTATGTATAATGCGTGATCGACCATGCAAATCATATCCGATGGTGACAATACTTTGCACACACCTCAACGTAGTTAAAACAAACTTGCGTGCAAAGTGGAGGCCCCATCTCATAAGTATTTATTTGAATAACACACCTATGGCCGTGTTTTTATATGGTTGTGCATGACACTAAGGCAAAAACAGTGTGTTATGCTTGATCGACAATGCAAAGCATATCCGATGGGCACGATACTTTGAACACACCTTCAACTAGGTGGAATTGACTTACATGCAAAGTGGCACGCCCATCGCATAAGTGCTTGATCAGATAACACACCTAGCAGAGTGTTTTTTTACGGATGTGCATGGCACTAAGGCAAAAATGGAATTTAATGCTCGATCGACCATGCAAAGCATATCCGATGGGCACGATACTTTGCACACATCTTCAACTAGGTGGAATTGACTTACATGCAAAGTGGCATTCCCATCGCATAAGTGCTTGATTGGATAACACACCTAGCAGCGTGTTTTTTTACGGATGTGCATGGCACTAAGGCAAAAATGGTATTTAATGCTCGATCGACCATGCAAAGCATATCCGATGGGCATAATACTTTACCTATACCTCAACTTAGGTCGTATTAAAATGTTGTCAAAGAGGCACACCCATCCGATAAGTACTTGGTCAGATAACATACCTAAGGGCGTGTTTTTTTGCGGATGTGCATACCACTAGGGAAAAAACGGTGTATAATGCGTGATCGACCATGCAAATCATATCCGATGGTGACAATACTTTGCACACACCTCAACCTAGTTGAAATAGACTTGAGTGCAAACTGGAGCCCCCATCCGATAAGTACTAGTTTGAATAACATACCTAGGACCGTGTTTTTTCATGGTTGTGCATGACACCAAGGCAAAAACGGTGTTTTATGCTTGATCGACAATGCAAAGCATATCCGATGGGCACAATACTTTGCACACACCTTCAACTAGGTGGAATTAACTTACATGCAAAGTGGCACGCCCATCGCATAAGTGCTTGATCAGATAACACACCTAGCAGCGTGTTTTTTTACGGATGTGCATGGCACTAAGGCAAAAATGGTATTTAATGCTCGATCAACCATGCAAAGCATATCCGATGGGCACAATACTTTGCACACACCTTTAACTATGTGGAATTGACTTACATGCAAAGTGGCACTCCCATCCCATAAGTGCTTGATTGGATAACATACCTATGAGCGTGTTTTTTTACGGATGTGCATGACACTAGAGCAAAAATAGTATTTAATGGTCGATCGACCATGCAAAGCATATCCGATGGGCACAATACTTTGCACACACCTTCAACTAGGTGGAATTGACTTACATGAAAAGTGGCACGCCCATCGCATAAGTGCTTGATCAGATAACACACGTAGAAGTGTGTTTTTTAACGGATGTGCATGGCACTAAGGCAAAAATGGTATTTAATGCTCGATTGACCATGCAAAGCATATCCGATTGGCACGATACTTTGCACACACCTTCAAATAGGTGGAATTGACTTACATGCAAAGTGGCATTCCCATCGCATAAGTGCTTGATCGGATAACACACCTAGCAGCGTGTTTTTTTACGGATGTGCATGGCACTAAGGCAAAAATGGTATTTAATGCTCGATCGACCATGCAAAGCATATCCGATGGGTATAATACTTTTCCTATACCTCAACTTAGGTCGTATTAAAATGTTGTCAAAGAGGCACACCCATCTGATAAGTACTTGGTGAGATAACATACCTAAGGGCGTGTTTTTTTGCGGATGTGCATACCACTAGGGAAAAAACGGTGTATAATGCGTGATCAACCATGCAAATCATATCCGATGGTGACAATACTTTGCACACACCTCAACCTAGTGGAAACGGAATTGCGTGTAAACTGGAGCCCCCATCCGATAAGTACTAGTTTGAATAATACACCTAGGACCGTGTTTTTTCATGGTTGTGCATGACACCAAGGCAAAAACGGTGTTTTATGCTTGATTGACAATGCAAAGCATATCTGATGGGCACAATACTTTGCACACACCTTCAACTAGGTAGAATCAACTTACATGCAAAGTGGCACGCCCATCCCATAAGTGCTTGATTGGATAACATACCTAGCAGCGTGTTTTTTGACGGATGTGCATGACACTAGAGTAAAAATAGTATTTAATACTCGATTGACCATGCAAAGGATATCTGATGGGCACAATACTTTGCACACACTTTCAACTAGGTAGAACCAACTTACATGCAAAGTGGCACGCCCATCCCATAAGTGCTTGATTGGATAACATACCTAGCAGCGTCTTTTTTGACGGATGTGCATGACACTAGAGTAAAAATAGTATTTAATGCTCGATTGACCATGCAAAGGATATCTAATGGGCACACTACTTTGCACACACTTTCAACTAGGTGGAATTGACTTACATGCAAAGTGGCATTCCCATCGCATAAGTGCTTGATCGGATAACACACCTAGGAGCGTGTTTTTTTACGGATGTGCATGGCACTAAGGCAAAAATGGTATTTAATGCTCGATCGACCATGCAAAGGATATCCGATGGGCATAATACTTTTCTCATACCTCAACCTAGGTGGTATTAAAATGTTGTCAAAGAGGCACACCCATCCGATAAGTACTTGGTCAGATAACATACCTAAGGGCGTGTTTTTTTACGGATGTGCATACCACTAGGAAAAAACGGTGTATAATGCGTGATCGACCATGCAAATCATATCCGATGGTGACAATACTTTGCACACACCTCAACCTAGTTGAAATAGACTTGAGTGCAAACTGGAGCCCCCATCCGATAAGTACTAGTTTGAATAACATACCTAGGACCGTGTTTTTTCATGGTTGTGCATGACACCAAGGCAAAAATGGTGTTTTATGCTTGATCGACAATGCAAAGCATATCCGATGGGCACAATACTTTGCACACACCTTCAAATAGGTGGAATTAACTTACATGCAAAGTGGCACGCCCATCGCATAAGTGCTTGATCAGATAACACACCTAGCAGCGTGTTTTTTTACGGATGTGCATGGCACTAAGGCAAAAATGGTATTTAATGCTCGATCAACCATGCAAAGCATATCCAATGGGCACAATACTTTGCACACACCTTTAACTAGGTGGAATTGACTTACATGCAAAGTGGCACGCGCATCCCATAAGTGCTTGATTGGATAACATACCTATCAGCGTGTTTTTTTACGGATGTGCATGACACGAGCAAAAATAGTATTTAATGGTCGATCGACCATGCAAAGCATATCCGATGGGCACAATACTTTGCACACACCTTCAACTAGGTGGAATTGACTTACATGAAAAGTGGCACGCCCATCGCATAAGTGCTTGATCAGATAACACACGTAGAAGTGTGTTTTTTAACGGATGTGCATGGCACTAAGGCAAAAATGGTATTTAATGCTCGATTGACCATGCAAAGCATATCCGATTGGCACGATACTTTGCACACACCTTCAACTAGGTGGAATTGACTTACATGCAAAGTGGCATTCCCATCGCATAAGTGCTTGATCGGATAACACACCTAGCAGCGTGTTTTTTTACGGATGTGCATGGCACTAAGGCAAAAATGGTATTTAATGCTCGATCGACCATGCAAAGCATATCCGATGGGTATAATACTTTTCCTATACCTCAACTTAGGTCGTATTAAAATGTTGTCAAAGAGGCACACCCATCTGATAAGTACTTGGTGAGATAACATACCTAAGGGCGTGTTTTTTTGCGAATGTGCATACCACTAGGGAAAAAACGGTGTATAATGCGTGATCAACCATGCAAATCATATCCGATGGTGACAATACTTTGCACACACCTCAACCTAGTGGAAAGGGACTTGTGTGTAAACTGGAGCCCCCATCCGATAAGTACTAGTTTGAATAATACACCTAGGACCGTGTTTTTTCATGGTTGTGCATGACACCAAGGCAAAAACGGTGTTTTATGCTTGATCGACAATGCAAAGCATATCTGATGGGCACAATACTTTGCACACACCTTCAACTAGGTAGAATCAACTTACATGCAAAGTGGCACGCCCATCCCATAAGTGCTTGATTGGATAACATACCTAGCAGCGTGTTTTTTGACGGATGTGCATGACACTAGAGTAAAAATGGTATTTAATACTCGATTGACCATGCAAAGGATATCTGATGGGCACAATACTTTGCACACACTTTCAACTAGGTAGAATCGATAAGCACTTGGTCAGATAACACACCTAATGGCGTGTTTTTTTGCGGATGTGCATATCATTAGGAAAAAAATGGTGTATAATGCATGATCGACCATGCAAATCATATCCGATGGTGATAATACTTTGCACGCACCTCAATGTAGTTAAAACGGACTTGCGTGCAAAGTGGAGCCCCCATCTGATAAGTACTTATTTGAATAACACACCTATGGCCGTGTTTTTATATGGTTGTGCATGACACTAAGGCAAAAACGGTGTGTTATGCTTGATCGACAATGCAAAGCATATCCGATGAACACAATACTTTGCACACACCTTCAACTAGGTGTAATTGACTTACATGCAAAGTGGCACGCCCATCGCATAAGTGCTTGATCAGATAACACACCTAGCAGCGTGTTTTTTTACGGATGTGCATGGCACTAAGGCAAAAATGGTATTTAATGCTCGATCGACCATGCAAAGCATATCCGATGGGCACCACACTTTGCACACACCTTCAAACTTGTGGAATAGACTTACATGCAAAGTGGCACGCCCATCCCATAAGTGCTTGATCGGATAACATACCTAGCAGCGTGTTTTTTGACGGATGTGCATGACACTAGAGTAAAAAAAGTATTTAATGCTCGATCGACCATGCAAATGATATCCGATGGGCACAAAACTTTTTGTACAGCTCAACCTAGGTGGTATTGAAATGTTCTCAATGAGGCACACCCATCCGATAAGTACTTGGTCAAATAACACACCTAATGGCGTGTTTTTTTGCGGATGTGCATATCATTAGGAAAAAAATGGTGTATAATGCGTGATCGACCATGCAAATCATATCCGATGGTGACAATACGTTGCATGCACCTCAACGTAGTTGAAACAAACTTGCGTGCAAAGTGGATCCCCCATCTGATAAGTACTTATTTGAATATCACACCTATGGCCGTGTTTTTATATGGTTGTGCATGACACTAAGGCAGAAACGGTGTGTTATGCTTGATCGACAATACAAAGCATATCCGATGAACACAATACTTTGCACACACCTTCAACTAGGTGTAATTGACTTACATGCAAAGTGGCACGCCCATCGCATAAGTGCTTGATCAGATAACACACCTAGCAGCGTGTTTTTTTACGGATGTGCATGGCACTAAGGCAAAAATGGTATTTAATGCTCGATCAACCATGCAAAGCATATCGGATGGGCACGATACTTTGCACACATCTTCAACTAGGTGTAATTGACTCACATGAAAAGTGGCATTCCCATCGCATAAGTGCTTGATCGGATAACACACCTAGCAGCGTGTTTTTTTACGGATGTGTATGGCACTAAGGCAAAAATGGTATTTAATGCTCGATCGACCATGCAAAGCATATCCGATGGGCATAATACTTTTCTTATACCTCAAACTAGGTGGTATTAAAATGTTGTCAAAGAGGTACACCCATTCGATAAGTACTTGGTCAGATAACATACCTAAGGGCGTGTTTTTTTGCGGATGTGCATACCACTAGGGAAAAAACGGTGTATAATGCGTGATCGACCATGCAAATCATATCCGATGGTGACAATACTTTGCACACACCTCAACCTAGTTGAAACAGACTTGCGTGCAAACTGGAGCCCCCATCCGATAAGTACTAGTCTGAATAACACATCTAATACTGCGTTTTTTGACGAATGTGCATGACACTTAGACAAAAACGGTGTTTTATGCTTGATCGACAATGCAAAGCATATCCGATGGGAACAATACTTTGCACACACCTTCAACTAGGTAGAATCAACTTACATGCAAAGTGGCACGCCCATCCCATAAGTGCTTGATCATATAACATACCTAGCAGCGTGTTTTTTGACGGATGTGCATGACACTAGAGTAAAAATAGTATTTAATGCTCGATTGACCATGCAAAGGATATCCAATGGGCACAAAACTTTTTTTACGCCTCAACCTAGGTGGTATTGAAATGTTCTCAATGAGGCACACCCATCCGATAAGTACTTGGTCAGATAACACACCTAATGGCGTGTTTTTGTGCGAATGTGCATATCATTAGGGAGAAAATGGTGTATAATTCGTGATCGACTATGCAAATCATATCCGATGGTGACAATACTTTGCACACACCTCAACGTAGTTAAAACGGACTTGCGTGTAAAGTGGAGCCCCCATCTGATAAGTACTTATTTGAATAACACACCTATGGCCGTGTTTTTATATGGTTGTGCATGACAGTAAGGCAGAAATAGTGTGTTATGCTTGATCGACAATGCAAAGCATATTGGATGGGCACAATACTTTGCACACACCTTCAACTAGGTGGAATTGACTTACATGCAAAGTGGCATTCCCATCGCATAAGTACTTGATCGGATAACACACCTAGCAGCGTGTTTTTTTTATGGATGTGCATGACAGGAGCAAAAATAGTATTTAATGCTCGATGGACCATGCAAAGCATATCCGATGGGCACAAAACTTTTTGTACACCTCAACTAGGTGGAATTGACTTACATGCAAAGTGGCACCCGCATCCCATTAGTGCTTGATTGGATAACGTACCTAGTAGGCTCATGTTTTTTTACGGATGTGCATGACACTAGAGCAAAAATAGTATTTAATGCTTGATTGACCATGCAAAGGATAACTTGGCATGTCCATCTGATTGATCGGATAACTTCTCCCACTAATAAATTAAGTACTAATTAGAAATTATAATAAATAAGTAGATTATTAAAAAGAGACTAATATTTATGTAATTGTTGCCACTGCAGCTTGCTTGCGAAGGACTCTCACAAAGGAGATGGCTATAGATTTTGTTCCAGGGATGGATGTGATTTTATGTAGCAAAAGAGAAGTAGTTGCATTTGCTACAATCCATGATAGTGATCCCAATTCACTTTGCCACTTTCGAAGACTTGGCGAAGATAAGGTAGCAGTTACTGTATCAAAGATTCTTAGCGCACATGTTGAGCTAAAGTATAAATGTGGAGATATGGAAACACTTGGAGATGTTATGCCCTACAATACATCCAACAAATCATTTATAGCATGGGACAAAGATGAGACTTATGCAACAGACATTATCAAGAATACAAAGTGCACCACCTTGGATTTTACTATAGGGGACATTTTACAAATGAGATCATTTGCAAATAAGATTGTAGCAGAAGGTGAAGTATTGGGATTTGAACAAGTGGAGCAATGGTCATTTGCGCAGATGAGGATTCTAAAAGTCACTGATGATGGTATGGTTGATAACATAACATCCTTATGTGATCCCTACTATGAGGTAGGCAAGAATATGAGATGGAGCATGCAATTTTTAAACATGAGAAAGAGGCACGTGGTTTTCAATGATAAAGACAACGCATACTACAATATCAAAGGACCTAAAAAGTGTGCCCATGTGCCAGGCTCTATCACTTCAAATGTGGATGATTTCAATATACTCAATTATAGAAGTGACATCTTATCTGGAGTGGATGAGTTCATTGGTTCCAAGAAACAAAATGATTTTAGAAGCGAAGCCTTATCTGGGGTGGATGAATTCTTGCACAGTGAGAAGGGCAAAGGTTTCAATAGCGATGTCTTGTCAAGTGTGGATGAGTTCATGCATATTAACAAACCTGGTGTCAATCAAGGTTGTGGATTTGTGAAAGCCATGCAAGATGTCCCAATGAGTGATGTTCTCTCAGGAGTGGAAGAGTTTCAAGGTTCTCAATACTCTCGTAGAATATTGAATTCATTGAATGGTCCTAAGAGTATGTTAAAAACGAGGATGAGATCAACAGAGGATTATTCAGTATTTAACTTTGATTGTGATATGAACAAGGATGCAACGACCAATCATGGATGCTTGGTTACAAACAAATGTGAGGAGAAGAAGTGCATAAATACAGATAACAATGTGCACGAGGAACGAAAACGGTCATACATATGCATGAAGAGAAAGAGAATCCAGGCAGATCCACAAAAGCAACCAAAGAGGAAGAGAGTAATGAAGGAGGAGAACATGTTAAATGCATTGGGATATCTATGTTGCAAGCGAAGATGTATGCGCTTCATTGATCTTGCAGACATCAGGGAATGTAGAGGACACGTGTGGCAAAGAAGGGGAAGCGAAAGAAATGAATACCTTCTCACAAGTCTCTCTTGCTTTCTTCAGAATGGCAATAAAAGACTAAGTTCAAGACAAAAGGTAAAACCTCTCGTAAATGGAAAAAGGATTTGCAATAAGGCATATCACAATATTACTGGATTATCCCATGGTACATATTGGGATTTAGTCACCAAGGCAAAGGGCGGCAACAAATTTAGCATTCACGGTAATAGAGGAAGGTCCAAATCAAGAATCTCAACTGTCAGGGCAGCAGCAATTTTGCAAGACTTCATACATGAAAATGCTTTGCCTCAACCCCATATATCTACCAAACTCCCTAACGGTGATGCGATCACTGAAATGCACCTTCCAATGGGCTTGACAAAGCTCGAAGTATTTGACTCTATTGCAGAAAAGCAAAGGCAAAGAGGGGATGCCGTAGCTTCTTCTCATACTTTGTATACTCTTTGGAAGAAGAACTTTGGATATGTTAAAATCCCAAGGAGGCAAAAAATGTCAAAGTGCAATGTCTGTGATGATTTAAAGCGAGCGATTGAGAGTGCAACATGTCCAAATCAAAGGGAATTATACAAAAAAAACTGAAAATCTCATCATGACCTTATTCGACATTCCAGACAAAAATATGCATTTTGGAAGGAGCAAGCTATTTCGCATCCTGATGACTACATGTGCCTTATTGTAGATGGCATGGATCAGAATACAACAACATTGCCTCGTTTTGTTGCCACTCCACCTAAATTACAAGGAAAGCACTTTCTAAAGACACATCTATGTGGAGTGTTAGTGCATGGAATTAAGTTCTTTGCAGATATATGGATTGATTCCTTGCATCTACATGATAGCAATCAAGTTGTAACATCTATTATGAAGGCAATTCGCAATGTACATGCAGAAAAAGGTCGCCTGCCACCGACTTTGAGAATACAAGCTGATAATTGCTGGTGAGAAAATAAGAATGTACTCATGTTTGCATTCTGCTCCATGCTAGTTGCTCATCGAATCTTCAATGAATGTGGATTTTTGTATGTTGGGCATACACATGAGGATATCGATCAGGTTTTTAGCACAGTCTCAAGGGAGCTTAAATGCAAGGATGTGGAGACAATAGATGACTTGGTAAGAAGATGTGGCAGGCAAGTTGGTGGTCGTAAGGAAAGTACAGTATGTGAGAGGCTCGAAAGAATGTATGATTGGAAGAGCTTCATTCTACCTTTCATACAAACGGGTGGTGATGCATTGACAGGTCATACCAATCCACACTACTTTCGTTTTTTTTTTAAAGATGAAAAACCCGTAATGCAATGGCAACAGTATTCTCATGATACAAAATGGGAACCTGAAGAACCTTACAGTCTCTTAACTTCAATTCCCAGCAAGGAAAGGTATCCAACATGGGCTCCTATACAAGAATTTAATGAGAGGTCTAATTGTGAAATAGATGGATTAAAAGCATTTATTACATACAAAGAGGAAATGCTCCGGAGATATCCTGATTCGAAGCCTACTTGGAGAGAACACACTACCACTGTAATTAACAAGACACGAAATTTAATAAAGGACCTTGAGAGCATGCGAGGCTCAAAGGATGTCAAGGAAGAATGCAATATGTTTTGGCCAAATGTTCATAACGATTTGCGCCCAGCTCCAGTCTTTGAAAATGATTTTGTATCATTACTCCCACATCCATATTGTGGACCGAAGAAGAGAGAGTTTATGCCACAAGTAGATATAGAGGTCAATTGTTTTGTTGTGGTTCGGCCATCGGATGATGAATATGAGAATGTGAAGTTTTGGGTTGCAAAAGTAGTTGATGTGCAAAGAGATGACCAAGGGAGAGCTACAACATTTACAGCGGTATGGTATGAGCCAAAGGGCAGGAAGGAGAATATGGATAACAACACATTATATACTAATTGTATAATGAAGGAGTGGGTCCCAAATGATGAAGCAGTCTCTCAAGTTTCGACAGAGACAATCATAGTGTCTTGGCATTCAAGGGCAAAGAAATCAAAGAAGCACATGGGATATGAGGTAGAAGGAAAAATAAAAATATCACAGCAAACTATTTTGCATATACACGAATTTTTAAGGATGCTCGCCATGGAGGAAGTAGAAGGAGACAGCGCAAATGAAGAATGTCCATGATTAAAGCTTTGTATTGAAGTCCATTGATTCAGAAGGATTTTATTTGGGTACTAGGCAAGGAGCCAATCCAAGACAATTATAATCAGAGTCATCACCTCGTATGTCAAATGAGAGTCAAAATATGCACTGGATGTCACCCAAGGGTCAAGGCTTGCCAAGACAATAGGGAGTTAATGCAGATGGCACCTGGCAAGGGACTATCACATTGAGCAATAAGACAATGGGGAGTCAATGCACCCAAGGGGCAAGGCTTGGCAAGATAACTTGTGGGAGTTAATGCAGATGGCACCTATATTTTGCACTGGATGTCACCCAAGGGTCAAGGCTTGGCAAGACAACAGGGAGTTAATGCGGATGGCACCTGGCAAGGGACTATCGCATTAAGTAATAAGACAATGGGGAGTCAATGCACCCAAGGGGCAAGGCTTGGCAAGACAAGCCTAGGTCAAATTATGCAGATGGCAACTGGCAAGGGACTGTCGTGACATTGAGCAATAAGACAATGGGGTGTCAAATTATGCAGATGGCACGAATTGAGGCTCTTTAAGAGCAACAATTTAAATTGTAAACATATGTTCAATCTATATCATTTTGGATATAAAGACTCTAGCTAAGAGCAACGTCTCTCAATGTAATCATATACATAAAGCTACAATTGCTATTATCCCTCTTTGGTCTTATGGCATCATGTCTTCTTTCTATTTATTAAAAGTTTTGTTAAATTTTGTGCATATTGCCGAGTGACAATGTTATTTTCATGAAATATTTAAGTCTCCTTTCATGGATTTATAAATTTATCACGTCAACGAAAAACGTCAAGGAAAAATATTAAAAATAATTAAATTAACAAATAACTTAGATATAGCTAGAATTTCTAATATAGGATTATTTCAAATTCTTGCATGTTGGTGCAAAAGTATAGATTGAAAAAACAATATTTGTATGTGAATATGATAGAGCCACAAAGTGAACTTTTGATTTGGGAAGGAAAAACGTCAAGGAAAAATATTAAAAATAATTAAATTAACAAATAACTTAGATATAGCTAGAATTTCTAATATAGGATTATTTCAAATTCTTGCATGTTGGTGCAAAAGTATAGATTGAAAAAACAATATTTTTATGTGAATATGACAGTGCCACAAAGTGAACTTTTGATTTGGGAAGAAACTTTTTAGAAAGTAAAATTTTGATTTGGAAAGGATATTTTCATAAAGTAAAGTTTTCATTTGGGAAGGATTTTTGGGCTTCGTCCAAAAACAACACAAAAAGTCCAAAATTAATGAAATAGGTGTTGAGAGTTCAGAGAGATTCATTCTTTCATTTCCACTGAGAGATTCTTGAAAGAGAAAGATAGGGAGAGTTCCCTGAGATTGAGATTTGGAAGAGGAAATCTTGTCTTTGAGAGAAAAAGAGAGAGCTGTTGATGGAAAGAAAAGATAGGGAGTAAGAGTCTTCTTTCTGAGAGTTTGAGGACTAGAGAGGGATGAAGATAAGGACTCGACAAAGTTACAAGCAATTGGCCCTCCAAGAAACCATAGAAGGCCTCAACAACAATGTCCATAGCCTCTCTACAACAAAGGATTGACTTGCAACTCCAAAAATTAGCTAGCCTCCATGCCCTACCCCTGCAACACAAAGACATGAATAGTGACCTCGAGCAAGGCTTCAAAATAGCTAAAGTGTGCCACCTTTTTTCGAAGGACCTTTCCAATAGCACACAGGCCATGACCTCGTGCAAACACTGCATCCATTTAGTCATTTCTTGTTGAGGAGTGACACTGGCTACACCGGCTTATTCCACGAGCTCCATGAGCAGCAAAAGCAGACATCTACATAGTCCCCTCCTCATCACTTCTCCATCCACCTCTATGACTCGAGCAGTCTGTTTGCTCCTTTGTTTTGCAGTAACCCATTGTCGCTTGGAGCCCCATCATCCTCGATAATGATTTCCATCAGAAGTAGAGTTCTTGGACCTTGTTGAATGAGCTCATCCACACAAGCAACGTGGATAGACTCCTCTCCAACTCTCCATCAACTAGATGTTCTCCAAGTCTCAAACGAAACACCTGTTGCAAACTACAATGCCAGACCACCAACACCAGCCTTCATAAGTTTTTCTTGGCTTGTCCATTGGACCTTGGAGTATCTATTTATGAGGGGCCACTTGCGAGGTGCATCTTTTTTGTCTGGGTCATGACGATTGGCATCCCATTTGTAGCAATGGGGTACCGCTTCAAATGTGGGTGTTAACATCCACAAAGTAGAGTCACTGAATGCAAGGTAATCAGTGATTAGAGATGATTAGGCTTCATCATTTACTTCAATGGAAATAGCCATGGGAGGAGTAAAGCAGAAGCTCAGGGAGTTTGATCCCCAAACACCCCAAGGCCAAAGATTTTGGGCAACATGCATAGATTGTAGGTTCCAACTAATAGGGATGTTTTTATCGAAGCTATGCTTATATATTAATATAAAATATTGGCAAAAGTTTTCAAGATCATTTTCTTAGTTTCACATTATTACTAGAATGTAGTACTTTTTTATATATTTTCTTTTGAATTTTGAAGGAAAAAATGTATCTTGGAGAAACTTTAAATTTTTTTGCATAAAAGTTTCAAATCCTGGAGAATCTGTCAAACATTTATTTTTATTAAGGCATACAAACTTTTGACACAAATATAAAAGCTTAGCTTCTTCATGAAACTAACTCATATGAACTCTCCTCTCTTTTCCCTCTTTTTCCCAACTCTTTTTTCTCTCTTTCTCTCCTCTTTTCTCTTGATCCTCTCTCTTTCTCTCCTTTTCTTCTCTCTTTTCCCTCCCTCTTTCCCCCTCTCTTTTCCCTCTTTCTCCCCTCTCTTTTCCTCTTCCATCCTCTCTTTTCCTTCACTCCTCTCCTTTTTCCTTTCTCTTATTTTCACATCCTCTTTCCCCCCTCTCTCTTTCTCTCTTATTTCCTCTCTTCTAGTTGGATATGGCATTCAACTTGAGATCTTTATATGAAATGATAACAGTCTCACATAAAATGACAGACAAGGAACTCGAGACAAGCTACTAAAAGATCTTTGTATTGCAAGATAATGCTACTCACCCCTACCGGGTTTGTTGTAGCTTACAAGTAGATAAACTAAGCCACAAAGGCTTATTAAAACAACTCTGATATGGGCGATGAACACCCTCAATCTCTATCACAAAGACTTTCTACAAAAGAGACTACAACACACACACACATACGATGACCTAATAGCTAGAGAGAACCACCATCTCAAGCTCGCCAACAATACATACCAACGAGAGACCTCCATAAGTCAACTCCACCCTGCTGACTCGCCATCACCAAGAGTCATCAACTGACTCTCATGGGAGAGCCAAGTGTGGGGGTTAAAGGTCACTGTGCCTTTACCCCGGTTATTTACAATACTCAAACACATATATAAATGAATGAAAAAGAAGATTAGGGTGGTCATGCACCCACCAAACTTGTGTGGCTCTCTATCTCTCTCTCTTCTTCTTCCGTTCTTGCTTCCGTTGAGAGCACTCTCAACTGGTATCAGAGCCCGGGTGATCTAGCTGAGCATGCGTGAATGCTTGAAGCTCCTCAGCAGCTCTGTGGGAGGAAGGAGAAGCTTTGTGGGAAGCTTTGTGAGTGACTTTACTTGCATCCGAGTGTGCAGAGACCTTGGAGGAACCTTTGGAAAAGTCACTTTGGCTTTGCGAAGTGGTTTTGAGAGCCTGTTAAGTGGTTTCAAAGAAAAAGTCGTTTTTTGAGATTTTCCCTGTTTCGTTCGATGACAGAGACTCCGTATTGACTTGTAGAGGCAACTATTGCTTGCTTTTGGTGTCCACTTCACTTCAGGAGCTTGGAAACACCTTCATTCTTGAATCTGGGGTCATTTCATTGGATTTCTGACTCACTGTGTCAGTTTCTGCGTTTTTTGCCCGGGTGTTGGAACTCAAGTTTGGAGCAACCATTTGCAAATCTGTCAGTTCCGGTGGACTCAGGAGGTCCTAAAACCTTTATGTTGATGATCATTCGCACTCCGGTGGAGTTTACAAACAGCTCTGTTTCCAAAAACGTTTTTCAGTCCGTGTGTTGGACCCAGTGATTGAGACCACGGTTTCCAAAACCGTCTATCCCATTGCGTTCTGGATGCCCAAAAACCCCTACTTGCCAGTTCTTGCGCAATTCGGTGGAGGATTTTCAGAGTTATAGATCTCTGTGTATTCGATTTCGTCTCTCTGTTATGCATTTTTCATTCTAAGGTTTTGAAACCTTAGATTTATGCCACATGGCAGTGGATAAGTGTTGACTCCCATTTCTCACTCATCACTTGGGATTTTGGAGTCTGGCAGAAGAGAGATATTTGCAGATTTTCTTGCTGAGTCTAATTATGCAATGGCGCCCATGTTTTGAGGCATCTCAGTGGATGATTTATAGGCCATTTGGATGCATTGTTGTCCTTATTGGATGTGCTGATAGGCCCAAATTGCCTTGTGGGATGCTATTTTTTTATGGACGCTTTGCACATGGATGCCATTTTATGCTAAGGGACAGCTTTGACACATTGCAGATGATGCACTGATAGTGCTATACTCTCTTGGATGAGATATTATTGATGCATATGCCAGTGGACGGTGTTTATGCTTGAGTCATTTGGCACTTATTAGCATTTTCTTTTGGGCCAGATTTGCTCATATGGATGCATAGTATATGCACATGAGTCAGATGCATCTTTTGATGCTTTGAGCTTTGAGTTTTTTGGTGATATTTCAGTCTATTGTGGCATACACATTTGGATGCACCTGGTATTTGGTGTGATTCTCTCTTGCAGGTACTAGCATTTGGGATTTTGTTTCATTTGCATCATGGCATCCTCTTCCATGTCTGAAAAGGAGTTTTTCAGCATTAAAAAGTTTGATGGGACAAACTTTTCTTTGTGGAAAGAACAAATAAGGGATGTGCTTATTCAAAAGAAGCAGATTAAACCCTTGGCAGGGATTGAAGCTAAGCCTGCAAATATGTCTAAGGATGATTGGAATGAGTTGGATGCATTAGCAAAGTCTACTATTAGACTTCATCTTGTAGAGTCAGTTTATTTCACAGTAGTAAATGAGCAGACTACGGAAGATTTGTGGAAGAAACTGTGTGCCACTTATGAGAAGGAAACTGCCTCTAATAAAGTTTACCTCATGAAGAGGTTGTTTGAGCGCTGCAGATGAAGGAAGGGGTCTCCATTGCTTCTCACTTGAATGAATTCAATATTATTTTTAGCCAGCTTCAGGCTCAGAAGATGAATTTTGATGTGGAGACTAAGGCAATATTTCTCTTATGTTCATTGCCATCCTCATGGGATACCTTCCATACAGCTGTCAGTAACTCTACACTTAGTGGAGTACTAAAATTTGATGATGTTGTGGGTAGCTTGTTGGCCGAGGAGATTAGACGAAAGTCTATGGACGGCAACAAGCAAGATGCAGCCTTAAATGTGCAAAGGGGCAGATCACAGTTCAGGGGGAAGTCCCAAGAAAGAGGGAAGTCTCGTAGCAAATCCAGGGCACGGAACATTGAGTGTTACCACTGTGGCAAGAAGGGCCATATGAAAAAGGATCGCTACAAGCTAAAAAGAGAGCAAAAGGATAAGAAAAAGAATGCAAATTGGGGTGCAAATCAAAAGGAAGAGAGTCCAAGGGAGGACAAAGGAAAAGTGAAGATCGAGGAGATCAATGCAGTCACACATGATAGTGACAATGATGTTCTCTTCATGTCTAGTTTATCTGCAGAGTTGCTTACCACTTCAGATGATGCATATTCCCAGGATTGGATTTTAAATTCTGGTGCTTCATTCCATGTTACTCCCCATAGGGAATGGTTCTCCACTTATGATAGTGGAAAGACAGGTTGTGTGCATCTTGGAAATGACTATGCATGTGACATAGTGGGAGTAGGTGACATAAAGTTTTCTTTTGCAAATGGGTCTGCATTTATTTTGAAACATGTGAGACATGTGCCTAAGTTGACCAAGAGTATTATTTCAGTGGGTCAACTAGATGATGCTGGTTTTCACACCACTTTTGGCTTTCAGAGTTGGAAAATTCAAAAGGGCTCTATGCTTTTGGCCAGGGGTGCCAAGTGTGGAACTTTGTATCCATTACATGTATCAGGGGTATTTGATCATGTTGTTGCAATAACCGAGCAGCCAAGCACTTCTTTGTGGCATTGCAGGTTGGGGCACATGAGCTAGAATGGAATGAAACTCTTATGCTGTTTGGGTTATGTACCGCATTTGAGTTTCTCTGATTTTGAATTTTGTGAGCATTGTCTCTATGGGAAGCAGACTAAATCAGCCCATAAAAGAAGGGGGAAGAAAGAGTTTGAAATGCTTGATTTGGTGCATTCAGACGTATGTGGTCCCATGCCTACACGGTCATTAGGCGGGGCTGAATACTATGTGACATTCATTGATGATGCAACTAGGAAAGTGTGGGCTTATGCTATAGCTCGGAAGAGTGATGTGTTCCAGGTATTTCAGAAATGGCTGGCCTTGGTTGAGAATCAGTCAGGTAGAACGCTTAAATGCCTACGGACTGACAATGGTGGAGAGCATCTCTCTCATGACTTTCAGCATTTCTGTGATACATGTGGGATTAAGAGGGAGCTCACATCCCCTCATACTCTAGAGCAAAATCCAGTTGCAAAAAAGATGAACCGTACCATTCAAGAAAGGTTGCAATGTATGCTTTCCAATGCAAGTCTTTCTGGTGGTTTTTGGGCTGAGGCAATGAAGATTGCAGTGCATGTGATCAATAGATCACCTAGTAAGAGTTTGGATGGTGGTATTCCTGAAGAGGCATGGAGTGGCAAGAAGCCCTCTTACTCTAATTTGCGTATATTTGGGTGTGAGGCATATGCACATGTGCCAAAAGAGCTTCGAAAGAAGCTAGATCCTAAGTCTAGGAAATGCATCTTTCTGGGTTATGGTGAAAGTGGAGAGAGGGGCTATCATCTCTGGGATCCAGAAGCAAAGAAGATCATACGTAGCCATGATGTGGTCGAGGATGTGGTCTTCAATGAGAAGAAGATGCATAAGGCACCCATGAGGGATGTGGAAATGAGGAGAATCACTTTCCAGGATGTGAATCCACCTGCATATGTTGATAGACAGCAAGCTGTCCATGCACCAAATGTGCAAGAAATGGTACCACCAAGTACTCCCACAGGTATACAATCAAGGGTAGATGATGAATCATCTATTGGTGGAAATGATGAGCCAAATGTGGCTGATATGCAAATGGGACAGCAAGCTGAAATGCCCTTGAGAAGATCATCTAGAGTGTCTAGACCGCCTGATAGGTTTGTTCCAGGGGTAGACTATGTGATGCTTACTGATTGCAGGGATCCTTCTTGCTATAGAGAGGTTATGATGCGTGAGGATCAATGCAAGTGGAAGTATGCTATGCAATTAGAGATGAGTTCACTTATGAAGAATAAGACTTGGGACTTGGTTTCTTTGCCACATGGAAAGAAAGCATTACCATATAAATGGGTCTACAAAATGAAGGTCACAGGTGATGATGTGCCTAGGTACAAGGCCCGTTTGGTTGCTAAAGGGTTCAAGTAAGAGAAGGGTGTGGACTTTGATGAGATATTCTCTCCGGTTGTGAAGATGACCACACTTAGATGCATGCTTGGACTAGTGGCATTAGAGGATATGGAGCTTATGCAAATGGATGTCAAGACAGCTTTCTTGCATGGGGATTTGTATGAGGAAATTTACATGGTGCAGCCGAAAGGCTTTGAAGAAAAGGGCAAAGAGCATTTAGTTTGCAAGCTGAAGAAGAGTCTCTATGGTCTTAAGCAAGCACCTAGAGAATGGTATCAGAAGTTTGATGCTTTCATTCGGTCCCAGAGTTTTAGAAGGAGTGAAATTGATCATTGCCTCTACACTAAAAGGGCTAAGGATAATAGCCTGATAATCTTGGCACTATATGTGGATGATATGCTATTGGCTAGCAAGAATCCTTATGAGCTAGATGCATTAAAGGCCAAGTTGCATGAGGCCTTTGATATGAAGGATTTGGGATTTGCAGGTCATATTCTTGGTATGCGCATCACGTGTGATCAGAGTAGAAAACTCCTTTGGCTTTCACAAAAAGAGTATGTTACAAAAGTATTGCAGCGTTTCAATATGGAGGGGGGGAAGGCAGTGAGTACTTCATTGCCTCCATATGTGAAACTGAGTCATACAGATAGTCCCAAATCAGATGAGGAGAGGGCCATGATGGCCAAGGTTCCTTATGCATCAGCAGTTGGGAGTCTTATGTATGCTATGATAGCTACTAGACCAGACATTGCATATGCAGTGGGAGTTGTTAGCCGGTGGCTAATCCAGGAAAGAGGCATTGGGAGGCAGTTAAGTGCATCATGAGGTACATGAAGGGTACCAAGGAGATGTGCATCTGCTTTGGTAGAGGAGACATGCGTGTACTTGGGTACACAGATTCAGACTATGCAGGGCATGTGGATAGTAGGAGATCCACTTCTGGTTATGTGTTCACCTTTGTAGGTGGTGCAGTGTCGTGGATGTCTCGTGCACAGAAGTGCGTTGCTTTGTCTACCACAGAGGCTGAGTATGTTGCAGCCACAGAGGGTTGCAAGGAGGCTATATGGTTTGATCGGCTAGTGGGAGATTTGGGGATTCATACAGGTGTACCGACATTGCATAGTGATTCCATGAGTGCTATTCAGCTAGCACGGAATCTGGTCTTTCATGCAAAGACCAAACACATTGAGGTCAGGTACAATTTCATCAGGGAGGTACTTGAGGACAAGCGCATAGAGCTTGTCAAGGTTCATACAGATGATAACCCTGCAGATATGCTGATGAAGAGTCTACCTAGTCAGCGGTTTGAGTATTGTCGTGTATTGATGGGCATTGGATAGTATGCTCACTAGTTGTTCTTCCTTAAAGGCACATTGTCCTTTAAGTGGGAGGTTGTGGGGGTTAAAGGTCACTGTGCCTTTACCCCGGTTATGTACAATACTCAAACACATATTTAAATGAGTGAAAAAGAAGATTAGGGTGGTCATGCACCCACCAAACTTGTGTGGCTCTCTGTCTCTCTCTCTTCTTCTTCCATTCTTGCTTCCGTTGAGAGCACTCTCACCAAGATCTTGCAAAACGACCGGGGAAGAAAGCCTCTCATGGTGACCAAAGCTCACCTTAATGGAACTACGTAGAACCTCGCATGCAAGACTACCACATGGCATGTTTATTTTGGCCCCTCCATCAACCTTAGAGTTGATTTACTCCTCATGAGGAAGACCCTCTAATCAAAAACTTCCTACAAGCCCTCCCTCGACCAAAATGAGAAGCAGGAAATCATAATACTGACACTTCTAATGCTCACAAAGAGATTAAAACAATAGGAACATGCTCATGAAGAGTTGCATCAATAACTCGCTCACAAAGAGCATACTTCAATAGCTAGTAATGTTCACAAAGAACTCCAATCAAACATAGCACCCTGCTCACAAAGAACTCGCCGACCCATGACTACTCACAAAGAGTATGCATTCATTAAAAGTCTCAATGTTAATCCTTGAAAAGATTATCTTCAACCAGCATAGTTGCTTCCACCTTGCTATCGACTATCAGTGCTTTTTCTTTACTGTTTTCAACCTTTATAAGCTCATCCTGTTTCTTTGCATAGCAGGATTTCTCCATGTGACCATCTTTTCCACAGTAAGAGCAATATTGAGTGTCACGAATAGTTTTCTTCTTCTTGTCAATGGCCGAACAAACTCTTGAATCATAAATAGATGAACATGTACATTTTTCCTCACTTAAGAGCATACCCACACAGTCTAGAAATTCTAGATCATCATCAAGGCACAAAATTGCACCAAACTGTTCCTTAGGTAAACTTGTAAGCAAGATAGCTTTCTTATCTTCATCCTTGACTCACGCTTCTACATCACTCAGCTACCTTCGAAGTGCTTGCATGTGTTTTAAAAACACCCCAAGTGTCTCTGTCTCATCCATCTGGAGATCGAACAGATCCTGTTTCAAATTGGACTTTGAGTGCTTCATGCACACATCGAAAAGAGTCTCTAGCATCTTCCAATTGTCTGCAGTAGTTTTCTTCACATCAAGATGATGGAAGTATTCAGGACCTAGAGCAGGGCCCAAATATCCTAGGGCCTTCTCATCCTTGGCATCCCATGTAGGAATCTTCTCAGCACCATGAGAACACTCTTTGGGTTTCTTTTCTGATCGGGAGACCACTCCCCATAATCCTCCTTGCATAAATAACAATCGTGTTACTAACTGCCACCATGAAGGAAAGTTCTGACTAGTGAAGATTACCAATACCACTCCATGACTATCATTCTTTGACGTACCCATCGTAGAAATTGATTGGGATTGAGAAGAATCCAAAAACAGGCATCTGCTAAAACATCAAGTGATGATCTTGACTCTCGACTTTGTCTTCTCACAACTGGAAGTCTTGCCTTCATATTGATAGCTTGTTTAGACATGTAAGAATCACAGTACCTCACACAAGATCTCGTAGATCTCTCAAAAACTAACAACTCTTCTCTGATACCATATGTTGGATATAGCATTCAACTTGAGATCTCTACATGAAATGATAACAGTCTCACATAAAATGACAGACAAGGAACCCGAGACAAGCTACAAAAAGATCTTTTTATTGCAAGATAATGCTAGTCACCCCTACCGGGTTTGTTGTAGCTTACAAGTAGATAAACTGAGCCACAAAGGCTTATTGAAACAACTCTGATATGGGCGATAAACACCCTCAATCTCTGTCACAAAGACTCTCTACAAATGAGACTACAACACACACACAGACGATGACCTAATGGCTAGAGAGAACTACCATCTCAAGCTCGCCAGCAATATGTACCAACCAGATACCTCCACAAGTTGACTCCACCCTGCTGATTTGCCATCACCAAGAGTCATCAACTGACTCTCATGAAAGAGCCAAGATCTCATGAAACTACTGGGGAAGAAAGCCTCTCATGGTGACCAAATTCACCTTAATGGAACTACATAGAACCTCGCATGCAAGACTGCCACATGGCATGTTTATTTTGGCCCCTCCATCAACTTTAGAGTTGATTAACTCTTCATAAGGATGACCCTCTAATCAAAAAATTCCTACACTTCTCTTATTTCATCTCTTCTCTTTTCCCCTCTCTTTTCCTCTTCCACCCTCTCTTTTCCTTCACTCCTCTCCTTTTCCCTTTCTCCCCTCTCTCCTTCTCTCTTATTTCCTCTCTTTTCTATCTTATTTCCTCTGTTTCTCTCTTATTTTCCCTCTCTTCTACTCTCTTTTCTCCCTTTTCTCCTCTCTTCTTCCTCCCTCTTGTTTCCTCTCTTTTCCCCTCCTCCTCTGCCCTCTTATTTCCTCTCTTCTCTTATTTCCTCTCTTTTCCCTTTCACTTTTCCCCTCTATTTCCCCTCTTCTCTTATTTCCTCTCTTTTCCCTTTCTCTTTTCCCCTTTGTTTCCCCTCTTTCTCCCCTTGCTTTTCTCTTTTTCCTCCCTCTTCCCCCTCTTTCCCTCCCTCTTCTTCCCCTCTCTTTTCCTCTCTTTCCCTCTCTTCTCTTATTTCATCTCTTCTACCCACTCTTCTCCTCTTTCCTCTTATTTCCTCTCTTTGCCGTCCCTCTTTTCCCCTTTTTCCCCCGTCTCTTTTTTCCTCTCTTTTCTCTCTTTTCTTCTCTCTTTTTCGTCCCTCTTTTCCTCTCTTCTCTTATTTCTTGTCTTCTTTTATTTCATCTCTTATTTCTTCTCTTCTCTTTTCTCCTATCTTTTCCCTCCCTCTTTTCCCCTCTCTTTTCCTCTTCCATCCTTTCTTTTCCTTCACGCCTCTCCTTTTCCCTTTCTCTTATTTTCACATCCTCTTTCTCCCCTCTCTCTTTTCTATCTTATTTACTCTCTTTCTCTCTTATTTCCCCTCTTTTCTCCTCTCCTTTCTCTCTTTTCTCCTCTCTTCTTCCTCCCTCTTATTTCCTCTCTTCTCTTTTCCCTCTTTCTCCCCTCTTTTTTCTCCTCTCTTTTCTCTTTTTTCTCCTCTCTTTCTCCTCCCCCTTTTCCCCTCTTTCCCTGTCTTCTCTTATTTCCTCTCTTTCCCCTCTTTCTCCATTCTCTTTTCTCCTCTCTTTTCTCTCTTTTCTCATCTCTCTTTTCCCCTCTTTCCATCCCTCTTCCTCCCGTCTCTTTTACTCTCTTTCCCTCTTTCCCTTTCTTCTCTTATTTCCTCTCTTCTCCCCTCTCTTCCCCTCTCTTATTTCCTCTCTTCTCTTCTTATTTCCTCTCTTCTCCCCTCTCTTCTCCTCTCTTATTTTCTCTCTCATTTTCTCTCTTATTTCCTCTCTTCTTTCCCTCTCTTCTCCTCTCTTATTTCCTCTCTTCTCCCATCTCTTCTCCTCTCTTTCCCTCTCTTCTCCCCTCTCTTCACTCCTCTCCATTTCCCTTTCTCTTATTTTCACATTCTCTTTCTCCCTGCTCTCTCTCTCTCTTATTTTCTCTATTTTCTATTTTATTCCCTATATTTCTCTCTTATTTCCCCTCTTTTGTCCTCTCGTTTCTCTCTTTTCTCCTCTCTTCTTCCTCCCTCTTAGTTCCTCTCTTCTCTTATTTCCTCTCTTTCCCCTCTCTTTTCCCTCTCTTTTCCCTCTTATTTCCTACCTTCTTCCTCCCTATTATTTACTCTTTTCCCTCTAAGCAAACATAGTGCATGCATGTGTGAAAGGAATATGAATCATCATGGTTGAGGTGATGAATGCTTTCTCCTTCATTGGGTGTTGAAGGGTTTAGGAGGAGTTTAAGGGTTAGAGGGAGGTTCAGGGTTAGAATGAGGTTCCAAGGTTGAGAAGGAGGTTCCAAGCTTTAGAGAGAGTTTCCATAATTTAGAAGAGGTTCTAGAGTTTAGAAGAGGTTCAAGGGTTAGAAGGAGGATCCAAGGTTCAGGGTAGAGTACATGGTGGAGAACTCATCTACCTCGTAGATCATGGAGGTAAAGGGTTGAGGAACTAAGGGTTTAGGGGGAGCATAGGAGTGGGACAGGAAGAAGGTGTAAGAGCATGGGGGAATAAAGAGAGAGGAGGGAGGAGGAGGAGGTAGGAGGAGGAGGAGGAGGAGGAGGAGGAGGGAGGAGGAGAAGGGAGGAGGAGGGAGGAGGAGGAGGATAAGGGAGGAGGAGGAGGGAGGAGGAGAGGAAGAGGATGGGTTGCAAGGTTGGACGGGAGGGGAGGAGTTGTAAGGTTAGGACATGCTTTTGGGCGTGGAGTGCAAGGAAGCATGGACACTTGAGACAATTTCTTGAAATACCAAAGTAGAACTCAACACAATGCCCCAAAGAGTCTGGGATTCATTCCATTATGGGGTATTTATACAAGTTGGAGAGCTTCTCTCTTTGCATGTAGGAATTGTAAGACATTCTCTCTCTACATGTCAAACTTGCATATAGAAGTTGCATGTAAGGGATCAAACACATGCAGAGAGATTGAGGGCGAGGAGGGCGAGGAGGATGAGGAGGGCGAGGAGGAGAAGGAGAAGAAATAGTAGGATAGGACATTTAGTCGTTCAGTATTTCGGCATTTCTATCCTTTTGTAGTAGATTATCTCAGCGAATTTGCCATTTTGGAGTTTGGCACTTTTGCCATTTTTTAGCACATTAGCCGCCATTACTTCGGTGGATTTTGCATATTGTAGCACATTGCTTTGACACATTTGCCATTACTTTGTAGACCCTCTTTGCAAGATTGTAATGTACACCTTCGCATTTGAAACATTTAATCTTGATTTTAATAGAAAAAGAAAATTTATGGGGCGGGATGGGACTAAACAAGCCCCATCCTGCCCCACTTATTTTTTTTAAAGCTTCTGTAAAAACATCAGTATATACTGATGCATGTACTGACACTACAGTGTCGATATATACCGATGCCTACACCAATGCCCATATTGACACTATAGGGCATATTTTATCGACGGTGACACCAACTCCCACACCAACAGTTTCTTTGCGACATCCACACCGATGAACTTTCCAAACTTGCCACTTGTTTTTAAAAACAAATTCTTTGTATTTAGCATTGGTATCGGTGTCAAAAAGCATCCCGTGTCTTGTAGTGATTTGTCCTTACTATTGGATGATCATTTGTGCTTTGTCGTTCCCCTTTGCAGGGCTTCACCCACCCAGATTGCCCGACTGATCACATTGTTCAAGGGTAAAGCAACCTTGTTCACCATTGCCACTTTAGCTCGCAAATCCTTGGCTAGACGAATAATAAAATAATTGTTCAACACCTCCACTACCGGTCATTGAGTCATTGGAACCCTTTGCAAAAGTTGGTGATACTGACTCACATGGTCTTCCATGTCCTGATCACCTTGTCTCATGATCCTCATCCCCTCTAGCATCTACGGAATCGTTTTCTCCTTACAAAACCACTATAGAAATGCAATATTGATTTCATCATAATTCCAAAAATGGTCCGAGGCATACTCTGCCAACCGAGCTTTGCTACAAGGTTTTGATATTATTTTGCCTAATCCGATTGATGTGCACTCCGACTATGAGATTTGTGATCCTTCTTTTGCTCTTCTGACATTTCCTAAAAGCATTTTTTGTGGTGAGCAGCATTTGACAACATCCTCTATTCCCTTGACATCCCACTTTTGGAGTGTGGCAGCAATGTGGGCTAAAGGAAGACCAGGAGACTCGCAAAAGGAAGACCAGTAGAGTCACAAAAGGAGAAAATTGTGTGAAGGGAAAGGTCATACATGGTGATATGTCGATAGTGAAGAAGAAGATGGCCAACATAAATCAACCTAGTGTTGTTGCTGATTACAAATTCTCTACCAAAGTTTCTGATCCATTGATAGTAGTAAGTATCGACGCACAGGCAAGCTGTGCCTATGCTATGAGTGGAGATCTGAGTAGCTACGTGACACTTTAGCCTCCAATGCGGACTCAAAGACTACCCCCTTCTGCATTGGATCCACCACACCAAGCACGTTGAGAGTGTAAATTTTATCAAACTGGCAAATGTGGGCATCCGGATCATCACAAGTCCTTCCTTGGAATTTTGTTTACTTCACATTAACCACCGCCATTGTAACTGGATTGGCCAAAATGACCGCACTCGTCCCTCAACTTTCGTCATCGCTTACGGAGTGAAGAATAAACCATGAGTTCACCACCCATGAAACACCGCCCACTATTAGTGAAGATGGCTCACTTAACACACGTCGACCCTATGGAAATTTTTGCATCGCATCATCTGCACTCAGATTGCAGTTGGCGATGAATAGGGCTCCCGCGCATTCTCTTGTAGGATGCTCTATTGGGTAGCACCATGTCCCAGTATGACACCACAAGCATTTTGCGGATTTCGTTGAACATCTGGATCCAAGTCTCTGGCGTCTACAGAGAGAGACTGCCCTCTTGGCAGTGCTAACATGAATGGTGCACCATAAGGTTCGATGCACCCCCCACATGTATGAAAAATTTTGAGTTAATTATGATTACCAATGTGTAACGCCCTAAGCCATAGGCGCTACGAAAAGTAAATGATGTGCATACTCACACAAACGCAACACAGAGTATGCAAAATTAAAGAATGAAGACACACTGTATTTGAGTCTGTGAAATGCATAATAATCAAGACACTTGGTCCCGTGGACATACAACATATGTGGTTGCAATTGTTGACCGAAGTGTTGTGGCCATGACTTATTCACCTTGGGATCTACACTAACCCCGCAGGCTATTAATGCCTTAACAGTTGGGAATGTGTATTTCCACAATTTCTATCATGCATCATGCATGAGTCTTTCAAATATGCATCGTGCTTTTATCATATATTGTGTGTCCTATGGGTATGATACTTTGAATAGGTATTATTTAGAATAAAATCCTTGTGCTTGCAAAGCTTGATGTGGATTAGATATCGATTGCATGGTGAGGCATGAATATTTTCATAGTTCTTACCATGCATCTTGAAAATATGCATTACTGTGCTTCTACCGTATTTCCATTATTTTTAGGATGTGTTGCATGAGTGCCAAAAATACGCATTAATGTGCTCCTAACATATGTGTATTTCCCAATGGATGTGATACTTTGCCCAAACCTTAATGAGAAGCACACACAAGTTAAGAAGTTTGATTCCATAGAGTGAAACACTTCTTCTTGTAATTCCTAGGCTCATCAGTCTTTCACTACAAAATACCCTTTAGTGTAAATTTCATTTTCTAACACTTTTCCCACCTAACTATCACCCACATGCAGGCTAAAGGTATTCACATGTAAATTTCACATTTTCTTTGTTAAAAAATCACATCCTTGTGACGGTTTCCCTCAACCTCAAGGCCTATCTTGAAAAGATGTCCATGATGGAACGGGGATGGAACTGATGCCCTTACGCATAAGCATTTGTGGGGAGAACTTGTTGCATCTAGGTAGGCTTCTTTATGTATGTAATTCATACATGGATGGATTGAAGGTTTTATTAGGTTTTCCTTGGCCTTGAGGTTTACACTGAAAGGGTGTCCATGGTGGAATTGATGCCCTTACAAGGGTTCATTGGGAGATCTTGTTACACCTAGGCATGCTTCTTTATGTATGTCTATTTGTACACTTATGGATTGGCAAGGGTGGAAAATATGGTGTTTGGTTCATCTAATGCATAGTGTATGGTGACCTCCTTCAACATGGTGCATTGCTCTTTGTTTTGAAATGCCTTGATGTGGGTTCAAGATGTGGATCTCATACATGAACCCTCCCTTAGTCTTAGATATCCCCCTAGTTTCAGTACATTGCTAGCCACATGGGTGCTTACGAAAGGCATTGATAATGTAATAACCTCCTACAAGGATTACATTACTATTGAAAAGCCTATTTTTAATAATGCTTGTCATGCATTCTAGCATGATCAAGTATTAAATAAGGTTGTGGATGTCTCTTTACTACTAAACATATGCAATATTATAGAAATTCTTGAGATGCTAATGAAGGTTGGCACTATTAGTAATTGCCTTGTGTAGTCACTTCTAAAAGGTGGTTGTGCTCAAAACCTACCATTGGTGGATTTTGTATTGAAATTATGATCAAGTATTGATGTGTAACTTATAACAAGATTGTTGTTATCTTAACTTAAGGGTCTATACTCTTCACAATATGTTTCAATATGATTGAAGTCCTTGAATTGGTTGTCTAGCTCTACATTGCCATGTACATGGTTGAGTTTCTCCATGTTCGTATGAGATGCTCTCATCATAATATATCTGGTATCATATGGGGTGCTCAAGATGTTGGTGGGAGTATGCGGGCCCTCTAGGTTGGTGCTACAATTGTGCTTAGGATGGTCATTAGACTAGGGATTGCAAGGTGGTTGACTCAGAGAACAAGTGGTAATGATGTGGGTAGTAGGGCTATGTTGAGGTAAACTATCCCAATTGTCTAAGGTTATTGATTATGTATAGTGTTGCTTGAATAATTAAAACTACATCTTGTTATTTTACTGATGGGGTCATTGGTGCAAGTGCAATGGAACCCAATCATAGTCATTCAAGCTCTTTGTTGGTAGGGTGGAGTTGATTTTAAAGTTGTATAGCTGAAGTCACAATTACAAGTTTGTCAACTCAAGATGAATTTTTGTAAGAAGAAATTTATATGGGATTTAGTCTTACCTTTTGGTTTCTTGCAGTTGACTTTGAGGAGAAGGTGTAAATCTCAATGGATCAGAGTTTCGACCTAGGGGTGGAAGTCATAGTCTATGTCCTAGCTGGATGATGAAATAGGAAGTACAACCATTCTTGTATCTTTCTATGAAATTGTTGGAACTTTGAGGTGGCTAGGTGTAGCATTAGCGAGAGTCCAATTCGTGATGTAAATCACATGGATCATCTCCAAAGAGACATTAGGGAAGTCCTAGAAAATTAGGTGACCCAATTAGTCTCAAATATTGTAGGATTGTTTTCTAGTATATATTAATATTTGGGGGTAATAATTAATACTTTCTTCTATAGAGGTTACACTTGTGAAAAATATTTAATTGCTTCATGTTTTGTAATTATTGCTTCATACGCAACAGTACTATTTGATTTGACTTCTTTTTATGTGCTATCCTTTCTTTTGGGAAACACTACATTGGATTTTATTTTTCAATGTTCAAAAAGCATTCTATGAGAGCATTAGCTCTCTTTCTTGCTCAGTTTGTTTTGTAAAATTTTTCCTTTGAAATATCATATAACCTTGAATAATAGATTAATTAAAACTCTCCATATAACTTGTTTATAATTTTTAATATAATTATTATATAAATAACATGTATTTTAAAATTTGAATCAACTAATGAATAATCTTATGTATTGAAATACTTTGATTTCATATGATTCATACAAATTATCCATTAAAATATCATTTGTAATATAAGTAGTATGCCCAACCAGTATATTTCATTTATGGTGTCCAGATAATTATTCTTTATCATTGTGTAATGATATTATGTAAAGGAACTAGGAAATTTTAAATTTTATTAATGTTTTGTGATGCATTAAAGATAAGAAACATAAGTTATTATTGAGTTGCTCAGGGGGTTCACCTTCAAAAAGTTTAGTGTACCACGTGCATTCAAAAGGAGGGGTATTTTAATGCCACTTTTTAAAAAAATTAACAGAATTCCAATAACAAGAGGGGTTTTTTAATTCAAATCATAAGTAAAGAGGGGTAGTTTTATTGGGGGAATTTTTTTATTTGAGGGGTTAAAAAAAAAACCTTGAGCACACATGATACCTAGGATTTCTTAGTCATGCACCCCCCGAGTTAAGTTGTTACATTTTTGCCACTTCGAACCTGGAAAACATTAAAATGGCATCTTGTTGTTTATAACATAAGACATGAAAACTTTTTACTTTTTCAATGCTATTTAGAATCATAAAATGATAACTTTAACAAAACATTTTAGCCATTTAGAACATGATTAATATCCCACTTTAAGGCTACTTTTTGGATGCTTTTAAAACCTATTGAATATAAATTTAATGTCACTTTTTGCCATTGAGAATCTCATAAATGGAAATTTAGTCTCACTTTTGGCATTTACAGCATAAGAAATGGCAGCTTCACATTACTTTTTTCCCAAATTAAAACCTTATCAAAGATAATTTATGCCATTTATGATGTAACAAATGATAACCGTGTTTCCATTTTTTGCCATTTACAACATAAGAAATGGCAAATTATGTGTCACATGTTGCCATTTTTAATGTACATTTTGCCATTTTACACATTAAGAATGGCAACTTTCATGTCACCTCAGGGGGGTCACTATGTATAAACCCTCTATATCACGTGCGTTCAAGGCCTATATTTAAAGTCCCTTATCTGTAAAAAATTTCATTAATAAAATGTAGCCCTTTTCTATACAAATCTGTAAATTTTTTCCAAAACTATTTCAAATAGTCCCTTATGTATATTTATTTCTGTAAATTTTAGAAATAAAAAAAATCCTTCTATTGAACTCACATGATAGGGTTACATATGACGAGTGACCCCCCCGAGCATGTCACTTTTTGCCATTTAAAACATAATTAATGGCAACTTTTACATTATACATTTTCTATTTCTTTACATTTAATCTCAAGTCTGGTGCCATTTCAACAAAGTTTGGTGCCATTTCATACACTATTAAATGAGAAAATTATATGGCACTTTTGGTTACCATTTCATACATGAAAATGGTGTCACCTTTGGTTGCCATTTCCAAAAAAAGGCGCATGTGAAAATGGCGACATTAAAGTGCCATTTTAGTAATGTAGAAATGACATTTAAAAGTTGCCATTTCTACTTGTTTTGTAGTAGTTCCCCAAGGTGTAGCCATAACATTGTTGTATTAAGCCAGTTGCCTCCCCAGAATAGAACGCATCTTTGGTATCAACATTTGGCTTACATATATGAGACTTATTATGGGGAGTGAACCTCTACTTGAATTTGATTGGTTGGTCAATGGGTGCCCAAGCTTGGGCAGCCAGATTGTTACTCCTTCACCAGCATAGGGAGCTCGAAGACAAAAGAGTTGATGAAGGATATGATAAGAGACAAAGGCATTGGGCATGGTAATTTAGAAAATCTATGCCCCTTAGTTGCCATGTCTATTGCTCAAAGTTGTAAAATGTTCTCCTTTCATGAGTTCTCTTGATCAATGGTCTATAATTCTTGGTTGATGGGATTCCAAGCTTTAATATCTGGCAATAGGTTTACCTTGCCCCCTTATAAAGGATCCCAAGAGCGACTTGCTAGAAGTACTATGGGAACGTTGAATGTTGGTGCCTCCAAGATTTGAAGCCATGACTTAATTATCCCAATCTCATAAAAATTGGTATCAAATGGTATTCTCTGTATTCTGATTAATGTCTAAGGATTCTTGTAAATGGTATCGTGTCTATAGTGATTAATGTTTAAATTGAGATTCTATAAATGGCATCCTTGTATATTCGGTAAAGAATTAGAATATACATTGACAAGAATTGTCAATTTAAATACTAATTCCGAAAAATGAGGACCGTCAAAGCCAGGTAGGCGAAGAGGGTGGACGTGCCACAAGCGAAACAAGAAAGTGGGCTGCTACTAGGCATGTCGTGCATGCCATGTCTTCAACTCATCGTCTGCCCCTCCCATATATGCTTCTCTTCTCCTTCAACCTCCCCACCATCTTCATACCTCTCGTAGTTTGCTTCAAGTCCACAACACTGATGATCCACGCATCTCTCCGCTTGCCTTCGTGGTGATCTCCCTCCCCCTCCCCCCCGCCGCCCCATGGCTCCCCTCAACTTTCCCGTTCTCGCCCTCCTCGCCCTCCTCCTCGCTCTCTCAATCCTGGGTCGCCCCCCCTCCCTGGCTGCTGCCCACAACCCCTTCATCTCTGCTGCTCTACAGGGCAATGCCGAAGCCCGGGCTGCCCGCGCAGGGAACCGCATGCTCTACCGGATGACCGGGTGCGCCACCAAACCGGAGATGTGCCACCAGGCTCCGTACACTAGCCAAGGCTCCACCTGCTGCAGCAACATGTGCGTTGACATCTACTCCAATGTGAACAACTGTGGTAAGTGCGGGCGTCGATGCTACTGGGGATTCAGTTGCTGCAAAGGCTATTGTTGCGATCTGAACACAGACCCCGAGAACTGTGGAGCGGTTGGCAACAAGTGCAATGGGAAACATGCAAAATGCGAATTCGGTATGTGTGGTTATTCCCACTAGCTGCAAGACGTTCAGTGGGCTCATCTTCGTTGAGACGGATCAGCTCAGAAGTTTGGGACATGCAGCAACGCGGATGGTTGATGATCACGAACTACGTAAAGATGGGAACTGATCCGTGATTCGAAGTAGAAGAGCCACGCGAGACGTAGCTATTCACGCAAAACAGTGGCGAATAAGAGTTAGTATACTATCTAAGTTCATGATTTGAATGAACTCTATAATGTATGTCGAGACCGAAGCTCACCTAGCTCACCTAAGAGCGTATTAAGAGTAAGTATACTATCTAAGTTCATGATTTGCATGAGCTCTATTATGTATGTCCAGACCGAAGCTCACCTAAGAGCGTATTTATTAACAAGTACCGTCTTTTTTCTTATTTATCCAATGGAGAGGAAAGATTCGTCCACTCAAATGCATAAATGATTGTCTATTGTATATGTATTTATGCATCTACGTTAATGATGGTCTTTACTCAACCTATGTATGTGAGCCTTAGGGCATGTATAAACATGATGCTCCTCAAGACTCCAAACTAGAGGCGCTATATAACATGCGAGCCAATCCTTAAAGAATTACATTTGCATATGTTCTCATATCAATATGCAAGCTACTTTGTCAATAAAAGTTTTGAGAAATTGAGCTGCTTTGTTGATTACCCAAATTCATTGAGCAATTAGTTATGGCAACTTGTTCCTCTCAATTGGAATTATAAGTAAAACTTGTAACTAAAATGACATGAAGCAAGCATAGCTATGTTAACATGAGACCTAGATGGTAATTATGACTAGCATAATTTCAAAAAAGAAATTTGTGATTCCAACTCTATCTAAACTCCCAATGTCTACATGTAGAGTCAAATTTCATGTAAAAGTAAAAGAAGTGACAACATAGGCCATCAAGAAAAAGGTATATTGTGTCAACCAACAATGCCAACTTAAGAAAATGTATGGTGCCCTCAATAAATGGCCAAAAAATGAGTGTGTAGCATTGAGGTAGGTAGGCTTAGTCCAAAATGGTTTCAACCACTAGCTAGGGCCATGGTCCCCAATCTATAATATTCATGGACATTATGTAAACACATCTTTGTATAACCAATATAATCTGAGTTAGTTGAGACACTCAAAACAACATACTATTCAGAATTAGATATAGTAGTAATTTAATATACAAAGATTCCTTAGCTTGATTATATTTCTTTCAAACAACATGCTAATGTAGTCGAATTCAATGGCATGAGGGTTCATTCCACTCATATAGACTATATTAAGATAGCAATGTTTGTGGTGCTCTCTCTCTCTCTCTCTCTCTCTCTCTCTCTCTCTCTCTCTCTCTCTCTCTCTCTCTCTCCCTCTCTCTGGGATTTTTTTAGTACGTTTTTTTGCTCTCTCTCTCTCTCTCTCTCTCTCTCTCTCTCTCTCTCTCTCTCTCTCTCTCCTCTCTCTGGGATTTTTTTAGTACGTTTTTTTGAGAAAAGAATGTGTTTTTTGAATTAAAAATGCATGTGGATGTTCAAAACGCATTTTTTACAACCGGTCAACATGCACCAGTTGATTGGCTATATACCGACCGGTAAGTCCCAACACCGACCGGTATTTTCTCGAAAATACCGACCAGTGTTGGGATTTACTAGTCGGTGAAAAGAAATCGATCGGTAAATCACCACATCAACTGGTATACAACAAACCGGTTGGTGAAACAAAAAACCAGTTGGTATATTCGGGACAATACCGATCAGTGTAGTTAAACACCAATTGGTGTGCACAGACTGAATGCGTGGCATGCATGCATTTGCCACAAAAACCGACCGGTGTGTGGACATACCGGCCGGTATGCCCAGTTGGATTCTATAGAAGGCTGCCTTCGCGTCATTTTTTTCCATAGTTCACCAAAATTCACTGGAATTTTCTGTAGTTTTCTGCATCTTCGCTGCTTTCCGCTTCTCCTTCAGGCTTTTGGTGAGCTTTTGACCTCACTATTGTTCTCAGTTAGGGCCGGGCGATGGCTCGCTTGGGCCGGCTGGATTCACCTCACCTTAGTTGAGAGAAAAGAGAGAGAAATATGTAGTATGTTTGTGCTTTCTTGCTTTTGTGTGTATGTTTGCATGATGTGTTTCACTTAGGGCTAGATGATGACTCGCTTCAGTCGGTTGGATTCATCTCGCCTCGAGTGATGTTCTAGTAGTATCAGGATTAAGGCTAGGTGATGGCTCACTTTGGTCGACTGGATTCACCTCGTCCCAATTGAGAGAGGAATAGAGAGAGAGGAATATGTGTGATGCTTATTTATGCTTGCTTATATGTGTTTAAATGTGTGACGTTTATCACTTGGGGCTGGATGATGACTCGTTTTGGCTGGTTAGATTCATCTCACCTCGAGTGACGTTCTATTAGGTAATATCATGATCAAGGCTAGGTGATGGCTTGCTTCGGCCGGTTGGATTCACCTCGCTTTGGTCTACTATCATATATTCATATATATTGTACATAGGTGTCAATAGAGCCGGTTATTGTCCCGATGATAGCTTGCTTTGGCTAGCAAGATTCATCTCGATGATGACCTTCCCAATGAGCTCAAGATGTGTGATCACACAATGTTGATCTAGATCATCTTGGTTCATTACATTGTGATTGCTGTTATATGTTTTTATGTTCGTCTTTTATAGCCTATCCTTCTTCGATAGACTGATAGAATGTGTTGGAGTAATTTGTATGAGGCACGCTATTGCTTTCAGGATCCACGTTATAATTATCTATTAGAAACTCATGTTAGCATGTGCATAGATCTCAATTTTATTTCTTGATTTTTTCGCATTTGTTTTTGTAATGACTCTTGAGTGTTAACGTAATGCATTACGATTGGACCTAGATGTCTCAATTACTTAATTGCTATATGCATTGGTTTTTGTATGTACACGTCATGACTCATCATGGTAGTAGAACCTCACGAGTGCTTACGCAATGATTGTTGTGTGAATTAGATCTATACCTCTGCCTTCCTCATGGCAGCCACTGCTTCAAAGAGAGAGAGAGACACTTGGAGAATCGAATTGCAACAACTTGTTCATAGGGTGTGCGTTCGACATATTATAACATTGAGTTAGGAGAAAATAAGAGACATTCTGCATACCAAGTCTAAGCGGGATGAAATGCATCAATGCATACTTGCTCAATTTGACTGTAGCTGGATGAGACGTGGAGAGGAGCGGATAGAGGAGAAAGAGGCTGTACTAAATTTCCTACCTAGAGTGCTAGGTGATATAGCTGCACAATGGGAAATGGTAAAGCAGTCAGAGCCCTTGACAAATGCAACAAGGTCAAAGTTGGATAGGTGGCTTATAGAATGGAAGGAATCCCGTGCTGCCATTCATAGGAAAAATCAAAAGGAAAAAGGTGCGGCTGGCAGACTATCGAATGTCACCATGCAATATTATACCCAAGTTGCTAGTGGCTCATAGAAAGAATAGACACGAGAAGTCAAGACAGCAAGGCAAAAATAGACTTGTGCACGAAGTTTGCCAACATGTGCTCTACAACGGTACACTTCCCACTAGTTGCATTGACAATTCTTGAATTAAATGGGGGGGTGGAAGGAAAAGTGTATCGGGTTAAGATAGAGGGTGTGTCAGGTTTCAAGCGACAATCCTATCTTATACTAGCAAGAAGTTGAGGCACGATACTACACATGCACATAGATCATTGAAGATAATGCTGGCAATGATTGTAATGCATAGGGCCATGTGTCGCACAATTGGTTACACACACTTTAGTGATCTTTGGTTAATCATTACATACTTCAATGGAGGTAGTATTCATGACATGCTCATGAGCCTACCTTCCATGTATCATGATTATCCGAACTGGACAAGGCGAGGTAACCCCCACGAGCAACCTCGCAATGCGTGGCATGATACACGGAGTCAGATGCAAGCACGCCTAAATTGTAAGAACGCTCTTGCCATTTGCACAGCTATTGCTAGTGCAATGAATGCAATGCATCAGAGGGGGTTCAGACACACTGATTTGAATGCTGGAAACTATGTGTTGGATTTCACACCATATGGGAAATCTATGCAGGTGAGCATTATTAATTGGGGAAGGTGTCTCCATAGAACTGAGAGCAAGCCTGAGCAGGTTCAAGCGCATGCTCCAAAGTCAAGATTTCCTTGATTTGCACCAGAGCTTTATGCAAGAAATGATGCTTTTCCTCAATCAAATGGTGCATGGTCAGACGTGTCAGATTGCTATGCTATTGGTTTGTTACTTGGCAAAATAGCCAACTTCCTTGTGGGGTGCAGGTCCACACTGTCAAGTGATGAACTATACTTGGGGCATGTAATCAAGTTGTTGTGGGATTGTGAACTCCACTTTTGCCAGAATGAGCCTCGGGAACAGAGGACAATGGAAGCCCTGCTAACTAAACTTCACGCACATCGTGTTGATGAAAATGACGCAATGCATCCAATGGATGATATGAAAACTTATCTATAAAATTTTCATTTGCAAGTCATCATATTTCCATTTGCAAGTCCTGTAGTTTTTAAATATTCCTAAAACAAATTTGCATTGTTTTGAAATGGATTTATGTTTTTCATTGGTTGTTTAGGATTTATGTTTTGAAATTTTGAGAAAACAATCTTCTACAATAGGATGAGAAGCAAATGTGTTTGAATGTATGTATGTATCATGTCCTGAACTCATATATTTGCTATTATGTTTAGGGTTTAGCATTTCACCAAAACAATGGCATCATCATCAAGAACACCCTCTCGACCATCCACAAAGCACATTGAGGTGCATTATCACTATGTGCGGGAGAAGGTTCTAGAAGGGTTTATTGATCTAGTTTATGTCAGCACAGAGGATCAGGTAGCTGACATATTCACGAAGGCATTGGGTGCAGAGAAGCTACGCAAGTTCAGAGATCTGCTTGGTGTGCAAGAATTGGGATTGAGCTCGAGGGAGAATGTTGAGATATCGAGCTCCACTCGTGATATGCCAGGGTGACCGCTCGGGGGGGTCACTCATCATATGTAACCCTATCACGTGAGTTTAACAGAAGGATTTTTTTTATTTCTAAAATTTACAGAAATAGATATACATAAGGGACTATTCAAAATAGTTTTGGAAAAAAATTACAGATTTGTATAGAAAAGGGGTACATTTTATCAATGAAATTTTTTACAGATAAGGGACTTTAAATATAGGCCTTGAACGCACGTGATATAGAGGGTTTATACATAGTGACCCCCCCGAGGGTGACCGTTGTACATTTATGTCACTGACTTGTTGGCTGCAGATGCAGTTGGTACACTGCCCATGAATAATAGCTAGATGACAGCTATCGTTATGTACTCTAGTTAGTGGCTTAGTTAGTATGCCACCTAGGTTAGCTGAGTTTGGTTTGAGACCCACATATAGGGTTCATCTATTCCTTTTGTACTAAGAGAGAGTTCTTTTGGCTTTCACAACTAAGAAGAGGAAAACTGTCTTCAGCCTCCACCTTCTTCTATGGTTAGATCCCCCTTGATCTTTTGCTAATTCCGCGTTGCACTAGGAGAGCACGATCCACATTTTCACATGGTATCAGAGCTTAGTTCTAGCTCTTCTAGATTACTTTTATATTGTTCTTGAGTGATTGTGAGTGATGTCCATTCACCTCCATTGAGAAATCTCGATCTACTTATTTTTGTTCATTTTCTCTTGGGAGAGTTTACAGAGCTTTATTATGAGATTCTTCTTCTAGTATCCACGAATCTATTGTGGGGGAAAATGAAGTCTCCATTGATTAGATAGGGAGACTATTTGGAGGGGATTTGGAGATATTGTCTACTCCTCTAATCTATTCTCTTCTCATAGATAGGGGTCGATAGACTTAGAGGTCCCTATTGTACTTTAGGAGAAAGGTGATAGAGAGAAATCCACTAGTCTGCAACAGTCAAAGATAGCAACTCAAACTACTCTACATGGGCAGTCAGGGAAAACTCGAGCAAAGATGGATTCTATTATGACGGCCAATTCATCGTATGACCAAATCATGAACCAAGGATGACCAGAGGCTGCCTTGCACCACACAACGACTTGACAGCTGTTGCAGCTTCTTGTGCCATCCACAAGCTGAGGATAAGGTAGAAACGGATCCTGGCTTCCAAGGCTCTAACAACCCTAGCCTTCCAGGGCTACTCACATAATTGCAGCAACCATCCTAAGCTCCAACGACCTCCCGTGCTCCCCCTTGATGAATCTAGCACATGGCTTCTACAATGACCTTCATCTATAGCCTAGGACTCCATCTACGTCCACCCCTAGTGAGCCAACACCTCATGCCCACCTCCAACTATATGTGGTGACTTTATATCATTGACGAGTCCACAAAGAGGCGACAGGAGATAAGAAGGCAAAGAGCAAGGAGAATTATGTCCATGGCCATGGAGTCGAATGTAAGTAGACAACAAGCCTACGTAACATCAGTAGATGTAGTATCCAAGGCAAAGACCATGGAGAAACAAAGTGCCATGTAACTATAGCCCAAAACACTAGTAGCGAGTTCAAGTAGACTTGAATATCTGGCACCAGGAAACGAGGCATACTCCAATGGTGGAAGACAATGCCACATGGTCTCATCATGCTCTGTGACAGTATAAATTCCCATCAATCAAGCTCACCTTACCCAGGTTTGGTCAAGATTAGCTTGCCAAGGTAAGGTTAGGTCAAGGGTTTGTTAATTGTGCTAGATTAGCATGCCAACCACCTAAGCACATTCCCTTTCTAAGCACCATCCTGCAAGCAAGATGTGAATCCATATGCCACATCATCAAAGGCCAAAAGTTTGACAAGCCATAACTTGGAATATAGGAAGTATTTGCACGTGCTCCAAAAAGGAAAAATGATTGGATTTTTTGAGCCCTATGTGCTTGTAATAGCTAAATCATTGTATGCAATTAGACACTACCAACATTGAAAGAAATCAATTGGTAAGAACTTTGCCACAAATGAAAAATCAAAGCATGAATGCACATATCACTGTCATATGCATATGCCAAAAGCACAAGTGCACGAGATGACCATATCACAGAACATGGCATCCACACATAAAGCATTAAAGGCACAGGAAGAATAAAGCATCATGCATCAAGCTACTTCAAGCAAAGAAGAGAATGCCATCGAAAACATGTACCAAGAAGCAAAAGCCTTTCCACCTTTAGCCTATATTCTTGGAATCAAACCTAACCACTTGCAAGTAGCCATGCAAACAATCAGGGGAGGTATTGACATGTAAAAACCACACTTGACCAAGGTATGCACTAAGGGGAGGTGATGGATTTGTAACTCACATCTGACCACCTTGCGGTAGCCAATGGATCATGGCACCAAGGGTAGGTGTTGAGATATGGTGCCATGAGCACATAAATTAGAGGCTAAGGTATGGTGTAGGAATGTATTAAAGTAGCCACCCAAGGATGTGGACTACATGATGTGTTGAGATATGGTGCCATGAGCACATAAATTAGAGGCTAAGGTATGGTGTAGGAATGTATTAAAGTAGCCACCCAAGGATGTGGACTACATGATGTGAAGATGTGGAGCAAGGACATCCACTAGGAGAGATGTGGATTTAAGGATCCCACATGGGCTGACTATTCAAAGGGCTCTCTCTATATATAAGAAACCTATCTCTTGTATTACAATATGCACATTTGGAATAGATTGAGTATTGCCTACCATATGTCTCTCTCACAGAGTTTCTTCTATGGTTTGATCCCCCTTGATCTTTTGCTAATTCCACGTTGGACTAGGAGAGCACGATTTACAGTATTGCCTACTGTATGTCTCTCTCATGGAGTTTCTTCTATGGTTTAATCCCCCTTGATTTTTTTCTAATTCCACGTTGGACTAGGAGAGCACGATCCACATTTTCACAAGAGCTTCTTATGTAGGTATGAAAAAATCTATCACCTCCCTCTTTGAAAGAGGTCCACGGACCTGACCTTAGAAGTAGTCCCATCTAGCCCCATTACCTTGTGGTCATAGGGACCAAGAACCATTCCTATGGCCAAAATCTGAGTGGGGCTTGGGAGAAGCAAGGAAAATGCCTATGAGGGAATTCAATCTCAATCTCACTAGAGGCACTACATAGAGTCTAGACTACCATGCCCCCTTCTTCATCTTGCTCATCTCACTCCTCTGCCATCCCAAATTTGAAGTTTGACTTCTTCTCCCAACTCACAATTCTAAGGCCCTTCATATTAGACTGCAGGACCTTACAAAATGAATGCAAAAAAAAAAAGAAAACAAAGCCACCTCCCTGTTTGAGAGAGTCCAAATACTTGACATCAAGAGTGATCCCATCTAGTCCCATCACCTTGTTGGCATAGGGGCCAAGAACCAATCCCTTAGCCAAGCATTGGGTGGGGCTTAGGAGAAGAGATAAAAATTACCTATCAAATCCAAAGCAATGAAAAATGAGCATGCACATTTATTATATAGGAATGAAAAAAATCCTATCCTTCTAGCTTGACTAGCACTTATTTTTCATTCTATTTCAATACAACGCCCTTGAGGGGGGTTGTTCTTGATATCACATAAGGCACAACATATATTGTAGACCATTCAAAAGCAACATGTACAAATCTATGTGAAAGAATGCCTTATGCAAATTCCATATTATTTCTTAAGTATTCATGATAAAGAGTTAATGTATATGATGGAGCTTAAATAAATCTTTGACAAAGGTTGTGCCTCTATGTGAATGTACATAATGAACTTTAAATCAAACTCAACCATTTGAACATGAAGATTTTATCTTGGAAACCCTACACATGTCATCTTCCAAAGACCTTGTTGTATCATAGTTAGAAGGAAATTACCAACAATACAAGTCAAATTTGAAGGCCTTAAATGTGAGGATTGAAGATATCTAGAATATTAAGGAAGCATAAGGAGGTTTTAAGACTATTTGAACTTGAGTATAGCGTGTATTTTGAAGACGATTCTCTCTCTCTCTCTCTCTCTCTCTCTCTCCAATTAAGTTATGATTCAAATGTAGAAATCACAATGCATATATCATAATCATACTATACAAGCATTTAAAACTAGATAACATATGCAAGCATTTATATTCAAGCTTCAATGACACCAAAGGCTGAATAAATGACTAATGTCAAATCCTAGATAATTACATTTAACACTATTTTGGTAGCAGGACATCAAATTGTCCTAGGACACTTTTATGTCATGTTAACTTAGCCACTTGCTAGAATTATTCAAAAGCATCCCTAAGCTATTTTGGGATTTTCCTTGTATGCCATAATATGCAACAAATTTTAGGATAGCACGGCAGTAGTGTAGGGATAGCACGGTAATAGTGCAGGATTAGTGCATGATAAGTTATCGCCATCATGGTGGTTGGTTTGCACTAGGATATTAACAGCCACTAGCACAGTAGTTTGCTTCTATTATTACAAGATGAATGGATTTGTAAAATGTGTGGATTCATTATGGGAAACCAGCGCGGTGGTTGTTGGGATATACTAAAAACAAGCATGGGATTTACCGTTTGGGATTTACAAAAACAATTTAATAAAACCAAGACGGTGGTTGTTTGGGATATACTAAAAAGAAGAAGTCTCAAATACAAATTCCATTTTGTAAGACAAGAGGACATATTGTTTCCTTGCAATGAGACTACATACATTTTTTTAGTACTATCTCAGTCATCCTCGTCCACCACTCCAAGACACCCCAAGATGTGCTCATGTGTGTCTAAGTCCAATTTGAAGACACTCTTGCCTTTCTTTCATTGTTGTGACACAAGTTGCATCTGGAACTTAATAGCTCTTACTAGATGAGAGTACACACATGTTTGTGGACTCTTATGTAGTAGTTCGTAATTGTGGCCTCTCTTGGATGTTTTTTTGTACCAAAAAGCTCCGACTACTACATCCCACTTCTCATAGGTTGTTTCCCAATTATCCTTAAATGTTTCCTCAACCTTGTACTTAGGTTTTGTGCATTGCTCGTGCATTGCAACAGAAAGTATGGGTCATCTTCCTCATTCTCCTCAAAATCTGTGACAACTGCAAAGTTATCCCCCTCTTCTAGACAGTCAGTGAGGTCATCGAAACTCTCCCCAAACTGTGGTGAGTCGTTTGTCTCTCCATTTTTTGTCACTCCATCTAAACGTATAGGGAAAACTTAAACTTGCTCCCATGTCTTCACAAATGCAATGTTCTCACAATCGTCATGATCCCCTATGATGCATGCACTACAGAAATAAGAAAGTTTTATCGTTTTAATGAGTTGTTTTTTTTAAAGCCCCATATGTTGTGCAGACTATGAGCTCCTTTAATTTTTTAAAAATCGTGCCAGCTTCTCCTTTGCACTTCATCCACTTTCACTTCATGGAACACTCTTCGTACTACAGTATTCTTAAGGCTTGTTTACTATATGTCGAATGCATGCTTGTGGAGAGGTTGGTTGTAAGCCATGTTATAGCATCATGGGCATCATTGATTTTTTCTTGAGGGCATGCTAATTGGTGTTTCAATACAGCTTGCTTAATAACAGCACTGCATCCATCATGTTCACCCTTGCCATGGCTAGAACCAAAGAAATTCCACATCATGTCAAAGATTTGATCCTTGAGACAAAGTAGAATACACGTGCTGATTTAAATTGAGAGGCAGCACTATCTAACCACACCCAATGTTGTTTTATATTTTTTGCATGGGGATTTTTCTTTTTCAACCATTCCCAATGCAGTGGAAAAGCATGCTACACAAATAGGGTATCATGTTCCCTATTATCTAAAATGTAGAAATGGTACGTGCATTGCAATAACCTAGACTCCTGTGAGTCAGCAAGCAGATTGGCATCAGGTATAGAAGAATCAAGCAAATGATTGTATGTGATATGCACAAGAATTGTTATCTACTTGTCGTACCAGTGAACACTTTGTATCTCAGCTTGTTCTTGAAAAGAATAATTTTATGCAAAATCTATGATAGATATAATAGTGTCACACGGAAAATTGGCAAGGCACGTCCTGAACTGCTTATCTTGCCAACTAGCCATGAAATTATGAAGCACATATTTTGGGATGGATTGAACCAACTGACCTACAAGCTCCCTTGGCTAGGTATGCGAAGAGAGTAGGAGAGAAGGAAGGAGTCTCACTTGTAGCTTTGTCACATACACAATGGGGGAATACACACAAAGGTGGAGGATGAAAACACTTTTCCTCTTCTTAGTTATGAAAGCTAAAAGAACTCTCTTTGTAAAAAAGGAATAAGTGAACCCTATATGTGGGTCTCAAACCAAACTCAACTAACCTAGGTGGCATACTAACTAAGACACTAACTAGAGTACATAAAGATAGCTGTCATCCATCTATTATTCATGCACGGTGTACCAACCGCATCTACAGCTAACAAGTTGGTGACATAAATGCACAACGGTCACCCTGGCATATCACGAGTGGAGCTCGATATCTCAACACCCCCCCTCAAGCTCTATCCCAATTCCTACACACACCAAGTAGGTTTCTAATCTTGTGCAGCTTCTCTATACCCAATGCCTTTGTGAATATGTCAACTATCTAATCCTTTGTGCTGACATAAACTAGATCAATAAAACCTACTAGAACGTTCTCCCACACATAATTATAATGCACCTCAATGTGCTTTGTTCTAGCATGATAGAGTGGGTTATTTGCCAAGTGTATACTCCTCATGTTGTCACAATAAATGACAATTGGCCCATCTGTAGATTGATGCATATCATAAAGTAGCTTATGCAACCAAGTTGCCTCACATGCAGCTATTGCTACACCCCTGTACTCAGCCTTTATGCTCGACAAGGCAACTGTAGGTTGTTTCTTGCTGCTCCAAGTACTGTAGCACTCCCAAAAGAGAACACATATCCACTGGTAGATCATCTATCAGAAATACTACCAGCCCAATCAGCATCAGTGTATCCATGCAACTGTATCTGAAACCCCAATCTCATAAAATAGTCCATACTGCAATGTGGACTTCACATACCTCAGTATGCGTCTAGCTGCATCCAACTGCGGTTTCCTTGGAGCCTACATAAACTGACTTACCAACCCAACAACATAGCTCAAATCTGGCCTGGTAATAGTCATATAAATCAAACTTCCTACTATGTGTCTGTACATAGTAGGGTCTTAGAAGCTCACCTGCATCTGCGCTCATCTACTCCAAAGGAACTGAAATAGGCTTACAGCCTATCATCCCATATTTGGACAGCATGTCCAATCCATACTACCTCTGCAAGAGCCATATCCCACTTGTGGATCTAATCACCTCAATGCCCAAGAAGTAACGGAGCTCTCCCAAATCCTTCATCTCAAACTTCTACTTCAATAGCATTTTCACATGAGGATATCTTCATCACTATCACTTGTGATGATCAAATCATCAACATAAATGACAAGCAGCATAATGCCTTTCTCTGTTTTTCTCACATAAAGTGAGAAATCTACCTTGGAAATCTGAAACAATAGTGACAAGATACTGTCCTATCTTGTTAAACCATGCTCTTGGTGCTTGGTTCAAGCCATACAAGGCTTTCTTCAACATGCAAACAAACTCAGGATGAACAGCATGAACATAACCTAGTGGCTGCTCCAAATAGACCTCTTCTTGCAAATCACCATGCAATAAGGAATTCTTTACATCCATTTGATGTAAAGACCATCCGTTTGATGCAGGCATAGCAATGACTACTCTTACGGTTGCCATCCTTTCAACCGGACTGAATGTTTCTTCATAATCAATGCCATATGTCTGTGCATACCCCTTGATAACTAATCTTGCCTTGTATTTGTTCACAGAACCATCTGCATTGTGCTTCACCTTATAAACCCACTTGCAACCAATTGCATTCTTATCTTTAGGCAAAGGCACAAATTCGCATGTAGCATTTGCTTCCAAGGCATCCATTTCTTCATCCATGGCTTTCTCCCATTTTTCTTTTCCCATGGTTTGCTCAAAAGAAGTGGATTCTGGTTCATGTATCACTTTGACCATATAGGCATAGTGAATGGCTGTAAATCCATCATATTTCAGCCTATCCACAGCATACCTAGCTCTAGTAGACCTGCACAAAATAGCTCACTACCAAGTGCTTTCAAAACATCCCTTGACTTCCTTACTCTAGGTGTAACAACAGAAGGAATACCCAACTCATCATTAAGGCTCTGTTCTGAGCCACTAGATTCACCATCCACATAAGAGTGACCTGCATTCACATCAACCATGTGCTGATCTACTTTCTCTTTTCCTTTTCGTGATACTTGCATACCACTATCTACACTGCTTTGAGAAGATCCTCTAGATCTCAATCTACCTATCCATTGCAAAGTATGTGAACCACTGCTAGAGGACACTATAGGTCCACTAATATTTTGTGATTGTTGCTGTGAATTTTGTGCAACATTACCATTTTGTGCAACATTACCATTTTGTGCATCTACACCATCAATCACATTTACTGGTTTATACCAGCTGCTCATCTCATCAAAAACAACATCTTTGCTCAGTGTAAACTTACGAGTAGAAGGGTTATAGCATCTATACCCTTTCTGCTGTAGAGAATAACCAATAAAGATGCACTTCTCAGTTTTTGGATCCACCAAGTTGGATCTCAACTCATCTGGCACATGAACATAGGTAATGGAACCAAAAACTTTCAAATGAGAAATATCTGGTTTCCTACCAGTATACCTCTCCTCTGGCATCATGCCATGTATTGCTATAGTGGGAGTCCTGTTCATTATGTAGGCTACTGTGGCAACTGCTTCAGCCCAATAATAATCTGGCAGGTCTTTTTCGTTGAGCATAGCATGAGATACCTCTCCAATATGTGTTAGATATCAATGCTCCACTCTCGTGTAACTACACGGGAACCAGCTAACTCTACTTGTAAGCCCTCCATATGAGGAGAAGGCATTTGAGTAGCTAGGTTATCTGGTAGGTCCTGGTTTGGACAGCAGATGGGGGCCATGTGTGGCCTGATGGCTAGACGGCTTTAGATAGAGTTGGCACATTGCCAACTAGGCTACATGCAAGTGCAGGAAGGCATCCCTTGACTAAATGCACTGAGAGTAGATGGAGCATTTCTCGGAGCACCCCACTCTTGGGTTATGGGACCCATTTGGAGCCCCAGATGATCCCGGATGGCTCTGGGCTGAATGGAGCCCCAGATGATCCCGGATGGCTTTGGGCTGAACGAAGACCGTAGGTTAGTTTCTCTATTCTACGCCATGGTTCTAACGTGTGGTCAGTGGCCTATTTCGGGACCGAGACCTCCAGTCAACCATTTTGGGCCGACTGGGTCGGTCTCCCAATTGGGTCTAACCGACTACGACTGGTGGCTATATAAGAGCAAGCCCGTGAAGCCCATGTAAGAAAACAATACAACGTCTGTGCTCAACAGATAACAAGATCTCGTATGCAAGAGAGAAAAGCAAATAGTATGGAGAATCAAAAATTTGATTACTGTAAAACTGATACAATAGATGGCGCTGCCTCCCACTTGTGCGCTCCTGTGTGAGGAGCTTCGATGGCATGCTGAAAACAGTAGAGGACAAAGGTTGGATGCCAAGGAATCAGGGTTGCTGTAGCTAGTGATAATGATGGGCTTCACAGGCTTGCTCTTATATAGCCACTAGTCATAGTCGGTTAGACCCAATTGGGTGACCGACCTAGTTTGCCCAAAATGGCCGACTGGGGGTTAGTCCCGAAATAGGCCACCAACCACATGATAGAACTATGGCGCAAAATAGAGCAACTCACCACCTATGGTGTCTGTTCGGCCTAGAGCCATCTGGGATCATCTAGGGCTCCAAACGGGCCCCACAACCCGAGAGTCATCAACCCAAGAGTGGGCTGCCCCGGGAAATGCTCCATCTACCCTCAATGCGGTCAATCATGGGATGCCTTCTTGCACTTGCATGTAGCCTAGTTGGTAGTGTGCCAACTCTATCTGAAGCCGTCTAGCCATCATGCCACACATGGCCCCCATCTAGTTTCCAAACTAGGACCTATCGGATAACCGAGCTACTCAAATGCCTTCTCCTCATATGGGGGGCTTACAAGTAGAGTTAGCTGGTTATCGCGTAGTTACACGAGAGTGGAGCATTGATATCTAACACCCCCCCTCAATGTCCACCCGCAAGTGAACTTACTTTTTCGGCCCAATGCCAAGTTGATGAAGATGCCTCTCCAGTAAGTCTCTTCTAAGAGCCTTCGTGAAGATGTCTGCAGCATTCTCTGTAGTTGGACAGTACACCAAGTCGACCTCTCCATCCATGATGAGCTCGCGTACAAAGTGATATTGAATCTCAATGTGTTTTGTGCGAGCATGGAACACAGGGTTCTTTGCAATCGCCATGCAACTCTGATTGTCACATGATAATTGCATAGGCTTGTTCTGCACTGCACCCATGTCCCCTAAAATCCTCCTCAACCACACTGCCTCACAAGAAGCAAACATGCTGATTTGTACTCAGCCTCAGTAGAAGAAAGAGCAACTGTGGGTTGCTTCTTGCTGACCCATGACACAGCTCTAGATCCAAGTGAGAAACAGTAACCTGTCACTAATCTCCTAGTGTCCACGTCTCCTGCCCAATCTGAGTCACAGAAGCCGGTCAAGATGTTGCCCTTGGTATAGGTGATGCCATAATCAATTGTGCCTTTGATGTATTTCAGCACCCACATCCCTGCCCTCCAATGGTTCTCCCGGGGCTTATTGGAAAACCTGCTTAGTACACCAGTCGCAAAGCTGATGTCTGCAAGTAAATCAAACTGCCCACAAGCCTTCTGTACTTTGCTTCATCCACCAGTGGTGATGAATCCTCGTTTGAGAGCTTCATGTCAACCTCCATAGGGGTGCGAACTGTCTTTTGCACTCAGCCATGCCAAATGCTGTTAGTATCTCTCCAGCATACTTCAGCTATGAGATGAAGATCTGTTTTGGCTCTTGCCAAACCTCAATCCCCAAAGAGAAATGCATCAGTCTGAGGTCTATCATTTCAAACTCTCTTCCTAGCAACTGCTTTGTCTGTGAGATCTTCTCTTCATGGTTCCCTGTTATGACAAGGTCGTCCACATAAAGGACCACGATCATACACCTGCCTCCTTCTCTGAAAATAAACAAATTTGCATCAGATGGGCTCTTCCTGAACCCATTTTGTAGAAAGTAGGCATCAATCCACTGGTACCACACTCGTGGGGCCTGTTTCAGCCTGTAAAGTGCCTTCTTCAGCTTACAGACTTTACCTTCTGAACCGGGGATCACAAAACCTAGTGGTTGTTCCACGTGTACCTCCTCCTTGAGATCTCCATTCAGAAAGGCAGATTTTACATCCATCTAAAACACAAGCCAACTTCCCTGTGCTGCTAAAGCCAAAACACTGCGAATTGTGGTTAGTCGAGCTGTGGGAGCAAAAGTATCTTGATAATCAAAACCATGTACCTGTGCGAATCCTTTTGCCACCAGCCGAGCCTTGTACTTATCCAACGTGCCATCGGACTTGTACTTGGTCTTGTACACCCACTTGGTGCCAATTACCTTGCGTTTTGGTGGTCGATCCACAAGGTCCCAAGTGTTGTTCTTCATTATGGAGCCATACTCCGATTGCATAGCCTCCATCCACCTATCATCACCCTGTGCCTCTTCAAGACACGGGTTCTTCAGCACGGATCACCTCTATCATCAAAGCATAGTTGACCAAGTGTTCCTGCGCCTTCCTTTGCTCCTCTAATCTCTTAGACCGGCGGTGTTCGGATGGTTCCTCCTCAATGGTTGGAGGTTCTCTGCCATCCAAAAGCTACTTTACCCACTTCGGGAATGGCCATTGCCATTGTGGTTCTGTAGGCTCTTCTTTCTCTTCTTTATCTTGAATCCTCCCAAGCACCATTGGGCAAGTTTGGTTTGCTGTTGGTGGTTGTACTGGATGGATATCCTGGTCCTGGTTGTCTGGGAAGGAAGCATCCTCCTCCAATTGATGCGGTTGTTCTGAGAATACCACATCACAACTTACTATTACCTTCTTGGTAATAGGATTATAGAGATAGTAACCATTCGCCTCTTCATTATAGCTCAAGAAAACACTTTTGACTCTTCGGTTCCCATTTGGTCCTATTAGCATTAGGGACATGCACAAAACAGTCATATCCAAAAACTCTGAAATGTGCAGCTGAAGGTTTCTTACCAGAAAAGGCCTGCAGTGGAGTCATCCCATTCACAGCCTTCGTGTAGCTACGATTCAGAATGTAAATTACCGCGTGTTACATGCTTCAGCCCAGAAAGTCTTTGGCAAATCTTTCCCTTTCAGCATACTCCTGCCCATTTTGCAGATGATGCGCATTAGGAAAAAAGGGAGCTCATTTTGGGGCCCTGTAAGAAATTCACTATTTTCTCTTTTCTCTCTCTACAAAAGCAAGAAAATATGGATACTTGTGTGACAAATGTTAGTGTGAAAAGGAATAAATATATTCTTTCACATGCTTTACATTCAATGTTCATATAAGAGCAACACTTTTCTGTGCAGAATTTGGTGATTCTGACACCACAGACGCATCCAGAACGGCCCAAAACCCCAAGAACAGCACTGGAAACGCTGGAATCGGACATCCGGAGGCCCGAAAACGGCCAAAAAAGGTCAAAAAGTAAGATTTGCAGGAAAGCCGTTCCGGATGCGTCTGTGGTGTAAAAATTACCAAATTCTGCACAGAAAATAAATTTTTTAAAGATTCAAATTAGATCACCTCATTAATGTGACATGCTTCTACGAACATATAGTACTATTTCTTTTTCTTATTTTCATCTTCTTTTGTTGAATTTTCAACGTTACGTTTGACACCGAACGGTGGGATTCGCAATCTTGCGGGTTTGGCCATCTCTCACAATCTACTCGCAAACAGAAACACACTACCAAATCTTCTTGCTAGAGCCCAAGCTCTGATACCATGAGAGAAAACAATACAATGTTTGTGCTCAACAGATAATAGGATCTCCTATGCAAGAGAGAAAAGCAAATAGTATGGAGAATCAAAAATTTGATTACTGTAAAACTAATACAATAAATGGCACTGCCTCCCAACCATGCACTCCTATGTGAGGAGCTTCGATGGCATGCTGGAAACAGTAGAGGACGGAGGCTGGACGCTAAGGAATCAGGGTTGCTATAGCCAATGATGATGATGGGCTTCATGGGCTTGCTCTTATATATTGTTTTTCTAGGGTAGCAGATATTTTTTCCTTGTCTTCTTTATCAGCAAATATCACGATGTTACATAGTCCCACTCTACCAATGGTGGTATGTAATATTCTATCAAGGAGTTGATGAATATCGTCAAGTGATATTTCATAGACAATCCCAAGCGGTGTCATCGGACAAGAAGTTATTCAATGAAACTCCCTTACACTCTACACTCTTTCCAAACTCCGAAATTATCTCATGTATGAAAAAAAATCCCCTATTCAAAGTTTTTGCTTTTTTGAGAGTGTGCTTATTGATGATTTTTTATGCATATGCATGCACATGTTCCAGAATGTCATTCTCCATAGAAGGAGTAACTTCAGACCTATCCTCTTCTACCTAAACCCATTTGTCCACCCAATCCTTCTATTTAGCCAACAGTAAAGCTAATGGCATCTGCTTCACAATACTATGATCAACTTTACATTGATTGATTGGAATATCTTTTTGTACTAGCAAGTATTCAATCGCACTCTTATTGCATCACGCTTGACCTGCTGGATGATGCAATCTTCCATGCAATGATCTTTATCCCTTTTGCCAAAAAACCATTCTTTGGACATTAATTTCTCTATAGCAATACTTGTGTATTTGCCTGGCAGTTTCTTACAAGCCTCCACATCCATGCCGTCATCTCTTTTTTCTCATTCTTCTTTGACTTGTCTTTAATAAATGATGGAACCTCATATGTGACATCTCCCTTCTCACATGCAAGACATACTTTTGTTATCTGATCAAAAACTTTATCACTGTGGAAAAGTATGCTTGTGTAGTCTTCATACCTGTTACTTATTGTCTTAAAGCTTGTCATCACCTCTATCCTTTCTTGCTTTCCCCTTGGTACAATTGCACTCAAGCATGTTTAAAAGTCAACAAGATTTTCCGCATTCACTTTAGTAGCAGTTCTTTTGAGAATGGTCACAAGAGAATTAAAAGTTCTCCATATGGTCCTAACTTTGAGCAACATCTCTGTAGTGGCAATGATCTTTTGTAGTGCATGAATGTCATGATTAAGTCTTTCTGACTCAATCAAATATTTTTTCTCATTTTTGAAGATACAATTTATGCTTGCAAAATAGTAGTGGAATTGAGGCACATTCATGAAGGTGTCATAAGTAATTTCTCATTTGTTGTATGCCCCTCTAGAATGCTCATTACAAGCGTAAGCATAGTGCCGATCGTCTATTGCCTCAAATATGCAGTGAGCTAAGAAATTTCTCTCGACATCCTTTACACATTTTTTACCATCCATTAAACATTGTCCTTCCTGAAGTGAGGGAACTTGTTTTTTGAGGAACTTAGTGAATTCCATCTCAAAATCTTGAGGTTACTCCAAAGTAATGGATTGACTAGAATCTCCTTTGACTGGCCAATATGCCCTTGGATGAGCCTTGGACGGATTACTTAATTTGAAACAACTGGTTTTTTCCCATTAATCAAAGCCTGAAAAATCTTTTCAGCATAGTCTTTATCTAAGGTCCTGCTGTTGGTGAAGATTCTTGCTTTCACCACCGATGAAGCATGTACAACATAAGTCTTCTGGCCCCATATGTCTCCTAGATCCTCATCTATCATTGTCTCATTCAAGCAAAGATTTAGGTTCTTTATTGAGAGCATTTATGCTTCTGATTTCAAGACCCTCCGCATCCTCTTCATGTTCTTCCTCTTCTCTTCGCCCTTTCTTTATAGATGAAAGACCTCTTTTTCGAGTAATTGTAGCTATCATAGGACTTGGAACTGTAGCTCTCGTGAAGTACTCACCTTTTGCATTTGATGTCGAGGTTTATTTTTTAGGGGCTCTATCTGAACCGCTCTAGATCGCCCTACTTCTTCTTCTATTGCCTCCACTTCAAGGATACTCAAGGGCTGCACTTGTTCTGTAATCCCATCAACTTCATGTGTTAAACCATCTAAGCGAGTAATACCATGAATGAGAGCTGAATGCATTATACCATCTAAGTGAGTAATACCATGAACGAGAGATGCATGTGCATGTCCCATCTCATCTGATGCATGTCGTGTCTCAGCCAATTCAATTCTTGTCTCAGATGTAGATCCCTTGTAAGCATCCATGTGTACAAGACCCTCATCCAACGCTACATGTTATGTCTCATCCATCCCAGTTCCTCTCTCATTTGTATGACCCTGAACCAAGTCTACATGGCGTGTCTCATCCATTCCTTTCTCATGTGTGGATTCTTGCACCTTAGGTGTCTCATGTGTGGATCCTTGTACTTTAGGTCCCTTGAATGGAGTTGAACCTTGTTCTATGGCACCCTAAAAGTATTTAAGGATTATATTTGAAAGAATTTTTCTTGCTTCCTCAATGGGAAATTTCTCTCGCACGTGTTGGACGATCTCTAATGCAGCCACCAATTCAGGAAATCTAAATGCTTTTGGAGGCAGCATCACAAAGTGCATTGCATCTTTCTTTGAAAGAAGAAACAATCTATTGTTGATTCTTGACTTTGTGTAAATCATCACTATATTGCTGTCTTTTTCAATTTTTATTTCAAGTAAGGTGCCCCCTTGAATCAAATTACTCTTTGAGAAAGATACATCCCATGCCTTTCTCAACTCGCTCTTTGTCATCACTAACATGTGATTGCCTTTGCTCAGTACCAAGAACCATGCTTTCTTGGTGGTGCCAACAACGGTCCAGTTTGTGAAGTCCTTCGAGGCATAAACTCTTCCATTGTACTTCAATGTTATACCATTGACAAATGCTATAGCCTCAAGATCCATCCTATATTAAAGCATAACAAAAAATTTAGATATAAATAATATAATTATTTTGCATGAAAACTACAATTACTTTGATAAATCAAAAGTACAATTAGTCCCATTGATACACCTCAAGTTTCATTCTCCCCAATGATATAAGTGTCAATTTCATGCTTTGGGAATAGCCTAAAAGGCTTTACAAGGCTTAGATACATGCATAAATGTGGGAGAGAAAAAAAAAGGATTAACAATGAACTCATGAATAGTGTAAAATGAAATAAAGTACAAACGGATACAAATTCAAAGTCTATCTGATACAACTGCAATATGCTCTGTCCACTCCGACAACTGGTACAAATATAATCTACTCTATCCACTCCCACAACTGATACAACTATAATTTGTACTGTCCACTGATACAACCTCCAATCATCTTGAAAGTTTTAAAACCTTCATCGTTGCTTAAATGGTAGGGTTGTTGTGAGTGTGAAACCACATGTGAGCGAATGGACTAACTCCGATTCGAAACTAGTCGAGAAATCTTGAGCATGGCTTTGATTTGTTTCTTTGTAGTTCTCTCCTCTAACGACGATAAACTTATCTATGCTACACCAACCATCAAAGCAAAAAAAAGCAAGAAATAATTTCTTTTCCATTGTTCTTTTTAATATGCTTAGGTTGCGAGTTTAAAAAAGACAATTATGATTAAGACAAAAAATTTTAAAAATGAGACAATATTTGTATTTACAAAAACTAATTTACTTACAACACATAAGAATTTAACATTCACATAAATAAGAAGTTAAAATCTCAATAAACTTTATGAAAATTTAAAAAACTAAAAATTGAAATTGATTGCAAACCCTAAACTCTAAACCCTCAACCCTAAACCCTAACCCCAAACCCTAAACCATAGACCCTAACCCCTAAACCCTAATCTTGGCCTTCTAAGCCCAAAACCCAAAACCCTAACCCCCAAACCCTAAACCCTAACCACCAACCGCTAAACCCTAAATCCTAAACCCCAAACCCTAAACCCTAAACCCTTATCCTAAACCCTAAACCCTAATCTTGACCTTCTAAACCCTAAGTCCTAAACCCTAAACCCTAAACCCTAAATCCTACCCCCAAACCCTAAACCCCCCAACCCTAAATCTTAAATCCTAAACCCAAACCCTAATCCCTAAACCCTCCAAATCTTAAACCCTAAACCCTAAACCATAACCCTTAACCCCTAAACCCTAACTCCTAACCCCTAAACCCTAAACCCAAACCCCATATCCCTAAACCCAAAACCAAAACCCCCAAATCCTAGACCCTAACCCCAAACCCTAATCCCTAATCTTAGCCTTCTAAACCCTAAACCCTAAACCCAAAACCTAAAACCCTAACCCCTAAACCCTAAACCATAAACCCAAACCCCCACACCCTAAACCCTAGCCCCCAAACCCTAAACCCTAAACCCTAATTCCCAAACCCCAAACACTAAACCCTAAACCCTAAACCCCAAACCCTAAACCCAAACCCCCAAACTTGAAACCCTAAACCCTAACCCCTAAACCTGAAACCCTTTTTTAATTCAAATTAATTTCACTTAAAACTAATAAGAATTTAAAATTCACATTAATAAGAAGTTTAAATTTTGACAAAGTAAATTCTTATTAATCTAAACTCAATTCTTGTTAGTTTGAATCACAAAATTCAAAATTTAAATAAATTAAAGTTTAACTTTATGAAAAATGTGAAAATTTAAATGTAAAATTTAGAAAATAAAGCTTAAAATAAAAAATGCAAAATTTAACTAGAAGAAAATTTTAATTCTCCCTAAAAGGAGAGAAATTAAACTAATATATTAAAAATGTGAGTTAAACTAATTTAAAATTTTCAAAAAGATGAGAAATTTGAAATGTACTTTCTATATTCCAACACAAAGTACATTTTTTTCTACTATATTGTTAGAGACTAGATAAGCTACTTGCGAAATTGCGGTATCAGCGAGACAATAACCATTGCCCAAGCGAAATTTGAATGGGTGCATCTAGGAGAGACTCCAATCCAAGCAACCTTGCGTGCTTTTCTAACTGGTTCCCTTTCACTATGGTTTTGGGCACCATGACTAGTCTTGGATCATCCCACTCGGGTTGAACCCCACTTCCACTTAAATTGACATGGGAGGCTCTACATGTGAAGAGAGTGGGAGAGAAGGAAGGAGTCTCACTTGCAGCTTTCTCACATACACAATGGGGGAATACACACAAATGTGGAGGCTAAAAACAATTTTCCTCTTCTTAGTTATCAAAGCCAATTTTCCTCTTCTTAGTTATCAAAGCCAAAAGAACTCGCTTAGTACAAAAGAATAGGTGAACCCTCTATGTGGGTCTCAAACCAAACTCAGCTAACTAAGGTGGCATACTAACTGAGCCACTAACTAGAGTACATAAAGATAGATGTCATCCAGCTATTATTCATGGGTGGTGTACCAACCACATCTGCAGCTAACAAGTCGGTCTAACAAGTCGGTGACATAAATGCACAACGGTCACCCTGGCATATCACAAGTGGAGCTCGATATCTCAACACTCCCCCTCGAGCTCAATCCCAATTCCTACACACCAAGCAAGTCTCTGAAACTTGCGCAGCTTCTCTGCACCCAATGCCTTTATGAATATGCCAACTACCTGATCCTCTATGCTGACATAAACTAGATCAATAAAACGTACTTGAACCTTGTCTTGCACATAGTGATAATGCACCTCAATGTGCTTTGTTCTAGCATGATAGACTGGGTTATTTGCCAAGTGTATACTGCTCATGTTGTCACAATAAATGACAACTGGCCCATCTGTAGACTGATGCATATCATAAAGTAGCTTATGCAACCAAGCTGCCTCACATGCAACCATTGCTGCACCCCTGTACTCAGCCTTTGTGCTCGACAAGGCAACTGTAGGCTATTTCTTGCTGCTCCAAGTGACTGCAGCACTCCCAAAAGAGAACATATATCCACTGGTAGATTGTCTATCAGAAATACTACTAGCCCAATCAGCATTAGTGTATCCATACAGCTAGATCTGAACCCCATCTCATAAAATAGTCCATACTGCAATGTGGACATCACATACCCTCCTCTGTTGCCGTCTTTTCTGCCCCAGATCTGCCCCTTCTTTCTGCTCAGATCTGTCCTCCTTTCTGCTCCAGATTTGTCCCCTTTTACAGCTCCAGATCTGCCCTCTTTTCTGTCCCAGATCTGCCCCTCCTTTCTGCTCAGATCTGTCCTCCTTTCTGCTACCAACCCAATGGCATAGCTCAAATCTGGCCTGGTAATAGTGATATAAATCGAACTTCCTACTATGCGTCTGTACATAGTAGGGTCTTCTAAAAGCTCACCTGCATCTGCGCTCAACTTCACATTTTGCTCCAAAGGAACTAAAATAGGCTTACAACCTATCATCCCATATCTGGATAGCATGTCCAATCCATATTGCCTCTGTAAGAGCCATATCCCACTTGTGGATCTAATCACCTCAATGCCCAAGAAGTAACGTAGCTCTCCCAAATCCTTCATCTCAAACTTCTGCTTCAATAGCATTTCACATGAAGGATATCTTCATCACTATCACCTATCCTGATCAAATCATCAACATAAATGACAAGCAACATAATACCTTTCTCTATTTTTCTCACATAAAGTGAGAAATCTACCTTGGAAATCTAAAACAATAGTGACAAGATATTGCCCTATCTTGTTAGACCATGCTCTGGGTGCTTGCTTCAAGCCATACAAGGATTTCTTCAACCTGCAAAGAAACTCAGGATGAACAACATGAACATAAACTGGTGGCTACTCCATATAGACCTCTTCTTGCAAATCACCATGCAAGAAAGCATTCTTTACATCCATCTGATGTAAAGACCATCCCTTTGATGCAGCCATAGCAATGACTGCTCTTACGGTTGCCATCCTTGCAATCAGACTGAATGTTTCTTCATAATCAATGCCATATGTCTGTGCATACCCCTTGACAACTAATCTTGCCCTTGTATCTATTCACAGAAACATCTGCATTGTGCTTCACCTTATAAACCCACTTACAGCCAATTGCATTCTTGTCTTTAGGCAAAGGCACCAATTCCCATATAGCATTTGCTTCCAAGGCATCCATTTCTTCATCCATGGCTTTCTCCCATTTTTCTTTTCCCATGGCTTGCTCAAAAGAAGTGGGTTCTGGTTCATGTATCACTTTGACCATATAGGCATAGTGATGGTTGTAAATCCATCATATTCCAGCCTATCCACAGGAGCTAAGTCATTATCAAAGATTTGATCTTCAATTTCAGCATTCTCAGCCTCTATTTCAAGGTCCCAAGGAAAATCTGAGTCATCATTGGTATGGGTACGTTTTTCAGGTTCATTATCCACCTCTAGATCAGCCATAAAAAATGGCATCTCTAGATCAATTGTTTCTTCATGTGTCAGTGGAGGATCTACCTATAGCGCCTTAGCTTCTATTTGTGAGAAGATGGGGTCTAATGAATGGCAGTTGTCGATACTTGCCAATGTTTGTATCCAGTTATTGACATTGCTTTGTGAGTCACCCGCTATGGCATGCTGTTGCAGGGGAGCTGATTTGCTTGAGATTGTCGTGGAAGATGTGTCATCCAATGCTTTAGGCACAATTGGTCTTATAGCTCCTGTTCCCACATTCACCCTGAGTGCGATGTCGCAATTCTGTATTGTCAGTCTATCAGTTCCCCAGTCATGGAGGACTGATGCTTCCCGTAACCAAGGACGTCCCAGTAAGATTTGATAGAATTTTTTGGGGAGATCCAAGATTGTGAATTGAAGGGAAAAACGGACTCCTACGATCTTTCTGGACACGCCATTCACTATTCCCAAGGGATTGGCCCCTGAATCATTGGCAAGGTGTATGTTGAAATTAGCCTTTTGCATTGGTGGGAGACCCCATTCTTTGTAGAGCTCCTTTGATAGGACATTTACACCTGCTCCACCATCCACTATGGCTTGGACTTCATTATATGCCATGTGGATCAAAGGCACAGTAATGTTGCATATGTCATCTCTCTCACCCATCCGCATAGGGATATCTTCGATGTCATACATAGGTGGAGGGGGGATTTGTGAGTTCAATCTATCCTTTGAAACTCTCCCAGAGATTGGGACAATTCCGTAGGAGGATTCTGATGGTAATTGACACAAGGCAACTCAGGATGCTAGAGAGTGTGGCCTCTTCAAGTTGATGTGGTAGTACATTATGTTGTGGAGTCTGTTGTTGGAACAAAGGCTCAAGTATAGTATCAATACTTTGTGGAGCCAAGTCATGGATTGGGTCTTGAGCTTGTTTCTCAGCCTCAAATTGAGCTTGTTTTTTAGCCTCAAATTGAGCTTGTTCGTTTTGTACCCATTGTTGAAGTGCCTAAAAACCGAGCCTTCTCCACCTCTGCATTTGGGTATGGAGCTTCTTTTATTTGAGGCTCGGGAATTGATGTGGATGAACTCGGCTGCTCATTGCTTGGTGGAGGTGGAGGCACTTGTGCTTTCTTTTTCAGAAGTCGCTTTGGTTGGATTGGAATGTTAGGATCCTTGGTGGCCTCTTTCTGTTGGCATGTAATTACATTTACAGGTTGTGATATTACACTTGCCAGACCCAGACTTTGATGGTCCACCCCAATGATGCCGATTGGGACGTCAGGTTTAACCTCTGTTTGTTCTGGGACCTTATTTTTCATGGGACAATCCATACAAGCATGTCCTATTCCACAATCTCTATAGAGTGGTTGGAAAGTAGCTGGGCTACCATGATGAGGGCACTCTGCGATCTAGTGATTTTCTCCACAACTGTAGCACTTGATTGGTGCATGATATGTGTTAGGACGTACTTGATTTGCATAAACTGGTATTAGACCCTCTGCACCTTCTACATAGTACACTGGGTACTCTGCTTCATGCTCAAATGGCGAGTCTACTTCCTCGGCTTGTAATTGATGTATTGGAATTGCCTGAGGAGTTGGATTTGGTGCTCTTGGATATGGTCATGGATTCGGATTCCTGAGTAGTTGTGGGACATGTCCGTATGGGAACACGATTTAGCCTCGAAGCTAGGGGCGCTTGTGCAAGTGCCGGTTGCCTGTACACTGGCATGGGTGCCGCTTGGTATTGTTGAGGTCAATGCGGGTTGTTGTGCATGTTGAAGATGCAATTGTTTTCATCATGACCACTGACGACGCAAATATGGCACCACAACCTTGGCGATGGATTTGCCTATGCAATGATCCTGGCTCTTAAGCCTGGGCACTCATTTGCTGTATGATCGGCCATGCAGTGTGGACACCAGAGATTTTCTCGTCGCAGGTATGTCTGAGTTGGCGGTTGAGACAAGTGAAGTTTTTGTTCCATGGCCTGCATCATGTCTTCTTTCAGCTTCATGGTCATGGCCTCTAGGTGATCTTCATTTGATGTTTCGGCAGTGCACTTTGATTTGCCCTTTTTTGAGCGCTTATCTCATGTACTAGATTTGCCATCATAACTTTGGTCATGCCATCCTCGATGTCAATGGCTGCCGCATGAGCAGCACTGAACGTTTCATAGCTACTTATCTTTTTCATAACCTTTTAGATTTTCTTTCTTAGTCCTGCAATGAACCGTGCCATGAGGTACTTTGCATCTGGGCATGGGTCACATTTGGCAATTAATCGTTTCATCTTACCTAGGTACGTGCATACATCTTCTCACCGGCCTTGTTCGATCTTGCTTAGTTGGAGAGCAAGATCATCTTGTGGCCTCTCTGTTTGAAAGCGTCGTTTGAATTTTGTTTGAAGTAGGTCCCATGTGGCACGCTCTTCCACTAGAAGGTCTAGGTACCATTCAGACGCTTCATCAGTTAAGGCCATGGGAAACCAAGCCACCTTGGTTTCATGGGATTGATCTCCACCTGCTTGGCATGTGGCATCAAAATGCTTGAGGAATCGAGTTGGATCTCCCCTACCATTATATTTGGTAAGTTCCAGTTTCCTCAAGGGGCGTCTGGCTTGATTGTTATTATTTCTTCGATTAAAGAAATTGTCATCCTCTACATCGAGGTTGATATCCCCATCATTGTCACGATGGCGTCCAGGCATGTTGGGGCGTGGAGGAGTTCAAGGGAGTGATTGAATTTCAGGGGGGGATTCGGGGTAGAGGAATTCGGGGGCGATGGTTGCAGCGAAGTTGTATGCAGATTTGGCGAGTGGTGGAGTAGGAGCCATTGGCGGGAATGTAGCTACATGCAGATTGGGCGAGATTTGCCAAGGGTGTCTCTGCCACAAGTGCGGGTGTGGATGAAGTCTTGTTGGGAGGGTTAGAGTGGTGTTAGTTTGTGGAGGGACCATCGTGTTAATAATGTGCATAAGATTCTCCTACGTGTGTAGGAAATTGTGTCGATGCAGATGGATCGTTAATCGGATGTCATGGCGTGAAGATACGAGCGACTTTGTGCGAAACAAGGCCCACATAGGGGTGCGAATGAGCGAGTACTAGGGATGCCAAAATGGTGTACAATGGGCTGGAAAAATACCACGTAGCATGTGTTCTCGTGTGTGAAATCTGGGTTCAAATGGGGTTCAGTTTGGGTCCCAAACGAATGAGTTACGAGGGGTTAAAGAAGGGGTAAATTTTGCTTTTTTTGGTGGGGGTCCTAAGGGTGGTGTGAATGGACTTTAAGTCCAACTGAGGGGTTGGAACCAAGTTACTCTAGTTAGGTTAACTAACCTATATCCTCCTAGTTATTGTAACTGGGAGATTAACCTAACTAAGTTCACTAACTACAGTTAGTTACTAATTGAAGATTAGTGGACCTAACCTAATTGTTAGTAACTAACCTAGGGTAATCCTAACCTTAGTTAGACTAAACTAACCTTACCTAGGTTAAACTAACATAGGGTTAGTTAACCTAGGGTTAATTTTAGGTTACTTTTTTTTTTGGGGATTGTTTGTGGGGGGAGGGAGGGGGCTGTCCCAGTGGCGGCACAGGGGGGGGTTTGCTCGACGGTGGCAGGGGGGGTTGCAGGGGAGGGGAGGGGAGGGCATAGGGAGGGTGGAAGGGAGGGGGAGCCAGGGCAGAGGGGTGTAGGGCATGGGGGAGAGGAGACGGGGGCGGGGGTGGTTGCGGCAGTGGGGTGGCGGGGTGCAGGGGAGGGGAGGGGAGGGCGTAGGGAGGGTGGAAGGGAGGGGGAGCCGGGGTAGAGGGGTGCAGGGCAAGGGGGAGAGGGGACGGGGGCAGGGGTGTTCGCGGCGGCGGGGTGGGGGAGTGCAGGGGAGGGGAGGGGAGGGCGTAGGGAGGCTGGAAGGGAGGGGGCGCGGGTATGGGCTAGCAGGTGGGGTGCGACGGGGAGGTGGCATGGAGGAGCACGAGGCGGGCGGGTACCATCGTTGGCGAGGCAAGTGCTACGTTGCCCTGGGCTGGTGCTACGCATGGTGCCGCCGCTGCGAGCGCTAGGCCTTAGCACAGCAAGGTCCTATAGGCCCTTACTTAGGATAGGTTAGGTAGGTTAGGGGTAGGGAGCGGTCGAAATTGACGAAAATCCAAAAGGAGGAAGAAGTGGTCACCTGAACGCTCTCCAAGTCTTTCTCGATGTAACAGGATTATTGAGGACCAATGGACGGTGGGTGGATGGCTAGGTTATCGCTGCGAGTTATCGCTGCGAGATGCGCTCGAAGTGAGGATGGGAGTAGGGTGGTGGTTCGATGGAGAGGGAGGAGTGTCTTGCATAGGGCTTGGAATAGGGAAGAGGATGGAGGCAAGATGTGAAAGATGAAGAATGAGGGGGTGGAGTGGGCTTTTATAGGAAATGGGTTTAGGTTTAGGGTTAAACCCTAAACTCTTCCCAAGCCATAACTTTTGATGGTTAGCTCGGTTCACTCTTCTGCAAAAAGGTAAAATGATTGAAATTACAAGCTCTACGCATTCGTGTCCACTACCCAGCCTGATTGTTTATCAAGTGGCTTCTTTTTAAGAAATAAAGAAAATTTCTTAAGGTAGTAACCCAAGGTTGACGCTTGGGGTTGATATGTTTGGCTAGAAATGGAAAAAAATTTTACTCTCCTTGCTCTTGAGTGTTATGTTCATGAAAGTTCGAAGTAGTTTATTTTTTACACATAGCTACGTATGTTTACTCGTTACTTGAGATGCTAGTCTCCTTGACAGTGGCACCAAATGTTGGCTCTTTCCTATGGCTTCCATAGGAAGAGCAGGGTAATCTTAGTAAGTAGGGTTCCGAGGCTTTTTGTCACCTACAAATAGATTGGGGTTGTCATTTGTAGTATACGTGTAGCTTAGGACCTCAAGTTGTATTCCGGTGAGACATAAGCTTAAGTGTGATAAGCAAACATAGTGCATGCATGTGTAAAAGGAACGGGTATCATCATTGGCAATTGCAGGGTTTAGGAGGAGTTTAAGGGTTAGAAGGAGGTTTGAGGGTTTAGAAGAGGTTCTAGGCTTAGGAGGCTCCAAGGTTTAGAAGGAGTTTCAGGGTTAGAAGGAGTTTCAAGGGTTAGAAGAGGTTCCAAGTTTTAGACTAGAGTACATGGTGGAGAACTCGTCTCCCTTGTAGATCATGGAGATTAAGGGTTGAGGAACTAAGGGTTTAGGGGGAGCATAGGAGTGGGAGAGGAAGAAGGTGTAAGAGCATGGGGGAAAGAGGAGAGAGGAGGGAGGAGGAGAGAGGAGGAGGAGGAGGGAGGAGGAGGAGGAAGAGGGAGGAGGAGGAGGGAGGAGGAGAGGGAGAGGATGGGTTGCAAGGTTGGAGGAGAGGGGAGGAGGGGTTGCAAGGTTAGGACATGCTTTTGGACATGGAGTGCAAGGAAGCATGGACACTTGAGACAATTGCTTGGAATATCAAAGTAGAACTCAACACAATGCCCCAAAGAGTGTGGGCTTCATTCCATTATGGGGTATTTATACAAGTTGGAGAGCTTCTCTCTCTGCATGTAGGAATTGTAACACATTCTCTCTCTACATGTAGAACTTGCATATAGAAGTTGCATGTAGGAGTTGCATGTAGAACTCGCATGTAGGAGTTGTATGTAGAACTCGCATGTAAAACTTGCATGTAGGAGTTGCATGTAGAACTCGCATGTAGAACTCGCATGTAGGAGTTGTATGTAGAACTCGCATGTAGAAGTTGCATGTAGAACTCGCATGTAGAACTCGCATGTAGGAGTTGTATGTAGAAATCGTATGTAGAACTTGCATGTAGAACACACAAGTTGGATTTCTAAGAGGGATTATTTCTAGTCTTATAAGCGGAGCTTTGCCGCTACTCTACACACACATTTTGTTCTACCTAAGTCCATGTTGGCAAAGAGACAACAACCATAGATGTGCTGGGCATCTTGCTAGCCATCTTTTGCCTCTTTTCCTTCTAGCAATCATACTCTTGGAATTCTAAATGCTCATTCCTCCAGTGCCCCTGTCCCAAGTCCAGAACAAGTAGTTCTTTGGGCAATTTTCTCCACGATCACCATCGCCTCTGTGCCCATGCCCACGACCGCCTCCATCTCTACACCCGAGCCGAATGAGGATGGTTGCTGCAACTCCGAGTTGCTTTGTGCCTGAGCATATGCCATTCTTGGATCTGTGTAGGCTGGCCATTGTATTTTCCCTTACACGCACTGACCTTGACCATTGTAATGGCAATTAGTGGTGGTGCGAATGTTTGACATGCAAATGCTCGAGATTGCAGCAGTTGATGCACCATAGCTCCATCCACACCTTTTTGGTTGAGGTTCCTCCAAATACTACGGAGCTAGTCTTCCCTTCTTTAGAGGTCTTCTTTAACTTCTCCTTGTCCTCAAATTCCTATTCCTCACTACTTTCTTTGTCAAAGATATTGTCGGAACTATCCTCTTCTGAGTCCTCATCATTGTCCTTGTGCTTTGGTACCTTGGTGGCCTTCTTCTTCCCTTTTTCCTAGGAAGTCTTGCGATTCTTCGACGTCTGACTTTGCAATGACTCACTTGCTTGAGTCACTTGATCAATCACGACATATAATGCTATGATGACTTTGTCCGCTATTGCCACAGCTGTCCACTAATCTTGTGAAATCCAAGAAATGAAGTGCTCATTCAGCACCTCCATAGCTGATTATTGATTCTATGATACTTGCTACTATAGAGCAGGGTTTGAAATTGTGCCACCTAATCCTCCACTTCCTAATCTCCTTGGTTCAAGAGACACAATCCCTCCACCATTTGTGGAATCATTTTCTCATTATAAAACCACCTTAGAAATGTGAGTCTGATAGCATGAAAGGTCTGAAAGTGATTCGGGGGGTACTCTTCCAACCATCTGGATGCTTTGCCCCCCAATGTGGATTTGAAACAGCCTCCTACTGAAGTGGAACCATTGCTCCTAGATTGTTGAGTGAAAAGACTTTCACGAACTGTCGAACCTAGGACTTCGGATCTTCCTTAGACTTCCCGAAGAACTTTGTTATACCTACATGGGCTAGGACTATTGCCATTGGCACACACCCACACCTAGGATAATTGGACCTACACACACAATCAAAAGGACACCGACAATCATAACCTCAAACTTTCCTCAAGCAACCAAAGAAGTCTTCCCCATAGGTGGTGAAGACGATTTGCTCAAGACACGTTGGCCATCCAAAGGAACACACACTACAGTCACAGACCACCATGACATCAGGCGGTGTAACCATGCATGTGTCTGCGGGGTATCTAGCACCTACTCATCATCGAATTCCTCTAAGGGGTCTCCACCATCTGAGATGGCTCGTCAATGTCATTGTAGCTGCTATGTTGTTGGTACGAGTGGTTTAGGGGGTCCTTGTGACCAAGTGCACATGCATGACGACAACTTGTTCCAAGTTAGGACCAAAAGTATTGTTTGTTTCCACCCAGATGCTCCAAGCTAGGCAAATGAGGGTGTTGACCAATTTTGGATCACCAAATGCCTCATCATGCGGATTGGCCTACATAGAATGGATAGTGCCATGAGTCTTGTGGAGTTCTTGCCACTTTCTCAAGATCAACGCTTGAACGTTCGTAGGCATGAGTAGTAATTCTCAAGGATCCATGTAGTTTGCAGTCCCACAGAACTTGTGTGGCCACCTACATCGACTTATGCTCTTTGCAAGGAAACGACGTCTTACTTAGAGCAAAGGGGTCTGGGCAGTTTGTATGAAAGCCTAAAATCCTTGAAGGAAAGTCCTACAATGACCACATACATCAGGGACTTTCTCCATTCTTACCACTCCAGTAATGCATAGGTTGGCAAGTACGGTACCATCACTGTACATCAGAGCCCACTTAGCATTATCCTCGACAATACAGTCATTCAAAGGGCTTTTTCACTCCCATTACAAGGTGCCAAATACCCTACATGGGCTGCCAATGCTAAATTTCTCGAAGTACAGCCTCTCCTCGCCAAGGGCAAAGTGATCCATAGGGATGGCATATTACTTTGCACCATCCTTACCCCTTCACCTCAAGGAAGCAGCACAATTCCTATCCACAATCTTGGGGTTTAAGTGCGGCAAGAATAGATCCCTTCCACTCTGCACATTTGTTTTGCTACGTAGGAAACTAAAGCAATATTGGATCCAGCACTTCTTCACAAAAAAACTAGATGGTTCATCAGGCCAAAAATGTAAAATTCCAACTTATTGGCTATAATCATCAAAAAAGAGCTACAAGAATGAGAAATGACTCTACCGCAATCACAAAACCAATTGAGGAGTTGGACATTCCCTTCTCACCAGTATGGGAGCCATCACCAACTTCTCCTATTATCACATTGAAAAATGTAGATACCTTAGAAGAAAATGCCTATTCTAGAGGTCGGAATTGAGGAATTGCCCCACGAGATGCTATAGCTCAATGCACAACTACAACCAATATATCTCCAACAATAGCAGCAACAACCAGAGGCTGAGGCAAGATTGGCACCAATGGCCATTAAGGAAAACTTAGCACAAACAATTAAGCTAAAATTTCAAGAGCTCAAGGGTGATGTTGACAATGAAGACCCATATAGTCACTTGCAGAGCTTCCTACGAGTATGCCATATACAAGGTGTCACAACTAAGGAAGGTTATATGAACTACTTCCCTTGCATGTTCACTAGGACTACACAATGTTGGTTCAACCAATCCCCAATTGGTTTTTTCAACGAATTGTTGGCACAACCAATTCCTAATTGGTTATTTCACTAATTGGAAATATAGGTCTAAGGCATTCCTCAAAAGGTTTAGGCAAGAAATCAGTTGCAAGAATATTTGCACTAAGCTTAGTGCTTTGAAGGAGAAGGAGAATGAATCCATTTGAGATGTTGTGTTAAGGATGCAGGCCCTCATAAATCAATTGAGCACACCACTACATGACAAGTCACTTCATGCCTAGTTGATTATGGGTTTCACTTGTTAGATCTAAGTTTCCTGAGAATGTTAATTTGACCAAGACATACCAAGAATTTTTGAAACAAGAAGTGGCATTGGAAATGAGTGGACCTACCAAGAAAAAGAAAAAGAAGAAGATAAAGGGAAGCAATGAGGAAGAGCACTCATGAAAGCCAGACAAGCTAAAGTCCACTCTGAAGAAATCCTTGAAAAGAATTAGGCTTCCAAGGTAAATTCGATCAAGATGAAAAGTGGTGGAACAAATGTTTCCAGAAAGGCCATATGGAAAGTGAATGATGGACCAAGCATTATGGTATTTGTAACAAGTTTGAGTATGATGAGTCTAGTGTTGGTACAACAAAAACCACACAGTGGATGTGAATCAAGTGATACAGGAAGCCAAGATGAAAGAAGGGCATCACTGAGACCCGATTAGAATAAAGAAAAATTCAATAACGAGAATGGTAAAAATCAAGGTTCATCACAAATACATTGCTATTTCTATGGTGAAAACCATGTCAAGGTTGAGTGTAAATTGTTGCAAGAACATATTAAGTTGCTCAAAAGCAATCAAGAAAGAAGTAAAGTCGATTCAATGAGCCAAGTCATTTTGGTAGAGATCCTTGAACTAGTAGAGATTCATGTAGTCACTCATTCTCATCAAGGCTAGTACCTCATCTAAAACATTGATTGGTTAGAGTAGAGGCAAGTGGCTACTAAATTGGACAAAGAATTGGAGGAAAAGACACCTATAGTAGACTTACAACTAGACCCTTCATTGGTTCTATAATCAATTGGAGTATAAGAAAGCGGCTACTGAATTGGAAAAAGAATTGAAGGAAAAGGCACCTACAATCAACTTACAACTACAATCAATTGAGCTAGATGAAGCTTCAACAAGTACATTCCAATCCAAGTTGAGTGCCGCCACTATGTACCCAAGTCTCAAATTCATACAAGCATGGGAAATGTTCCATGACATGAAGGTAAGTTCAATAAAACTCAAATTATATTGTGCCAATTGATCCCATAATCACGATTCATTATCACTGGTCTTGGCACAGAGCACTTGGTTCCCAATGCAACTCTAAGGAGCCACGCATAGTTGTGGTAAGTGCACATTTACTTGATGATCAGCTCCAAGTAGCCAAATCTTTGTTCTTACAATATAAAGATTTTTTTTCTAAAGTTATAACAATTGTGGAGTACCCCTTCCCCTCACAAGATATGCCAACATTGGATTTTCTTGATACCGGATGCCAAGTCAATTTGCTAGCACAGATACAAAATGAATGCTACCTATGCTAGCCTAGTCAAATCCAAACTCAATCAGCTCATCAAACCAATTTCATTTATTCCATTGACCTTAGTGATTAGTTGTTCCTGATTGTTGTAGTGCCCAAGAAAAATGGCAAGCTACTTCTGTGTGTTCATTATTGGCAGTTAAATGCTCAAACCATGTTGGACCCATTTCTAATTCCTTTTATAGATGGCATTTTTGACCAAGTTGTAGGACATTAAATGGACTTGTTTATGGATGGTTACAATGGATACAATCAAATTTCAATTATTGCACCAGAAGATCCGTCCAAAATGGCATTTGTCCTAGAATGGGGTGTCTATGCCACTAAGCTCATGCCATTTGGATGCACAATGCCCCATCAATATTCCAAATATTTATGGTGGAAACGTTTTGAGTCCGTTTGACCAAGTTCATTGCCATTTATTTGGATGGTGTTTTTGTTTATTCAGTAGCATTTGTATATCCCTCCTACCTTGGCAAAGTTTTTGACTGAGGTAAGTAGTCAAGAATCTCCCTAAATCCAACTAAGAGTACTTTTTATGTGTGAGTTGGTGTGTTACTCAGCCACATCATCTCTCAACATGGAATATAGATTGAGCTAAACAAAATCAAAACTATTGAAAGGATGTTGGAGCCACGAATTCTCACTTAGCTACATTCCTTTATTGGTTCCATTGGCTTTACCATAGATTTATTAAATATTTTGCCAAGATTGTAGCTACTTTGTATGAATCGACTAAAAAGGATGCCAAGTTCCAATGGTTTGAGTAGCTTTCGGCTTCTTCACTGAACTCAAGAAACAAGCAAGCGAGACACCCATTTTTTGACAAACTTGGTGGATATTATCTTTTATTCCATATTGATGCATTTGATTATGCAATTGGTATTATTTTGGCAAGACCAGATGGGAAATTGGATTCTCTTGTATATTATGCCAAACTAGTTGATGACACCGCCTGAGTGTGGTTATAATACCAATGATCATGAGGCACTTGGTATGGTTTACAATGTCTAGAAGTTTTGGCATCACTTGCTTGGTAACCCATTTGTCTTTTGTTTAGATTGCCAAGCACTACTTTATTTGATCAATAAAATAGTCATTCGAGGGTGGTTGGTAAGATGGATGCTTTTACTGCAAGAATTCAACTTCAAAATTATTCATAAATGGTGCAAAACTCCTGTTGGTACCGATTTCTTATCCTAGTTTTTGTTTTAGATGAACATTAGGCATGACCATCAAGTTTCCCGATGCACATCTTTTGCCCAATGCACATCAATACTTGTCACAAGGCACATTCCCTGCCCAGATGGCCAAGCATAAACTACTACTGCAAGCTTGTAAATACACACTGATTGGTGGTGATTTATATTGGTTTTCATGGCATCTTATAGTATTTGTGGTAATGCCACATGAGTGAGCAATAATATTAACTGAGGTGCATGCTATACAACTAGGTAGTCATTTTAGTGCGGTGAGCTTACAACTTAGAAGGTTCTCCATGTAGGATTGTGATAGAGTATGTTGTTCCAAGAAGTCCATGTCATTGTTTTTGTTGTGATTTTTGTTAGCAAACTAGCAGATTACTTGCTTAGCCTCATATGCCGCTTCAACCGAGCCAACCATGGGAAGCATTTCAATGACATGGCTTGGATTTCATTGGTTTTTTAAAGACTATCACACAATACAACCCTAAACAAATATATTATTGTTGATTATGTAGCTAAATGGGTTGAAGCCAAGGAACTCAGAGATAACTCGGCCCACTGAGCATGGCCAAGTTTTTGTTTGAAAATATCCTTTGTGGATATGGATGTCTGATTGAATTTGAGTGATCTAGGCACTCTTTTCATGAATGGTATTTTTGAAACCCTAACCAAAGAATTCATGATTTTACACCGAGTAGCCATGACATACTATCCTCGGTGCATTACAAGTGGCTTTCATGTCTTTTATAGAGACATGCCGCAAGAAGCTCCAAGCCAATAACGTAGCCTTAGCCCTCCAAGCCTAGGAGCTTCAAACTTCTCTGTAGGCCATGGAGATAGAACTAGTAGAGGCCCAAAAGTAGGGAGGTCTTCAAAATAAGTGGCAACATTAGAGCCAGCTTTAGCCACCACCACCTCAGAAGAGTTGCTTGGCTTTAGGTCAAAATTTCAAGGTTGAAGGTAGAAAATGAAGTGCTCTAGGACCGCCGATTACATACTCTTGAGAAGATTGAATAATTGATGCAAATGTGCTCAGTACCAAATGAGCACCCAAACAAAAGGAATCCTAATGTAGGATGGATGATGAGGATAAGCATATAGTCTAGGAGGCCACCGATCTACTTTGCAAACCCTGTGAACTATGCGCACCCCAATTGCATCAACAAAGACTATGGGCTCCAAGATAGTTGTCCTCCAAGGAACCAAGCAAGCTTGCTCACCTAGCCCACTACCAGTCTGGCACAATTTCCAATGACAAGTTGATTTCCTAGCCCTACTTATGCTGGAGACTGAGCGACCACCATCTGGGGTTATCCATAGCCTCACTATTTCTCCAACTAGCTCCTCCTCTCTGAGTTCACCATGACCTTGACTACCCTTTGCTAAGCCATTTCCCACTACCATTGTGCAGTATTTTGAGAGTCTTTCCCATGGCCATTTTCATTTCAAATATTATTTTACGCACCAGTCCAGGTAGGGAGGACTTAACTACCTTATCATGGAGATGGAACTAACAAATGATTTGAATGTAGCATCTACTTCCTAGCCTTCAAGATACTAGCCCCTTGCACATGTCATCTCTATAGATTACCTTCCTATAGAGGTTTCGTTCCATGACCATTCTACCATGAGTTGAAACTCACGGTCAAGGCCAAAGTATAGCACCAGAGAGCCACTTATAGAGTATAACAATGGGCATTGATGGTTCAAGTCACTGGACTTCCCTATCTAATTGCACAAACTATGCCAAAGTACTTTGCAGACTTGCTTCATAGTAATTGAATGATTGCTGGTAGTCAAGGCCACTGAAGCCACCACAATGCGGCTTAGTCTTTTAGACTTGTGCAAAATCCTAATTGCCAAATGGAAAAAACACAAGTGCAGCACAAGAGGTATGGTTACAAATTGGTGCACTTGGGTATTGTGGATCCTAAGGTTGTCTAGCTAATTGAGCAATGGAAGGAAGAGTGGTAGATCCATCTTGATGGAGTGCCAGTAAACATCAATGCCTTATATCCTTGCCCACCAATACTCACTCGAGCTACTAAGGACCCATTTAACCTCACTTAGGCTTGGAGCTCGGTCCTTTTATAGATAATCTACCTTTCTGCCACCTATTTCTTGATGACAATGTTCTGCCACTTAGCATACTTCAGCCTCTTCATCCGAATGGCATTCCTCTAGGAGAATCTAGCCACTCAAATTTGAACCACACCTTGTTTGTGCTAGCCCATGATTCCATTGTTATATCTTCATGGGCATGGATGAAGTAAGTTGAGGCAAAACATTTACTCTGCTCCAGTGATACTTGGTCCTCAACAATCCAATTTCCAATGACTAGGTAGTACAAAGCTTGGGTCACTAGGGACCAAGTATCACTGGAGCAGTTAGGCTATGCACAAAGAATGTAGCAAACGATCCAATTGCAAGAGACTCAGGGAGGGAATGCAAGAATCCAGTTCATCAACCCGATGAGTGATATAGGAACTACAATTCTGTGACTTAAAGCTTTAAACTTTAAAGTTTATGCACATTGCACATTTTGGTTGATTGTGAGCAGGCAGGGTTTGTTAAAGGTCAAGATATCTTTAACAACATTTTAAACATGTCTACAAGCAGTTCGGGTCAAAAAATCCTATTATTTTGAGTAGATTTAGAGAAAGCTTAGGATAGAATCCAATGGAATTATATCGTGGCTGTTTTGTCTAAAGCAGGATTTGGAGAGAATTTTACTAGAATGGTGATGGTGAAGACTCTGTTTGGCAATGCGTCTGCAATCCTTTCTATCAATGGTGGGGTGGCTAGGACCTTTGATTTGAAAAGGTATATTCGATAGGGATGCCCGTTGGCTCCCTTGCTGTTGTTTACCATTGGATCTATACCCTTGATGCATCAAATTAAGCAAGCCAGGATGGAGGGTCAGATTTGGGGGGTGATGCTTCCTTTGGGTGGTCAGTTATTGGCCCATTTCTTCACAGATGATAGCAAGACATTCTCGAGGGAGGAGGAGAAGAGTGTGGATCACTTGCTGGCTTATTTGAGTTATTTTGCAAAGCCTCTAGTTCACGATGCAATTGGTCGAAGACCTATGTGATTAGAACCTGTAGTGGACCCCCTCTGGATTGGTTGTATGAGAAGGAGATGGAAGCACGAGAGATAGTGAGATACTTAGGGGCATCCCTCGGGATAGGAATTACCCAAAGACAATGTTTTAAATGGTTCAAGTTGAAAAATTAGAACTAGCAGCCAAGCTATTTTGAATCACCAAGATCCTAATGCCGCTTCCACTTATGTGAAAATTTATAAAAAGTCACTGGGATGAAGTTGAAAAACTCTTCAGGGGTTTCCTTTGGGCTGAGGAGGGGAATAGGAAACGTTTGCACATAATACCTTGGGAGTTACAGGGAGGTCTGGGATTGCCTGATATATTAGGTTGCACAATATCACACTAACTTGCAAGTGGATACTGTCAACCATTCTTTCCTATTCTCTACTTCGTATCACGGGAGTAGCACCATGTATCACCACCCAGCCATATCTCGCTGAGGCTAACAAGTAGACAGAGATCTTCGTTGCCAACTCTACATGAATAATTTCCTTCTCTTCTCTCTCTAGCCTCAGCAAGCCCCAATTCCCTAGATAGATCTAGATGCCACATGTCATCCATATAGGGCCTTCCTAATGCTATATTTCACCCCTCTCTTGGGATGCATTAAGTTCATTGCCCCTAGGCACAACCTTTGCATTAGGCCCTTGGCCTTAGATCTACCTAGTCTGGTGCTATCAGCCCTCACCTAGGACCTTGACATTAAATCCCTCTCGATCATTTACATGAAGCACAAACACATATATTACAGAAATAGATCATACGACAGCGATGTTTGGACGGATGATATAACAAGTAATATGACAGGATTTGATGGTTTAGTTAGAATTTGAAGATGTGGTGGGCATCTGCAATGCAAAAACATACTTGGAGAGAACCAAAGAGGCCAAGGAGAAGCATTGGCAAGGGAGACTTTCACGAGTGTGTCCTCAAAGATCATATGTTGGTGAAAATAGTACTCTTAAGTGTTTGCATTGTGGTGCTCATCCTTTCTATGAGCAAGAGTGCCCATGTAGCTCTATTCTTATGTTACCCACACCCCAAGGGTGATACACAATTTAAGAGGTGTGTTATACACTCAGGGTATCATTTGCATCCCATTGGTGAAGGAAGTTCTAGAGGTGCTGTGAAGGAAGTTAAGGCTAGATTCACTAAGCTCATACAAAGAGATGGGATGGGAAGACCTAAAGCCTTGCAAAAAACTTTAGCAAAAAAAATAATATTGGATGCCGTCATTCAGGATGATCCGAAAGCCATGAGTGATGCTGAATTGACATCATTACTAGAGAAGATTACTCCAACTTTGGACAAGAGAAGGTATGTGCATACTTGTCCTTTTAATGTGATTAAAAGTACTCAAGTTTTTATGAAAAATAAGTAATGGGATTTTGATGCTACATGTTCTTAACTGTAGGCTCGCACGTTGGAAAAGGGAGGCCCAAATTGAAAGTGGATCCTTTGCAGATGGTTATGATGCTCTTTTACAACTGAAAAGAAAGTGTGTATATGATTATTTTCAGAGCAAGGGTGTTCCCTGGACAACTTGAATTTTCTTCATTTGAAAGATGTCATGTTTTCAAGATGTCTACCAAGGGACATGGTAGTGGTGTTGATCTAGTGAACAAGATGAGGCCAGGTGGAGAGTTAGGATCATGCTGGATTTGCTTTGATTTTGTCAAACGTATGCATGATTGGAATACAATGGCATGCCATGTTTACAACCCTTTTGTTCAAGAGCTACAAACTATTGCTATTGGGGATTTCAAGGTTGAGGATACAGAAGCCCAGATCCTTTTTTGGGAAATGTTAAATAGAGTCATGGAGAAGGAGGGATTCCCAAAGCCTTTGAAGGGTTTATGGCTGATGAGGCACAAGCAAATTGGCGTGCAATTAGAATGGTATTCAATGGTGATGCCAATAAGATGCTCAAAGAAAAAGAGAGATCTTACTTATTCCATTGGGAGCAAAGCTTGGAAAACCATGCTAAGTTCCTTCCATCATTTGATCGTGAGGAGTTCAAGCTAAGGTGTAGACAGTGGAAGAATGCTCCATCTCAAGAAGCTACAGACATCAAGTTGAAAAACCTCCGTTCGTGGTTCAAGCATCATGCACATAAGACGGACATCTCCATTTTAGAAACATGGATTGTGTGGTGGCATGGAAGAGTGGCTCATTGGGGAGAATACATTCTCAAGGTAGGTCTATTGTTATTTCATTCACAACTTTATTGTTTTTTGATTATTGGAAACTAATCTATGTTGTGACACAGGGCATGGAGGGATCTGACCAGTTTTTAGTTCCTAGAGCCAACCTTGCAGAGTCAGTCCATGGAAGTTGGTTGGCATCGAATGACGGAGTGAAATATGTCACACTAAAAAATGCTTGTGAGATAGATATGACGGGTGCTTTGCTGCAAACTGCAAGATACATAGAATATCTAAAGGGACTACACTTGGGTTGTGGACCTAGTTTGGAAAAGCTATCTCGAAGGCACTCTTATGGGGACATAGGGAGCAACTCATGCAAGTTCATTGATCTCAGTAATGAGGTGGCTAGCAAGGTGGATGCAACTATTGGAGGTCAAGATTGTATGGGTGATTTGAAGACTGTGAGAAGGAAGCGGTCAAAATCTTTCTCAGAAGTAGTGTATGCAAATGATTCACATCGTCCAGAATACGAGTATGTAAATCAGCCAAGAAAGAGAAAACAAAATACCACACCAATCTTGAAAACAAATCAATATGTTGAAGAAGAGGTAGTACACAAGACTATGTGGGCTATAAGAAGAACTAATGCAGGTAGTGAGGTGAGGTGTCAAGGATACTTAGAGGACAAAGGAATCAAATGCCACAAATTGATAGATCACAAGGGTAGGACGGGAAAGAGAGGTGTTCCTGCACCTAGCTTTTTTGGGAGAATCAACACCAAAGCAGGCATTCAAAGGCAATTGATTTGGTTTTGTGGGGATAACATGGACCACACATGGACACCATCAAATTGGATTGAAGGAAAACCACCTGAGGTGCTGAGGGAGTGGCCTATTGAGAAGGGGACAAGCCTAGATGAGGAAGAAATGAGGTTATTAGTAGCTGGAGGATTTAGATTAAAAAAGCAACGCACTAGGGCCAAATCTGTTGATTTAACAGGTAGACCGAGCACAAGGGATGGCATGGTTGTGGAATGGGTAACTGAGGTGACATGTGAAATGAGAACAAGGATAGCTAAGTCTATTTCCTTGGAATGTGTTGTTCACAATGTTAATATAGTTCTCCCTAGAGAGCATGTGGAGTACCTAGTTTCCACTCCAGGATCACGTAGAAAAGGGAGCAAGTACAATGTTGTGGTTTCAGTGTTTCCATCATGCACATGTCTGGACTTTATGGGCCATTCTCAAGGGCAAAACAGATATATCCCATGCAAACATCTGTATTACATTTATATGCAATACTTGGGTCTAGATGAGAAGATACACATGTTCATTCACTAATCTGCACTAAGTAGGCAAGAACTCTACCAAGCTCTACCTGCTTGCTAAGAAGGGCGTTTATCTCTACTTGTGGTTATATCAAAGGAACTTGCATAGGTGCATACAAATATTGTATGACCATTGTAGCTTGTGTTGACTTTTTGGGTGCATTTTGATAGTCATTTGCTTGACACAATATAGCTATATGTATGTAAACAGTATTTTGTTGCCCACAGCTTCTTTAAGAGTTGTGTATGAACAATGTATTACTACCACACTATAGTTTTCGGTGACCTTTTGGTGTGTTTGAATGGTCCTTTTATAGAAATCTATCATGTCTCTCAATTCAATCTTCCTGAGATTCTAGACCATTTGACTATAAATTGTTTGGAAGAAATATTATTTTTACTTTATTTTTTTGCACATGATGTTTATTGAAAAAATATATATATTGAAGGTATCAAATTAGACTTAACTAAAGGTCCACTGCTCAGATCGCTCGTATGTTTTTGCTCGGAAAATGCTCGTCCCCGCGTTAGAACTCATATTCCCGATGGTAATATTAATTATCCTGGTGGTATATATTACCATCGGTATTTACACCGCTAGGATAATTAATATTATTGCTGAGAATATGAGTTCTACCGTCGATAGTGTTTTGTGTACCACCGGTACATTTATCCAGTTTATCGGTGATTTTTTTTTATAACCTAGGTGATCAAGTTGTTTTCATGCTAGTTGCAAGAGTAATTAACAAACGTTAATGACCCATTAATGCAAACATGAAAACATGATCGTAATCCTTGATGGTGATGGTGAGGACTTGCTCTTGTACAAAAAGGTCCTGAAGGTTTTAGATTTGTTGGTCGGATCCCTCCCTGAGCCTACCGTACTGGTCCTCGACATGTGTCCTTTGTTCTTCTGCAATGTGGAGGCTGGATTCCACCTTGTCCAATTGGTCCATCATGATTTGAACCAGAAGCTCATCCTTGAGCTTTGTGAGAGTAACTTTCAGATCTTCGACCTTTTCTCGATACTCCTCTTCTCTATCAAGGGCGGTTTGCCAGGTAGCTTGTGCGGCGACCATGCAGGTTTGGCTGTCACATCCACCGTTGAGTTGTGCTTGGATGAGGGAGGAGGATAGTTAGGAGGCATGCTCTTGCCTCCACTGCAGCAAAATTGTTCACGCAACCTGAGGGAGCTAGGCCATTGCATCTAGCAGTTGGATCTCCATGTGGTCCGCCTGTGAGAGATGTTGGGCCGACATGGTACTGTAACCTCCAGGTGTTTGGTACTGCAATGCGCTACAAAATTGTAGGGCTTCTATGATCCCGGCCTAGGGAGAAGAGAAAGAGCCTATGATGAATGAAGTGGGATCTTGGGGTTGCATTGGGGTAGTGGCTATAGTCTAAGGGGTAGAGGGGGTGGGAGGAATGCTTGTTACTGTCGCAAGGTGGAGACCAATATTTACTCTATCATCCCCGTGAAACTGGTCCACAAGAATGGGGTTTCGAATGGTGGCCTTGCCTTTAGGGTGTTGTATGGAGTCCTTGAGGCATCATTTCTCCTCAAGAACTCCTACACTTGATGGTTTTTGTATTGTTCACACATTTGACTGTTACGTGGTTGTTGAGCGGGATGGCTGGAGGGGGTGGGGCTTGGATCGCTTTGCAGCCATTTGGGGTCAGTCACCATTTCCTCTTCATCTACTAGAATGGCTCATGTGGCTACCCTATTGGCTAGCCCATATCTGATAGGCGACTGTTGCCCCAACATGTGGTAAAGGATGGGCATATACAACATTGGATTGCCCGGGACATCACTGTGTGTCTTGAGGTCTTCCCTCATGTGC